>NC_000073.6:144998343-145341459 GCF_000001635.26 Mus musculus | reverse complement strand
TAACCCTAACCCTAACCCTAACCCTAACCCTAACCCTAACCCTAACCCTAACCCTAACCCTAACCCTAACCCTAACCCTAACCCTAACCCTAACCCTAACCCTAACCCTAACCCTAACCCTAACCCTAACCCTAACCCTAACCCTAACCCTAACCCTAACCCTAACCCTAACCCTAACCCTAACCCTAACCCTAACCCTAACCCTAACCCTAACCCTAACCCTAACCCTAACCCTAACCCTAACCCTAACCCTAACCCTAACCCTAACCCTAACCCTAACCCTAACCCTAACCCTAACCCTAACCCTAACCCTAACCCTAACCCTAACCCTAACCCTAACCCTAACCCTAACCCTAACCCTAACCCTAACCCTAACCCTAACCCTAACCCTAACCCTAACCCTAACCCTAACCCTAACCCTAACCCTAACCCTAACCCTAACCCTAACCCTAACCCTAACCCTAACCCTAACCCTAACCCTAACCCTAACCCTAACCCTAACCCTAACCCTAACCCTAACCCTAACCCTAACCCTTCGTTCCCACCTGCTGGTTTTGAATTACGAACCATCATGTCCAGTAAGCAGATGAAGAAGTTTAAAGTGCCTGTAGCTGTTCATGAGAAGGAAGAATCCAGTGTTCCAGAATGCAGAATTTCAGCAGCCCAAGGCATGGAGGCTCTGGACCCACCAGGATCAGGGTCTGGTCAGAGCCGGATGCTGTGACTCCCCATGTAGGTATTGGGGCAGGATGGAGGGGCCATCTGGGAGGAGGGATAGATTCAGGCCCCTGGTGTGGAACCAGATGCTGGGAGAAAGGGCAGTGTTGTTGCCAGGGCTGCGTAACCAGCTGAGCGCTCATCCTAAACCCCATTTATCACTCTCAGCAGATAAATGCTGGACAGCTTGCTCCCAAAGAGGGAAATGTGTCTTTTGGAGCTGCTGTGGGGTCAGGCTGGTCTCAGCTCTGGCTGGGACCATGTCTTTGCCCAGCAGTGACTGCTGCTCATTCCAGTGTTGTTTCCCTAGCTACCCACCAAGCCCTGACTCAGGCTCTGCTCCAGCCACCAGACCTGAACCACCACAGCCTTGCAGCTTTAGGTGCCAGCTGTTTGCAAGTGATTATCTCTGATTTTGACTGCTCTTCCCAGACCCCTGTAGTTGCTCATATTCACACGCAAGTGTGTGTGTGTGTGTGTGTGTTGAGACAGGCTCTTGTGTAACACAGACTATTCTTGAACTTTTTATGTCATCAAGTATGATGGTTTAAATAAGAATGGCCGTCGAGCGTTGGTGGCATACTCCTTTAATTCCAGCACTTGGGAGGCAGAGGCAAGCAGATTTCTGAGTTCGAGGCCAGCCTAGTCTACAAAGTAAGTTCCAGGACAACCAGGGCTATCCAAAGAAATCCTGTCTCAAAAAGAAAGAAAGAAAGAGAGAGAGAGAGAGAGAGAGAGAGAGAGAGAGAGAGAGAGAGAGAGAGAGAGAGAGAGAGAGAGAGAGAGAGAGAGAGAGAGAAAAGAAAAGAAAAGAAAAGAAAAGAAAAGAAAAGAAAAGAAAAGAAAAGAAGAGAAAGAGAGAATGGCCCTTATATGTTCATCTGTTTGAATGCTTGGTCTCCAATTAGTGGAACCATCTGGAAAAAATTAGGAGGAGGTTGTGTCTTTAGGGGTGGGCTTTGAAGTTTTCTGTTTCTCTCAGCCTGCAACTTGTGAATCAGAGGTAAGCTTTCGGTTCCTGCTCTCATACCACTCCTGCCTGACGGCCACTACACTTCCCACCATCACGCATGATATGTTGAAGGATGCTTTTGTGCACCGTGTATTCAGATCCTTATTTCTTCGATTTGCAGTGTGGATTTTGATATTGTCATTCTTATGAGTGACTTGTCTCAGTATTTTGTAAACCATGTTCTCCATCATCTTCTGAGTGGTTAAAAATCAGAAGCCTATGGTCTTTAGTAAAAAGAAAAACAGAAACAAAGAAAAACCCAGAATAGTAGGAAGGGACTTCTGGGGATAGAGAGAGAAGAAGTCTGGGAAGGAGTCAGGCATAGGAGATTCAGTCAGCTGGACACAGAGGAAGAAGTGGGCTGAGAAGGAAGGAGAGGTAACTAACCAGCCATGTGGCAGACCTTAGATTAGTATAAATGGGATAAGTGAGTTACAAGCTCATGCAAAACAATGAATAACTATCAAGGCCAGAAACTTAAAAATAAATATAGTGTCATTAATTGAGAACTGGGGGAGGCATAGAAAGGCCCAGGTTACAATCATGTCTTAGTCACTGTTCCATTGCTGTGAAGAGGCACCATGGAAACAGGCTTGGTGCTGGAGCAGCAGCTGATGATCCACATGCAGCAGACAGAGCAAGTGTGACACTGGGATTGGTGCAGGCTTTTGAGACCTCAAAGTCCACTCCTAGCAACACACATTCTCCAACAAGGGCACACTTATTCCAACAAGGCCACACCTCCTAGTCCTTCCCAAACAGTTCCACTAACTGGGTGCCAAGCAATAAAATAAATGAGCCTATAGGAGCCATTGTCATTCATGCTATCATAGATGGTAATAGACGAACCTAACCCTCTGAAACTGTAAGCAAGCACCCAATTAACCACTTCCTTTTGTAAATTACCTTAGTCATGGTGTCTCTTCACAGCAAGAGAACAATAACTAAGACACCAGGAATGACCTCAAACTCCTTATTCTTCTGCCTCTACCTCCCAAATGATGGGATGACAGGAGTGTGACCTCTGTACCTGGCTTTGACATTTCCTCTTTGCCCAACCATCTAAATGTTCTGGGCCCCTCCACTCACTCTGCTGTTCTAGCCAAGACTTCAAGTTGTCTGCTCCAACCCCACTATGGCCTCCTCTGCCCAAATTGGTCTTCATTCAGTCTCTGACTGGCTCTTACCTGTCCCTGCCCCTCTCAGTCTCCTCAGCCCTATTATGCCACAGTTTGATGTTGTCTTCAATGCTGGAGGTTAATTATGGGGCTGTATGCAGACAGCTGTCTGTTGGGGAGCAACCTGGAAGTCACAGGGAGCAGGGAAGGGGACATGTACATTGTGTATGTTTCAGAACCTCTGATGACCACCCAGTGGAGGTTGTCACACAGGAAGACTCAGGAAGCCAAAGGAGGTGACCAGGCCAGGTGGATGAGGAGGGGCATTCTGCTAAGCATTCAGGAAGACACTTCAGCACCTGCCTCATATCCTGATGGGCAGGGAATCAGGGAGCAGGAAGGTGCTGGAAGGTGGGCATATGTGGTTGGAGACAGGAACTGTGTGGCTTTTATGTGACTCATACCTCCTGCCTGGAAGTCTCAGCCCCAGAACATAAACGTAGAGAGTTGCAGATCTTTTGATGATGGCAACAAGGTTGATGGCCAATATAAGAAGGCTGTGGTTCAGGACTGACAGATGGCGTGTGGCTTTCCCTGCTCACTTTGACCTCCCTGTGCACCCTGGCTGCCCCTGGACTATTCCTGTCTGAAGTGGATTTCCAGGTCTAAACTGAGGTAGAGTCCCAATGGGAGACTATTAGCTACAGGAGGCACAAGAGCCAGGACATCAAAGGCTGACTGGACAGACTCTCACTCTTGGGTTGACATTAGTGTCTTCTAACCCATCCTTGGTGGATGAAAGCACAAGATGGAAGAGGACACTCAGGCAGGGCTAGGCTTTGGCCACATGCTGACTCCTGAGCTCTAGGCCACCTTAGGCCCCCTCACCTGATAACTAGGAATCCTGCTTAGAGACAGTGTTGCCAGTGACGGACAGACATATGACTTGTGTTATTTTCTGCAGTATACACTGATGAGAGAGAACAGGAAAGTAAACTATCCCTGCTCCACAGAGGAGAAAATGGAGACTAAGAGAAAGCAGCAGATTGGCCCAAGTACATGTGGAAGGTACAACTCCTGAGAGGTCCTGGCCCTCAGTCCCGGCTGCCCTCCATGAAGGCTACACTGCTGCTCACCTGTGCACCATGAGCACTGACTGGGGGCAGAGAGCTGGTGCCCGTACACATGATAGCTGTGGTGGTGGGTATAATTTCAAAGTCACAGTTCAGGGGCTACAGAGATGATGGTTCATGGGTTAAGAGCACTGGCTGCTCTTCCAAGGGACCTGGGTTTGAGTCCCAGCACCCATATGGCTGCCCTTGACTGTCTATAACTCCAGTTCCAAGGGTTTCAGTGCCCTCTCTGGCCTCTGTGAGCATCAGGCCTGCACATGATGCACAAACAAAATACATTTTTAAAAGATATAACCCAGTTTTGGGTTGTTTGGAGTGATACAGCCAAGCAACAAAGGAACAAAATCTTCAAGTTGAAGAGCCATGTTCCCTTGTTGGCTTGTTTGCTTTTGAGACAGGGTATCAGTTGTTAAGAGCACTGACTACTCTTCCAGAGGTCCTGAGTTCAATTCCCAGCAACCACATGGTGGCTTTGAAACCATCTATAATGAGATCTGATGCCCTTTTCTGATGTTTATGAAGACAGAGCACTCATAGTAGGTGTGTGTGTGTGTGCGCACACATGCGTGCGCGCATATTGAATAAGTATGTGTGTGTGTGTGTGTGTGTGAGAGAGAGAGAGAGAGAGAGAGAGCGCGTATGTAGACTAGCCTGCCCCTCTCTATGTACACCATGTTGACCTCCATCTTACAGTGATCTGCCTGCCTCTGCTCCTAGATGCTGCTTGGCCCATGGCAGATGTTTTTGATGATGTGATCTTTGCTATCAGGTAATGTTGAGGAATCAGTTGTCCCTCTCAAGGTTACTGAAGTTGCACGAGAGGTGGGGATCAAAGGGCAGTACCTCTAGGCCTCACTACCTACAGTCATGCACTGCAGCATTAACACATGCTGATGGGGTGATCCTGCTGGTCTTTAGGTTGTAGTATTAGAGGAGGGCCATCTTGGAGACATTGTGTCCCACTTTTTGCTGTTCTTCCGCCCTCCTTCCATGTCTGGGCTCTTCTTTACCAGGTACTGCCCTAGGCATGGGCAAGTCAGTGACCAAATCAGATGTGGTCCCTGTTCTGTGAATGTAAAAACACAGAGAATATTGGATAGTGGTAAATACATGGGGTTATGAGGCAGGTGGGAGGGGCAAGGAATGTGTGTATGAGAATATGTGTGTGAGAATGTGTGTGCGTGCATGTGTATATGCATATGTATATGTGGGTGTGAGTATGTGCATGAGTGTTGCATAATTTCCTAGAAGGTGGTGAGGGGATGCCTCACTAAAAAGATCTGTCACAGTAATGTGCTGGGCAGTGGAAGGAGCAGGTGCAAAGGTCCTGAGGCATGGTGGGAGGAGGAACAGGAAGTAGCAGAAGACTGGATAGGGAGACCATTCAAGCTGCAGGCAAGGCCTTTGCAGAAGGAGCAAGCAGGGCCCCAGTGAGATAAATTCACAGTTGGTGTGCCAATGGACAGTATTCAGACTCAGCACTGAAAAGCATCGTGTTTACACAATCAAGCACACATTAAATGCCTGCTGTATGCATGGCTTATGTGTGATGTCAGGTGTCTAGTGGGTTATCTCCTGGGGGCCTCTGATCAGCTGCCCTGATTGTAGTTTGCAGGTCTCCTGCTGGGTGGAGTTGGCAGAGCCATGGTAGAATATATGGTCTGGGAGAGGACTTGACCACCCCACATCCTGGCTGTTCCTCTAGAAACACAGATCCCAGCTGGGCATGGTGGCACACACCTTTAATCCCAGCACTCAGGAGGCAAAGGCAAGTGGATTTCTGAGTTCGAGGTCAGCCTGGTTTACAAAGTGAGTTCCAGGACAGCCAGGGCTACACAGAGAAACACTGTCTTGAAACCCCCCCCCCCAAAAAAAAAGAATCACAGATCCCATCCTGCCCCATTCTACTGCCATGCAAGGTAAAAGAAGTGGCCAGCAAAGCCTGCTCACTGCCTGCATGGCCCCTGCCAGTCCCTGCTGTTCCCTGGTCAGACCATCTGTTCCACTCAGATGACTGAACACACAGCCACTTCTTGGCTGCTCTCCTGTGCTATATTCAGCTCACATCCAGGCCCTGAAGGCCCTTGACATATGTTCCAGCCCTGGTTGATAGCTAGACCCTCCCCTAAGTCCCCCATTGCCCTGTTCCACTGCTCTCCTGGTACCACTGAGATCTCTCCATGATCCCAGAGCAGTGGGGCCTGAGTTCAGAAGGCCTGAGGCCCAGGGGCTCTGATGCTGAGGGGAAAAAGTGGATGCTAGGACTCCCAGCTCCAAGAAGAGGTAGGGGGATTCACCCTTGCTCTGCGTTTCTCTTCTGCATAGCGTCCTCATCCCCACCAGGTGGATCTGCCCTGTGCTGTGCATGGAGTCTGAAGCTTACCATCAGAATCCCTCCCAAACATGCCCTCACCCCACTGTCACAGGCTACCATAGCCCAGCCAGGCCAACACTAACCACCACCACCACCACCACCACCACCACCACCACCAAAGACCTTTTTTTCCAAAAAGAACCCATACCCAGGTCCTGGATAAAGCTTTGGGGGCACTGCTGAGCCCAGGACAGGGTGTAGTGCCCCATGGAGAAGTAGAGGGACTGGGAACATGCAGGTGTGAAGTGGATGGGGCAGGGGTGTCTCCCAAGGACACTCCCTCACCTACTGAGCAGGTCCTAGCCATTGCCTGTCCATCCCAGATGTTTTACTCCTGCTTCCTCCTCACCTGTGGCCCTTCACACCAGACAGGTGATGGACCTCACATGTGTGGATGTACCCTTCATGGTCGGAGGAGAGCTAGAGGAACCACACTGGGTTTGTCCACCCTGCGTGGAGCCTCACAGTACTGAATTAAAGCAACACAGACTTGAGGTGCCTGCCAAGGGGACCCCTCCCGCCACAACCCTCATGACTCTGGTGGAATGTTCTCAGCCCCCCCCCCCCCCAGCTGGGGAGCTGGCCTCTTGCCTTTCTGTCGTCTCCAAGATACACAACCACCTCAGAAAACCCCCAGGCACAGGGAGTCCTGCAGCCTGTATTTATGTTCACAAAGCAACATTTCAAAGGGATAAAACCTACCTAAAAACAGAATGTTTGGGGTACTTTCCAAGGCATCCATCTGTTGTTTTTTAATAAAGCAAACAAAGAAAAGTATTATTTTGTTCTTTTTATTCTTCCTGTGTGTGTGTGTGAGAGAGAGAGAGAGAAAGAGAGAGCAGTTGCTGTGAAGCCCAGCCTTGATCTCGCCATCCTTCTGCCTCAGCTTCAGGGATACTGAGCCACGGACACACACTACCACATATGGCTCAGACAGTGGGCGGGTGTGTACATTTGCCTGTGGAGGCCGGAGGTCAGCCGATGTTGGGTGTCTTCCTTAGTCACTGGGCATCTTTTATGGAGACAGGGATCTTCATGGAACCCGGAGTCTGTTGATTTATATAAGCTGGTGGTCAGCAAGCTCCAGGGACCCATCCTCTTGTCCTTGTCTCCCCAGAGTTTTAGGTGAGTGTTGAGGATTTGAACTCAGGTCCTCATGCTTACATGGCTGGTGTTCAGCCCACTAAGCCCCAGTCTAAGAATGGTTTACTTCTTAACACCAGGCAGCGTAGACAGGTGGACTAGCCTTCGGCACCCCAAACCCTGCTCCTCCTCAGCCCTTTCTCTTTGGCTTGCTGGTGGGCTCCTTTCCCATCTGTGCATGGATGTTTTTTATTTGCCTGTGGCTTATATCCTCTTCTTAGATGACCCGGCAGCTTCAGAGTAAGATTGTGGAGGCTGGATTGATGTGGCTGCCCAACCGTCACTACAAGCTCAGTCTCATTCTGAGGTGTTGGGCGGGGCAGGCCTATATGTGAGCTGGAGAAACACACTTGGCCCATGATGGAACCTTAGCCCTGGAAGATGGGGGAGGGGGTATTCAGGAGGGTCCTCCAAGGACAAACCCAGCATCCCAAAGTGACACTGAGATAAACAGGACCCAGGGGGACATGAGAAGGCCCTCAGCAGCTTAAGGGGCTAAGGGACAAGTAACTCAAATCCCTGGGGCCATGGATCCTGCTACATCCTGCAGTTCCAGCAATGGCAGAGGGCACAGTCCCTGCCCAAGGAACTGGGTCCATGTGTCTCCTCAGCTGGAGTCTTGGGATGGTGGACAGTCAATGGAGCCCTAACAGTACACACCATCTAGTAAATGCAGAAATAGCTGGTTCCAGCAGCACCCACAGCAGGGAACCCCACAGCCCAGTGTGGTGGGTTAGGCCTTGGGCCTGGTATAGAATGAGGTGACAACTACCACCTGCCATCCCACCTTGAGTAAACAGCTGGCTTTAGTCCCAGCTGGCTTTGGTGGTTAGTTGCTTAGTGTGACCTCCTGCTTCTCCTGCTGTCCCTGGTCCCCACATGGTAGATGCTACCATTGGTGAGTGCACAGGCTAGTCATATTCCTTCTGTTGCTAAGGATAGCTATCTCTGCTTGGCTTCCCCAGCATACAGCAGGCCAGCAGCAGAGCCAAGGTAGTGGGAGGAGCAACCTTTGGACTCACTTAAAGACCCCGACTCCACTAGGCCTTGGCTTCAACTCAGGAGCTGATGGAATGCAGATTCCCATAGGAGACTAGCTTTGAAGGGAGCTGGCAGCTTGCCACATCTCAGGTACAGCCTGCCAAGATCCATGGCCTCTTTCTAGCAGAAGGGCCCAGGTGTTTCTCAGTGTGGGGGGTGGGGTGGGGATGGGGGGGCTCTGACTCCACAGCTGGATTTGTGTAATATGCCTGGGGCTCACCATCAGCAGATCCTGGCCCCTGGCCTTTTTGATTAGCTCAGGGAAAGTGTATGTGTTTGGTCCAAGAGGACTCTCATCCAGGTCATCCAGCAGCTGTCAGACCCAGGAGATTCATGGGAAACATGGAAGAAAAGGACCCACCCTTCTCTTGGGGCCCCTGAGTTGGTAGAATGGAATCTGAGAAGTGAAAAATCTCTTATTCCACCAGAGAGAGAACTCTGCCTGGGAGTCAAGCCCACAGAGGAGCTGAGCCATGGGAAAGAAACAGTTCCTGAGGACTTGCTCAGGTCTCCTGGATCTACCTGAGCCTGAGGTCAAGCTTGGGAATTTCAGTAGTAAGTCCCTCGTCCCTCTATGGGGCGGCATTCCTTCCTGCTTCTAGCAGTTTGGCCTCATAAGTGCATCAGTGGTCTCTGCCTTGGTCATCACTCAGTGTTGCTCTCCTCTCTGTGTCTGTCCCTGCACACAACTCCTGCCAAACACTGAACCAGCCACTTTCCATTACAGGTCACCCTAATCTACTAAGACTCTACCTTAAACAGTTACACCTGCTCAGACCTTAGCAATAAGAACATTTGGGGGGTAGGGAAGGGTGGTCTCAAGTACCCCAGGCTGCCCTCAAACTTGCCAAGTAGTTGAAAAAGGTATCTGAGGAGGAGTCCTGTGGCCTGCACTGAAGGAAGGACTGGGTTTACTTCTTATCAAGCCTGGGGCCCTTCCTGAGGGGACCAAGAATGTAGTGGTGCTTAGAAAGGGGACTGGGGGATTGAAGAGATAGCCCAAGGGTCAAGAGGACTTCCTGCTATTGCAGAGGACTTGAGCCTGGTTGCCAGAACTCACACTGGGTAACTTATGATACCTGAAATTCCAGTTCCAGGGGAAAGTTGAGGCAGGGTGATTGCTGGACCCACAATTTGAAAGTCAGCCTGGGCAACATAGACACTTTAAAAATAATATTTATTTTATGTATATGAGTACTCTGTCATTGTATTCAAACACTCCAGAAGAGGGCATCAGATCCCATTACAGATGGTTGTGAGCTACCATGTGGTTGCTGGGAATTGAACTCAGGACCTCAGAAAGAGCAGTCAGTGCTTTTAACCACTGAACCATTTCTCAGCCCCCAGAAAGACACTTTTTAAAAAGGGAGAGGAGGGAGAGAGGAGAGAAGAATGGAGGGAGGGAAAGAGGGAGGAGACGTGGCTCAGTTGGTAGAGTGTTAGCCCAGCATGCAAGAAGCCCTGCTCTGAGCCGGGCATGGTGGTGCACGCCTTTAATCCCAGCACTTGATTTCTGAGTTCGAGGCCAGCCTGGTCTACAAAGTGAGTTCCAGGACAGCCAAGGCTACACAGAGAAACCCTGTCTCGAAAAACCAAAAAAAAAAAAAAAAAAAGAAGCCCTGCTCAACACTACTTGGTGGTGCACGATTGTAACCCTAGCAATTAGGAGATAAAGGCAGGAGGATTGGGGGTTCAAGTTTGGTTCTGCATGAGCCCCTGTCTCAAAAAAAAAAAAAAAGAAAAAAGAAAAAAGAAAAGAAAAAGAAAAGAAAAAAGCAAAGGAGAAAGAGGAGGCTGGCTGCCAGATGTGGGAAGGCTTAGGCCACTCAGCTCAGACATACAACTCCAACACACATGTGTGCTCACAGAGGGTATCTGAGACCATCCTGCCATCCCTGTGTTGTGTATGGCCTGTGTCCTTAGAAGACAGCTTCTGGGTCTTCTCTGCGACTGTGCTGAATGTGAGGGAGGGACAACCATGCCAAGCTCATTCCTTTTTCCTAACATCATCTTTGAGCCCTTCCGTCTATCTTTGGCCCAGAGTTCTGCCATGGGAGCCTCAGGCTGGGTGAGCTGGAGACTCATGCTGAGCTGCCTACAGAGCCTTAGGAACACATGTGAGCAAAGGACCTGGAGCTGGGGTGCAGATTGGATGAGAGCCCTGAAGCACCCCACATGCTGGTCCCTCAAACACTTAACAGTGGAGCCTGCAGTTCCTGCCCTGCTCCTCTGGGGCCCCTTTCCTCTCTGATCACTGTCAGGCTGCAGCAGATAGGGAGTTAGGATGACCTCAGTGGGAGAAAAACTGGTCCCTACAGAGAGTCCCCTTGGAGGACAGGAACTCTTCATCGTGGGTGAAGGAGAGAGAGAGAGAGAGAGAGAGAGAGAGAGAGAGAGAGAGAGAGAGAGAGAGAGAGAGAGACAGAGACAGAGAGAGACAGAGAGAGACAGAGAGAGACAGAGAGAGAGACAGACAGAGACAGACAGACAGAGACAGACAGAGAGACAGAGATCCCTGTGTGTGGAGGCACAGGGTCTGCCTGCTGGGTGCTGTCATCTGCCTGTCCCCTCTGAACTTTCCTAATCTACTTTCCCAAGGGCAGGCTCTGAAGTGGCTTTATGAGCAAGACTTCGCTTACAGTAAGTGCTCAGGAATGTTTGTTAAATGAACAACAGACCTAGGGAGTTGTAAGCTGTGAACCCAAGAGTTCTCTGTTTCCTTTCTGTGGCACTGGCATCAGACACAGAGCCTAACACATGTTAGGCAAGTTCTCTACCACTGAGTCACCCTCTCAGCCCAATAAATGCTCTAATTTAGCAAACTACAGAAGTGCATTGTGAGCGATTTCCTCCCTTTCCCTCCCTCTGAAGGAGCCTTTGGAGTGGGGGGCTGTTCCCTCAGCTTTGGCATTGGCCACCCCTTAGGGGTTTTAGCTCAATGAATGAGGGTCTGAGATGTCTGTCTGGTGGTGCTCTGGCCTGCTGGAAACAGGAGCTCTAGGCTACAGGACCCTCCCACACTCGCTGTCTGTCCCTGGCTGACCTGTGTGTGGGTCTTGCTGACCAGCTGGAATTGAAATAGGGGCTCTTCTGCTCTCACATTGTGTGTGACCCCCAAGCTTCTCTACTGAAAGAGGAGATGCAGAGGAGAGAGTGGGGTTTCACAGGTAACAGATCCAGCCATGGTGGTAAGATAGGACAGGAAATGAGATCAGGGCAGGCTGTACGTCATGGGTAGCAATGAGGTGGGGTATTCACCAGAGAAGACTGCTCAGACATGGGTTTAAGCCCGTAGAAAGCCTGATTAGCTAGCCAGAGACTACATTCAGGATCCCGGTGAAGCTCCGAGCCCTTTTCAGGGTGAGCTTTTAAGCACAAAAAAAACATGTTCTAGGCTTACATACTTCAGTTAACAAGAACAGTTAGCCAGAAGCAGAACTACAGAAGCCAAAAGGCAAGGTTAGGACAGTTAGAGGCTTTTCCAGAACTGTGGACATTGATGGATTAGGCCTTTGTTTTCCTTTGGCAGGTGGTGCTGTCTACGTGTGGAGTTTTATGGCTTGAATGGCATTCACACCATAGAAGTGTGCTAAGTCAGCAATAAGGTTTCTGAACCTACTGTCTGGGGCCCTGTTACAGCAACAGAGGCTGCAAAGAACCCAGAACACAGGAGACCATCATGTGTTTCTTTTAAACATTTTAGGTTGTATGCACTGATAATTTTATAAGTCAACAGTTTAAATTATTTTCTGATAAGAAAACTGAAGTATAATTCAAACTTAAAAACACAGTTGATCAAATTTTGTTTTGTATTTTACTACCATTATTTCTAAATGTGTTGTTGATTTTTGTTTATGTGTACCTGCATGTCTTTATGTGCACCATATCCAAGCATTACCCTCAGAGGCCAAAAGACGGCATTAGATTCTCTGGACCTAGAGTAGTAAAATGATTATGAGCTGTCCTGTGGGTTCTAGGAAGTAAGCTTGGATCCTCTGCAAGAACAGCCAGTGCACTTAACCTCTGAGCTAACTCTCTAATCCCTATTTTATTTTTAGTGTGTGTGTGTGTGTGTGTTGTGAGGGTTAAAGCTATGTTTTAAGTTTAAATTATTGTACTTAAGTATTATATTGTATTGTATTGTATTGTAATTGTATTGTATTGTATTGTATTGTATTGTACTGTATTGTATTTCTGTTCTAGAAAACAGAAATAGCTCTAACCTGTAAGCCCCACTTGCCCAGGGACAGATAACTTCCTGAAATGCTGGGCAATGTTCATGTTCAATAACAAGCCTCATGTTTTCACTTCTGTAAACAAGGTTAGTTGCTACAAATGCTGATCACACATAGGAAGTACAGCAGGATGTATGTTTCCCTCCATTGAAATGAAGGTGGGAAGTATGTAGCCTTGTGGACTTCACCTTTATAAACACTTGACTAAGGTAATTCGTGGTTATTCTCTGGGAATCCTGAGTATGGACCTGGTCAGTGTCCATTCTCCTGGCCAGTATTTATATAAAGTTTGCTTCAAATTTGGCTCAAAAACTGTGGTAGTGGTCTTATTCTCACCATGTGAGGTCAACAGCATGAGTGTGTATGTGTGTGAATGTGCACTTGCACTCACACACTCTCATGCACATGCACTTGCATGCATAGGTGAGTGTGGGGCAATCTCTCTCTCTCACACAGACAGCCTGGTCTCCAGTCGAGCTTAGATCTTGAACCCCGGTGGGACCAGGTGGGTGGTAATTTCCACCTACATGGGATGGAAGGCATTCGATCATGTCTTCTGGACCCCTGGCTCCTGTAGAAGTTATCGCCCCCCCCCCCAGCCCCCACAGAAGAGTCATGTGGCTATCAGTCACATAGACAATGTCCCAAGCTTCTGGCATTCTGGCTAGACTCCTCCCCACAGTTACCTAGCAACAGCAAGATAACAAAGCCCACTATAAGAGGGGCTGTTTGGACCCTCCTTGCTCTCTTAAGCTTTCACCTTTCTTATTCTCTAGCTCTCTTTCCCTTCCCCTCTCTCTTCATGTGGCCATGGCTGGTCTCTCTCTCTCTCTCTCTTTCTACCTTCTCTCTTTCCCCCTTTCTTTCTACAATAAAGCTCTAAAACCATAGACTGTCTCTGATCATGAAGGCCTGCCATGCTTGAACGTTGGGATAGGCTTTCTCCTAACGAGCTGCATCTAACCTTCCGATGGAAGGCCTTCCTACGCTGCAGCCACGGACCGGACTAAGGGCTCTCGCCTGCATGAAAAACCACCCAGCACCCCCTTCTCCCCCTGCCTTCTTCCCTTATTCCCGGGGTCAAGTGCTGCCCTGGGGCTCCTATTCTGTTCTTAGCTCCTCCACCGTATCCAGCGTGAGATGCAGGAGACTGAGAACCTGGTACCTGGGGCTGCCCCTTGTCCACCACCTGCCATGTGGGGTCAGTGGCTTAACACAGCGAGCTGTCCACTCGGGGCCGAGTGGAAAGCATGCACAGTCCTCCCGTGCCTGCCTGCCCAGAGCACAGGAACTCTGGCCGAACGTGGGCTCTCTCCCATTCTCCTCTTTCCCCCACACCCATGGCCCCACAGGTGTGGGCACCTACCAAAGCAACAGAAGAACCTTAGCTATGCTGGAGCTGGAGTTATTAGCAGTTATGTCTTGTGTGTATATGATGCACATGCTAGTGTAGGTGTGTGCATGTGTGTAGTGGCTATTCCTGATTGTCAACTTGACTATATCTGGAATGAACTACAATCCAGAATTGGAGGGCTCACCTGTGATCCAGATCTTGAGGCTAGAAGACACAAGTTTCTGACCTGGATCGTGGCATGGAGATCTTAAGGCATCGTGGCCATGAGAAGTTTAGGCTCAGGTGAGGTAGTACATGCCTTTAATCCCTGGAGACTGAGGCAAGGAGATCTCTGAGTTTAAGGTCAGCCTGAGACAAGCAAGTCCCAGACGTGGTGATACACACCTTTAATCTGGGACACACTTTCTGCTGGAGGCCTACATAAGGATATTGGAAGAAGGAAAATTCTCTCTTCTTTGCCTGCTTGCCTTGTGGGACTGAGCAACTACTAGATCCTTGGACTTCCATTCACAGCTGCTGCTAACCATTGTTGGGAGCTGGATTACAGACTAAGTCATCAACAAATCACTTTACTATATAGAGACTACCCATAAATTCTGTTACTCTAGAGAACCCTGACTAATACAGTGTGTGTGTGTGTGTATGTGTGTGTGTGTGTGTGTGTGTGTGTGTGAGAGAGAGAGAGAGAGAGAGAGAGAGAGAGAGAGAGAGAGAGAGAGAGAGAATGAATGGGTTAGTATAGATGTGTGTGTGTGAATGTGAGTATGGGTTAGTGTAGGCCTGTGCACGTGAGTATGTAAGTGTGAGTATGGAGGTGGACATTGCTGTATCTCTTCCATTGGTTCCACTTCACCTTCATGTTTTTGAGGTAGAGTTTATTGAACCTGAAATATATTTTAGTATAGGCTTAAACATCAGAGGTAGGAGAAAGAGAGACATACTGGAGAAAGTGAAGTGCACCCAAGACATAGGTGTTGGCTTCTAAAGAGAGTAGCAGAAGGCAAGACTACCCAAGGGTGGTCTAATGGACTCAGGGCAGAGCTGCTGTGATGTATGAACATTAGCCACACACACCCTGGGCTTTACTGCTGTGAACAGACACCATGACCAAGGCAACTCTTCTAAGGACAACATTTAATTGGGGCTTGCTTACAGGTTCAGAGGTTCAGTCCATTATCATCAAGGCAGGAACATGGCAGCATCCAAGCAGGCATGGTACAGGAGGAGCTGAGAGCTTTATGTTTTCATCTGAAGGCTGCTAGAATATTGGCTTCCAGACAGTTAGGATGAGAGTCTTAAAGCCCACACCTACAGTGACACACCTACTCCAACAGGGCCACACCTTCTTCTAATCGTGCCACTCCCTGGGCTGAGCATATTCAAAACATCACACACCCCTTTGGTGGCCTCAAGTTACATCTCAATAGGTTGCCAAGGACTCCTCCCCTGCTCTCCTACTCTTCAGAGAGGAGAATTGTGAGTTGGCTCTGGGGATGTGTTGGGTGGGTTAAACCTGATAAGGTGAATCCAGGAGCCCTGAGGGCTTCGTAGTGACTTGGGGCACACCCCTTCCTGTCAATGGAGTTCTGGGAGATCCCTGGAGGATGCTGGCTCCCAGATGGGAGGGGAAGGCCTGGGCAGTTAGTTTTGGATTCTCTACTTTGCCAGCCAGGGGCTTTAACCAGATTCCTGGGTGCAGGGCTCCACTCCTGTTTTGCACCCCAGGATTTTTTCCATCTTTCCATCACGCCTCATGATGACCTTAAAAGGGAGATCATTGGGTGAACACCTGGTTCTCAGTGCCTTTTCTCTCTAATCTTGGGTCTGGACAGCCCCTTGACCCTCTGGGAAGCCAGCAGCTTTCTAGCCTCATCTCCCACCATCTGCTGGTCTAGTCCTCTCCATGTGGTACTTACTGTTAGGGTTTCTGAGAGGTCTGGGATATGACTAAATTTCCCATCTAGCTCCTAGTACTTTGTGGCCAAGCCCCTGTGCCTCTGGCCTTTGCCCCAGCAGTGTGATAGGAACCGCTCAGGCCACTGTTAGACCTGGATTAAGAACAAGCACGGGCAAGCCTGTAATCCCAGAGACTCTGGAAACTGAGGCAGGAGGATTATATATGAGGCCCTTCCTGGTACCCTGATAAATTTAACTAACCCATTCAAACTCTGCTAATCTAGTTACTACCGCTCAAACTAGTAGTTTATATAGAGTAGAAAATTACTAACAGCTACACCTGCCTAATGACTGCATACAGGTGTGATGAGGTCACGTGTCCAATAAGCTTTAAAAGAAATAGAATTTAAAACACAAAGAGAGGTCCAGACATGGTTTTGTTGAGAAAAGCCAAACCTAGGTAATAGGAGATTGGATAAGCTCAAGGCCTGTCTGAACAAGTGATGGAGACCCTATCTCAAAAAGGGGAAAGCTGGGTGTAGACTATTACAATTCCAGCACTCAGGAGACTGAGGCAGGAGGATAACAAATAAAGGTCAGCCTGGGCTACATAGTTTAAGTCTAGCTGGGGCTACTTAGCAAGGCTTTGTTTTAAAATAAAAAGTAAAAAGAAGGCCGAGCCCCCATGGTGGCTCACAACCACCTGTAACTCTAGTCCCAGGGGCTCTGACACCCTCTCCTGGCCTCCACAGGCACTGGGCACACCTGTGGCACACAGACATACATATAGGCAAGACACCTGTATAACAGTCTGCATTTGGTGATGGCAGTGAGGGTGGGAGGAGGGGTAGCTTGAGACTAGGTCTCTCTACAGAGCCCTGGCTGTCCTGGAACTCACTCTGTAGACCAAGCTGGCCTCAAATTCAGGAATCTGCCTGCTTCTACCATGCCTGGCTTAAAAATAATCTTTTAAAAAAGAAAATGACTGAGCCTGTCACTCGCTGTTAGCAGTCTGATATGATCCCCAAGGTGGACCATTTTTGTAATGGAAGGGGATGGAGCTCAAAAAAAAAAAAAACAAAAAAACCCAAATCAAACAAAACCCATGTGCTAAACAACCAGCCCAGTGACATTCCAGAAAGGGTTCATAGGCTGGGCTGATGCGATCTCTGAGGTGACCTTCAGGTGGAGGGCAGGTGATTCAAAACTGTTCACGGAATAGAGTCAAAGGCGAAGTCCAGGATTCAGAGACCAGAGCCAGAAACACAAACATCTTTCTTCTTCTTTCTTTCTTTCTTTCTTTCTTTCTTTCTTTCTTTCTTTCTTTCTTTCTTTCTTTCTTTCTTTCTTTCTTTCTTTCTTTCTTTCTTTCTTTTTATTGTTACTATTTACTATTAACATGTAAGAATCATGCAGGTTTATAGGGTCCAAGGTGTAATTTTGATATATGTACACACAGTGGGGTGACCAGCATCTCTGTCACCTTGAGCATGACACACTGGCTTGTGCAGAAGCCTCCAGATCTTCTAGGAGCTGGCCTGAAGCAGGAACGCAAGGCTATTGACTCAGGCTCCATGCTGTGCCTGCCTCCTGCAGAGCTTTGCCTGTTCAGCAACCTCTTTCTGTGCTGTCCCTCTCTCTTCCCAACCTCTGGCTCACCGTGTTTCTGCCCTCTCCTGTCACAAGGTTAACTGGCACAGATGTCTCAGGGGACAAGGGGTACAAAAGAACCCCACAGGCCAAGTCAGGGCCCGAGGGTGGGTCAGGGATCAGGTGGAGGATGAGGACAGTGAGATAGCAGCTCAGATTTCGCACCAGAGACTTTCAGAATGAAGCCTGCAGGAATTCCCTTAGGAAAGGAGGGTGGTAAGGGTTAGAGACTTCTCTCCCTTTCTCTTGTACCTCCTCTTGGATGCATGTAACCCCACTTCACTTGTCATGGTTTAGGGAGGTGCTAGTAAGAGAAGGGTAGGTTAAGTAAGGGGAGCACTTCATCTACAGAACCTCTGGAAATGGTCATCCATGCTGGGGAGAAACTTATCAGTGACATGTCTGTTTTAGGGTCACCTACATTTCTGTAAGTAATGCTGAACTACATCTCTATAAGTAACCCCTGGACCACACTTCTGTGTGTTAATTGTTTCATCAGACTGTGATTGGATGGGATTGTTCCTTGGTCTTCATTGGTGCCCTATCTGGGATGCGTGTCATGTCATGCCAGGAAAAGTCACACAATGTGCTGCAGGTGCGGTGATATGTGCATCAGAGACACTACTTTGTGCACTAAATGATGTTACCAGTATATCCCCAGGTCCAATATGCTAAGCTGTTTAGCTTTAACTGTCAACTTGACACAACCTAGAATCACTTGGGATGAAAGGAGCCTCAATGAGGAATTGAGGTTAGCTTGTAAGCGTGTCTATGAGGGATTGTCTTGACTGTCGATTGACACAGGAAGCCCCAGCCCGCTGTGGGCAACACTATTCCCTAGGCAGATAATTGTGAGCAGAATAAGAGAGGATGTAATAAGCTAGCTGAGAGCAAGCAAGCAGGGGATGGACCTATGCATTTGTGCTCTTTCTGTTCTTGACTTTGTGTGTGATGTCACTAGCTGCTTACATTTATGCCTTGACTTCCCTGAAATGATGGGTCATGATCTGTAGTTGTGAGCCAAGTAAACAGCTTCTTCCCCTGTGATACCTTTTGTCAGGGAACCTGTTACAGCAACAGAAATGAAACTAGGACAGATGCCATCTCAGGGAGACAAGGGGGGTGGGAAAAACCGTTTCAACCTGCATGAGATGCTCTATCCATTGGGAAACTCCATTTCCCAGACAGCCTTGCCCATGATGGGACCCAAAGTTAGGATCTGTGTCTAAACAGGTAAAACAGAAAGATATATTGCCTCACCTCTTAGTTTAGATTAGGAACACAAGGTGATAGTGGTGAACCCTCCCTGGCAGAGAGGAACGTGACCCAAACATTTTGAGGTGCAAGGCCTTTGCATTGCAGGCTTGCTGGGTACTTTTAGGGAAGGGCTGGGTGGGGCTTTGGAGGAGTTCCTGGTTGGGCTCCCTTCAGACCCCATCATTAGTACACGTGGATGGCGTCTCTCTGCCCTCTGGCTCAGGCTCATCCCGCAGTGCCCGCCCCAGCACAGCACCCAGGGACTCCTGCAGCCGGTGGCTCTTCTGGCTGCCCACGAGGAAGTAAATGACCGGGTTGGCACTGCTGCTCAAAGACGAAGAGAAGCGTGATACGCAGCTATAAAGTAGCCTCACATCCCGTTTCACATCCACCCAGTAGAGTAAGAACCAGTTGATGCCCAAGGGCAGAGAACAGGTGAGGAAGACAAGGATGGAAGTCAGGATGACCACGTACAGCCGCCGGGGCCGCCGTCTCTGCATCAGGCTGTTCTTCCGCACCCGGATGAAGAGGATGGTGCTGGTCAGGATCATGACCGGCATGAAGATCCCCAGGATAAGACTGTTGAAAACAATGTCCACCTTGAAGCACTGGTGTTTGTTGGGATGCCAGAATTGGACGCAGAAGAAAGAAGCCAGGAAGTTCATCAGGAAGGCCAGTGCCCAGAGTGCACCAGATACCACTGATGACAGGTGCCGGGGCCGGTGGCACTTATACCAGATGGGGAAAAGCACGGAGAGGCAGCGCTGGGTGCTGATGGCTGTCAGCAGGCTCAGGCCTGCTGTATAGGCAAAGTACTTGATTCTCCTCATCCCTTCATAGATTTTGGCAGAAATGTTGACTATGAGCAGGGGCCCTGTTTCCAGGCTGAGCATGGAGGCCATGCAGAATAAGAAGAGGAAGTCAGCCACCGCCAGGTTGAGCACATAGACACAGAAGGGAGACCTCTGCATGCCATTGCAGCTCAGGAGCCAAATCACCAATGAGTTGCCTGCCATCCCCCCCACACACGTGGCCATGGCGAGGAATGTCACTGAAAAGTAGATCCAGGTCACAAGGTCCATGGTGGGACTGATGGTCAGACCTGGAGCTGGGCTGCTGTCAAGAGTGGAGTTCATTCCTATGGGTGGAAGAAGAACCCATGTTAAATTCTGTGTTATGAACTAGTGGGGCTCCCACTGTGCCTGAATCTACCACAGGACCAGGCACTGACCTGCTACATACACTCCACCTCTCTGCCAGCTCGAGTTTCTTTGTATTTTCTTTCTTTTTCTTCTGTTAGAGTCCAAGAATTTGGGAATAATCTGCCATGAAACCAAGTTCAAGTCGGCAAAAAGTATCTTTACTCTGAGGCTAATATACCAGGAAGATGGTTGGGTTTGAGACCCAAAACGTGTCTGTTACCAGAGGGCAAAACAGAATACTTTAAGACAAAACAAAAACCAAAAACCAAGCTGGGCGTGGTGGCGCACGCCTTTAATCCCAAAGAGGCAGGCAGAATTCTGAGTTTGAGGCCAGTCTGGTCTACAAAGTGAGTTCCAGGACAGCCAGGGCTATACAAAAAAAAAAAAAAAAAAACCCAAACAACAACAACAACAACAACAAAAATACCCAAAAAACAAAAAAACAAAACAAAACAAAAACAGATTAGGGGGGGTAGGAGCATCCAATCAGGTTCATGCATATACTGGATATTTCATTCCTGGTATTTTAAGTGGTGTTCTACATACCAAGTGTCTCAGATGGCTTTTTTAATAGCTTGGCCTGGATGGAGGCCAGCCAATCAGAGCTCTTTTGGCAGTTATGGTCTCAAACTCATTATGTAGACCAGGCTGGACTTGAACTCAGAGATCCTCCTGCCTCTGCCATCTGTGTGCTGGGATTAAAGGAGTGTGCCACCACCACCTGGTTCTCTTCCTTCCTTCCTTCCTTCCTTCCTTCCTTCCTTCCTTCCTTCCTTCCTTCCTTCCTTCCTTCCTCCCTCCCTTCCTTCCTCCCTCCCTCCCCCCTCCTCCCTCCCTCCCTCCCTCCTCCCTCCCTCCCTTCCTCCCTGCCTTCCTTTTCTTTTCCTTTCTTTCTTTCTTTCTTTCTTTCTTTCTTTCTTTCTTTCTTTCTTTCTTTCTTTCTTTCTTTCTTTCTTCTTTTTCTTTTTCTTTTTCTTTTTCTTTTTCTTTTTCTTTTTCTTTTTCTTTTTCTTTTTCTTTTTCTTTTTCTTTTTCTTTTTTTTTGAGACAGGGTCTCATGTAGCCCAGACTGGCTTCAAATTCCCAATGTAGCTAAGGATGCACTTGAATTCCTGATCCTCCTGCCTCAGCATCCCAAGAGTTAGGATTACAGCATACCCGATCTAGTTTCTTCATTTTAAAAATTCTTTTATTTTTTTAAGGACATGGATGTTTTGCCTGCATGTATGTGTGTACCAGACACATGCAGTGCCCATGTTGGTTCGAAGAGGATGTCACATTTCCTGGAACTGGAATTATTGCTGTGAGCTGCCAAGTGGGTGCTGGGGACCAAAGCCAGGTCCTCTGCAGGAACAGCAAGTGCTCTAAACCACAGAAGCATCTCTCCAGTCCACCTCTCTCACCCCTTTTCCTCCTCCTCTTCTTTTACCTAGTGTGATATGTTTTTTGTTTTTGTTTTTGTGAGACAGGGTGTCATGGAACCCAGGCTGGTTTAGAACCCCTGATCCCCCTGCCTCAGCTTCCCACTGGCTGAGAAGGCAGCATGTATGACCTGCTCTTGTTCCAAGCACCTTCGTCCTTGTTCAGAGATAAAGCTCTCCAGTGTGTGGCTCCACTCCTGCTGCTGCTTCTGTCTGTTGTTATTGTGGTTGTAAAACCACAGCCTTGGAGCTGTGGCTGCTCCTCCACCTTCCAGAACAGTTTGTATCCTGTGAGATCCACTTTCTTCGTAGGCTTGGCAGAAGGTAAAACCATCTGTCTGGTATTTCTGTGTACGTGTGGCTGGACTTCAGAGCTCCAAAACAGAGCTCCAAATCCAACTGTTCTTGTTTCAGGTCTAGTCAGGCATTCACCCAGCTTCTTGAGCACCACTATGTAGTGTAATGTGTTAATATAAAAGTTTTCCTGCCTTCTGGGTCCCTGCTTGTCAGTATAAAATTCACTGCAATCTCTCTCTCTCTCTCTCTCTCTCTCTCTCTCTCTCTCTCTCTCTCTCTCTCTCTCTCTCCTCTCTCCCCCTCCCCCTCTCCCCCCTCCCCCTCTCCCCCCTCCCCCTCTCTCCCTCTCTCCAGGTTTCTTTGTGTAGCCCTGGCTAACCTGGAACTCGAGATCAGGCTGGATGGACTTGAACTCAGAGACCCACCTACCTCTGACTCCTGAGTGCTGGGATTAAAGGCGTGCACCACCATGCCTGGCAAATGATTTATTTTTCCTTTTCTGTTCATGTACCTCAGTGTGTGTATTACATATCTGTAGGTGCCTATAGATGCCAGAAAGATGGTGTCAGAGTCCCTCAAACTGGAGTTACAAATGGTTGTGAGTCACCTGGCATGGGTGCTGGGAACTGAACTCAGGTCCGCAAGAGCAGGAAGCACTCTTAACCACAAAGGTATCTCTCCAGCCCCAGTACCATCTTTTATTTTATTTTATTTTATTTTATTTTATTTTATTTTATTTTATTTTATTTTATTTTACTTTTGAGGCTGGGTCTCACTATGTAGCCATGGCTGGTTTGGAACTCACTACATAGACCAGGCTGGCCTCAAACTCACAGGAATTGGTTTATCTCTTCCTACTGAGTGCTAGGATCAAAGGCATACACACCATTTCCAGCTTTTCATACTTTTAAAAAATATTTATTTATTTATTTATTTATTTATTTATTTATTTATTTATTTAATGTGTAGGAGTACACTGTAGCTGTCTTCAGACACATGAAATCCCATTACAGATGGTTGCTGGGAATTGACTCAGGACCTCTGGAAGAGCAGTCAGTGCTCTTAACCTCTGAATCATCTCTTCAGCCCCGGTCTTCATAATTTTTTAAAACTACAATTTTCTGCCATTTTTATTTGCTTGTTTTCATTATTATTTTGTCAGGTGTTTGTTTTTCAAGACATCTCTTTCTCTTACATTCAACTGTTTTCTTCTTGGGGTGGGGGTGGGGCACCTGGGGATGGTTCTCTCCTTCCACAATGTTGGTTGGGACACCAGGTGGGGGGAATTCCCTGCCCTTTCCTAGCATGGTCTTATCAAAAAAGATGGAAAGGAAGCCAAGATGGGACCAAGGAAAGAAAGGGGCTTTGGAGAGAGGGGAACCTGTATCTGAACCAAAACAGACAGTTTTTGTTTTGTTTCTGGGACAGGGTCTCATGTAGCCCAGGCTAGCCTCAAACTCCCTGTGTAGCTGAGGGTAAACTTAAATTTTTTGTTTTTATTTCAGTTATTTGTTTGTTTATTTTTATGTGCTAGAACATGCATGTGTGTGTGTGTGTGTGTGTGTGTATGTGTGTTTGTATGTGTGTGTGTGTGTGTGTGTATGTGTTTGTGTGTGTATGTGTGTGTGTTTGTGTGTGTTTGTATGTGTGTGTGTGTATGCATGCAAGTGCTCGCTAACATGCACATGCCTTAGCAGTTATGTGGACAATGTGTTGAAGTCTGTTCTCTCCTTCGACTATGTAAATTCTAGAGTTAAACTCAAGTTGTCAGGCTTTGCAGCAAGTGCCTTTAGGCCTGGAGCCATCCCACTGGCCCAGCCTTCAGATTCTCTCTTTGAAGCCATTCAACAGTGGTCACTGTTACAGCAACCACAGAGAGCACATGCTGCCAAAAGCAGAATGCCACACTTGTCTCAGCCATGCAGCTGTGCCGCTGGCAGTTAACCCTGAACATGGGAGAGGAGAATATGCACTCACCACTGAGCTCGACAGCAGGCACACTGAGGACCTGAGAGCGGCTAGAGCCCCCCTCAGTGGCCTTCCCTTCCTAGGTCACAGCCAGGACCTGTGCTGTGTGTGCAGAATACTCAGAATTTTATTGCTAAGTACCTGCTGGGTTCTTTTGGAACCCTGCATCACTTATTTTTGGGGGGCCTTTAGGCTAACTTTGGGATTCCTCTAAGAACCCGAGGCTTGCTCTCTGTTCCCCAGCAGAGCCAACAAGCATCATGACCCAGGTGAGCAGCTGCCTCGCTCTCCAACAGAGGGTGAACATACCTCCGGGGAGATACTCCTGACAAGGGGGACAGGATACTGCTTGTGCCTTGAAAATGTCACCCAAGTCCCTGGGATATTTGGCCTTCTGACATAGAAATGGTCCCTTCAGCTCTGTCCCTTGGCTCTGACAGCCTTGAGCTTTCCTTCAGAAATGAGTGCAATGTCTGTTCATGTGTTTCTATTCCCCAGCTATTGTATTGAGCTTAAAATAAACATTTCTAGGTTTTTTCCTGGCCCCCTCTTTAGTTCTCTCTCTCTCTCTCTCTCTCTCTCTCTCTCTCTCTCTCTCTCTCTCTCTCTCTCATCTGTTTGGTGTATTTGCATGTAAGTTGGGATCTAAACACTTGGTATCGGGTACCCATTAGTGAGTGCCTCCTGGGGGAGACTGCTCTTCTTGCTTCCAGCATCCCTTAGATGCCTGTAGTTCTTAGCCTAGAGGTGGGCCATGTTCCTTTTCATGTCCACTGGTGTTGGCCTTGTTCCTGTTTTCTTCAGGCAACTATTACTGAGAAACGATGGGTGAAGCTTTCCTGAAACTATTTCTGATTTTAAAAGTATGTTCGTGGATCATAATAAACAAACAAATAAATATCTGTTGAAGGCATATATTTCTTGAGCTGGGGACATGATTAGCTGGCAGAGCAATTACCAGCATGCAGGAAGTTCTAGGTTTGATCCATACTTGGTATGATGGTACATGCTCGTAGTCCTAAAACTTGCAAGGCAGGAGGATCACTAGTTTGAGACTAGCCATGGGCTCCATATGGAGTTCCAAGCCTGGGTTACATAGCCAGACCTTGCCTCAAAGAATAAAACAAAACAAAATAAAAAACCAAAAAGAAAGAAAGGAAAGTGGAAAGAGAAAGAGGAAGAAAGCCTGGCGTGCTCAAAGCCTTGGGTGCCATCCCAGCCTTACTAAACCTGGGCATGGTGGTCCACAGCTGTCATCCTAGCACTTAGAAAGTGCAGTCCAGAGGGTCATCCTCTGCTACATTGAGAGTCTAACCTGGGCAATTTCAAAACAAACAACAGTATTTTCTCCATTCATAGCCTTAGGATCCAAAAATGAAATTGAGTTTAGAGTTCATTATTCTCTCTCTCTCTCTCTCTCTCTCTCTCTCTCTCTCTCTGTGTGTGTGTGTGTGTGTGTGTGTGTGTGTGTGTGTGTGTGTGTGTGTGTGTGTGTGCAGAGGGTGGGGGAACTGAGAACATGCTAAGCTAGCTCTGCCTTCTTTGTCACTGGTGAGTAAGGAGACTTACTTGGGGACTGGCTGTCAGCCTTAACGTCCAATTCTGTAACAGTCATGTGAATCTTGTTCCCAGTATCCTGTTGTCCATTTCTCTTTGCACTTGAAACATGTCTAGAAAGGGACAGGTGACTGCTAATGCAGCCTCAGTGCCCTGGATAACCTTATGCAGTGGTTAGAGGACAACGTGTTGAAGTCTGTTCTCTCTCCTTCTGCCTTGTGAATTCAAGTTGTCAGGCCAAGCTTCATGGACTTCCATGTCTGTCTCTTCCTTGGCCTGGTGCCTTGCTCTTCCTGCCCTTGGCCTTGATCTGCAGTTACCTCTCTGATCTGCCAGGCTGAGCCCCATTTTACACCATTCTCACTATGTGTCTCAGCCCCTTTGGGGCTGCGGACCACCATGCCCAGGTTTTGTAAGGCTGGGATGGCACCCAAGGCTTTGAGCGCGCCAGGCAAGCATGCTATCTGAGGGACTGTGTGCCTTGCCTCGTCTCTTCCTTTTTATTTTTCTTTTTATTTACATTACAATTCATAACAGTACCAACATTTCCATTATGAACTAGCAATAAACTTTATGGTTGTGTCACCACAACATGAGAAATTGTATTAAAGGGTCACAGCATTAGGAAAGTTGAAAACCACCGCTTTACCTGCTCATGAACTGGTTTTAAAATTCCCACTTGGAGAGGAGATACCTGCCTAGGTTACGGAGCTGCAAGATCTCACCTGATTCTAGCAGGTCTTGAACTGTGCTATACCCTTCTACTTTCACCCAGACTGTAAAAAGAAACAAGCCTCTCACCTGCTCCTGAGTGTGCCAATCTGTCCTTCCGCAAAGATGGTGATCCCTCTTGGCTGTGATCCCTAGAAGTGTTTCCAGCAGCACCGTGAGGCCTGGGCTTCTCAGCTGCTTCTGCAGGTCCTGACTCAGTGTCTCTTCCACTAAGCAAGGATGGTCCTGTCTGTCTCTACTGCTCCCAGCCACATAGAACCCTTGATTTGGGGGACCCCCCTCAAGGACCTTGGCTTCCTTTCAGAAGTGTGAGAAGGAATCCTAGATATAAGTGCCGGAAAGATGCCCGTCCACCCTGTGGAGACCTGCGCCCACAGGAGCCTAGCTGAAGACTAATGGGCCTCCCCAGTATGGCCCTCTCCTGCCCCACCCAGATTCCTTTGATACTGGGGGCTTTTGAGGATTCTAGCAAGGACCACTCCTTCTGGCATCATCCTGGTAGCCTCTCCCTTCTCAATGCCTCAGAGCATTAGCAGCCCCATCATGGGTTTGGGAATTAGGGTGGAGCCTCAAGAGAGTGGGGGTTTTATGGACTAGGAAAGGTCATTACGGGCACCCATGTGCAGAAATGCTTAGCTAATGTACTTACCCATCTCAGCTTGCTAAAAGCGAAGAGATGCAAACACTGGCTGGGGAGTCTGCCATCTTACTCTGCACTTGGGAGTGGAGTGACTACAGAGTTCAGGCAACCTCACTGAGCCTCAGGGTCTTCACCATAGGTTGACTAGTCATCCCTGACCTCCAAAGCCCAGTGAGACTCGAAAATCACACCCATGCTCTTGACATATTTTTCTGCTGGGAGCACGAAGGCAGGACGGAGGATGAAGGCACCTGAGCCCAGAAGTTCTTGGGATACCTGCATCCAGCTACACTTGAACCTTTTAGTAGTATGAGCCACTCCATTGTGTGTGTGTATGTATGGCTGATGAGCTGGTTCAGTGGTTATGAGTGTTTGCTAGCCAGGCATGGTGGCACACACCTTTAATCCCAGCACTCAGAAGGCAGGGGTGAGCAGATCTCTATAGGACAGAGATCCTTTTGGAGGACCTGAGCTCAGTGCTCAAAATCCATGGCAAGTGTCTCGCAGTAACCAGCAACTCGAGATCCAGAGAGTCTGACACCTTTTTCCTGACCTCTGTGGGCAGCTATACCATAGACAGACAGACAGACACACACAATAAATAAATAAATAAATAAATAAATAAATAAATAAATAAATCTTTAAGATAAAATGCAACACAAACCAAAAATCCACCCTTCTCCACCTTCCTTTGACCAGCACTACAGACATACACTACTGTGCCTGGCTCTTTACCTGAGAGCACATGGGGCACAGAAATCAGGTCCCTCGCTTGCCCAGCAGAAACTTTGCTGACTGAGCCATCTCTGAGCCTTGAGTTTCATATTTTATGTCAGAATTTTTTGTTTGTTTATTTTTATTATTTTTAGCTGTGTATATGTGTATTTATTTATCTGTATTTGGGTGTGCACACATGAATGTATGTGTGTTTATCTGTATGCAGGCATGTGCACATGAATGTGTGTGTGTGTCTGCCTGCATTCAGGTGTGTGCACAGGGATGTATGTGTGTCTGTCTGTACTTAGGTGTGTGCACATGAGTGTATGTATGTGTGTGTGTGAAGGTGGGTGTGTGCACAGGAATGTATGTATGTCTGTCTGTACTTAGGTGTGTGCACATGAGTGTATGTATGTGTGTGTGTGTGAAGGTGGGTGTGTGCACAGGAATGTATGTATGTCTGTCTGTACTTAGGTGTGTGCACATGAGTGTATGTATGTGTGTGTGTGAAGGTGGGTGTGTGCACAGGAATGTATGTATGTCTGTCTGTACTTAGGTGTGTGCACATGAGTTTGTGTGTGTGTGTGTGTGTGTGTGTGCCTGAATGTGGGTGTGTGCACAAGAATGTATGTGTGTGTCTGAATGTGGACATGTACACAGGAATGTGTGTGTGTGTGTGTGCATGTGTATGAATGTGGGTGTGTTCACAGGAATGTATGTGTGCATGTGTCTGAATGAAGATGTGTGCACAGGAATGCAGAGGGTCAAATTTCCCTGGAGCTGATTATGACCCACCAGATGTGTGTGTTGAGTTGAACTTGGTTTCTTGGAAGAACAGTACATACTCTTAACCAATAAGCCATCCCTCCAGCCCTTAAATTCTTAAAACTTAAATTCTTAAGTCAAAACAAAACCCTTTTTTCTATCAGCACATTTTGGTTCAGAATCTTTAACCAACGGGCTGGTGAGATGACTCAGTGGTTGAGAGCACTTGCTGCTCTTGCAGAGGACCTGAGTTTGGTCCCCAGCACCCATATCCAGCAGCTCACAACCACCTGTAACTCTAGCTCTGGGGGGTCTGTGTTTTTTAGGGCATCTGCACTCACATCCAATCCCACCCCTCACATACACATAAGAAAATTAAAATAAATCTTAAAATCTCCAGCCAGTTCAGTGCCTCTTTCCCAGGGCTCCTCTAGTGGGCAGGGGGAAAGGCTGCTTCTAGGTCAGACAGGGAATAAAACAAACCAACAAAGATGAGGGACCTAGAGAACATTACTTGAAGCCCCTGTTTCTGGAGTCTTGAAGCCAGGGTCTCTTCTGGAACTTTCTGCATTATTGAATTTCCTCACACACATCTCCTGAACTCCCACAATGAGTTAAACAGAAGGTTTTGTCCTGCGATAGGGAACGGCCAGTTGACAGGGCTGATCAATAATCCAATCTCATAAGGCAGATGTGTGGACCTGGGCTGGGAGGAGCAGGCACTGGGTGGTTGTTTATTGGCTCAGAAATATGAGGATAGATTTGATCGTATGTTCATTAATGCTCCAGTGTAATTAATTAGAAAGGCTTTTAAAAATCATGTGCCCAAGTAGGTGAGTCTCCTCTTGGATTGCCAGGAAACTCCGGGCTGGCAGCTGACTCATCCAAGCATTCCCCAGGAGTTTGGGTTTTGTAAACTGTGCCTGGCTGTTTCTGAGTTCTCCGGCTCCTTGCTAAGTTACAACAGAATGTTTTTGCACACCATGGTTTGATGCCAGAAGTTTGCCAGAGCTTTTCTAGCTTTGTGTCTTCATGATCAGCCCATCAGAAAGCCTTGCCCCCAACCCTGCCTCTCTTCCTTGCTCCTAGAGGAACCCATCTCAAAAATAGGTGGGTAGCTGGCAAGATGGCTCAGTGTGTAAAGGTGTCTGCTGCCAAGCCTGACACCTACCTGAGTTTGAACCCTGGGACCCCTGTGGTAGAAAGAGAGAACCGACTCCCACAAGTTACCCTTTGACTTACACATGTGTGCGCCCACCTATCCATCCATAAAATGAATAAATGTAAAAAATATATATAAATAAAATGGAGAAAGATAGAGGAAGACACCTAATGTTGACTTCCAGCCTCTATACACATATGCATGTACACCCCCACACAATACAACACATGTACACGCATTCATATGTGTGTGAGCACACACACACACACAGAGTCAGGTATAGGGGGAGAGAGAGAGAGCACTCTTAAAAATGAGAGCCCTGTAGGCATATGGTAAAGCCATGCCAAGGCTGCAGAAGCACTGGCATCTCTGGGTGAGGCAGAAGATAGAGAGAGGGCAGTGGTGGCTCACAGTTCCTTGCCTTCTGTAGAACACACCCTTTTTGCTCCAAGCCAGGCAGCCCTAGCTGGGTTGGCATGGGACTTCAATAGCCAAGCTCACACCTGGCACCCCTCTAACACTTTGCTTATGAAAGACATCAAGGTTAGGGTTCACTGTGAGAAGACCCATTGTGATTGTCTTGTGAGCTCTGACATCCTACAACTGGTGTGAGCAACCTTGTAGAGACACCTAGGCGCCTACACCAAACCATCAGCCATGAGCCTGTTAAACACATTAGGTCCCTAACAGTCAAGTCATTGCCCTCGTTGGCAGTGCTTGGGATTAGCCAGCTGTGTCTGTCTGTGTGGATATGTATAAACATGGATGTGCAGGTATGTGTGAAGGACAGAGGTCAACGTCTGAAGCCTGCCTGTTTTACCCTCTATCTTCTTTTTCTGAGATCTCTCACTGAACCCAAAGCTTGTTGTTAATTTATCTAGACTGACTTACTAGCAAGCCCCATGTATCCTCCTGTCTCTGCCACCCCAGACTTGGGGTCACAGGCACACACACCCTATCCCTGGCTTTTAACGCTGGTGCTGGAGACCTGGATTTATAGCAAGAACTTTGCCTCCTAAGCTGCTGTGTTTGAGCATATCCCTGCTTCTCCTTCCCAATCGTGTGCTCAGATGCATGCTACAGCCCCTGTGGGAGCTGTGAGTGGGGCTGGGGAACTGAGGTCCTGTGACTTGCAGGTGGCAGATCTCAGCTTCCTGAGACTTGCTTGCTCTTCATCTTTCTAATTTGTCCTCATTTTTCTTTTGCTTTATCTGACAGTGCCCCTCTTCTTCGTTAGTTCTGCAGAGCTACGGGCAGCAGGAAGTATGAGAGGCACAGCACTATCTGCCCTATATTCCTGTCTTCATTCCACCCGACCACGTGCTGCTGGGAGGTCCCACTGAGTAACAGCCCTCACAGGCACACAGCACCTTAATAGGAGTTAAGGTGCTGTGTGCCTGTTAATAGTTAATAGTTAATAGTCCTGAGCCCAGGCTCTCTGCTATCCTATGGTGGAGAATGGCTTTGCTCTGGGGTTTCAGGCCGAAGAATCTGCAGAATTTAGGGGGGAAATCCTGCCTTTGTGAAAACCCCAGAAATAAGGTGGCTTGGGAGAACTGCAGGAAACCTGATGGCCCCATCATTGTCCAGCCCCTCTGGAGCCCACTTTAATAATTAAACACTCCAGGAGAGTGGAGGAAAGTGGTGGGCCTCTGTGGTTTCTAACGGCTTAGTCCATTTAGCATCTTCTCCATTAGCATGGAGTAAGGGGTCTGGGAAAGGGTTAATGAGGGAGTACAGAAAAGCCTACTCTTCCACAAGACTTCAATACACTGCACAGAATCACCCTGCCGTCTACTTCTCAGCAGGTGCTGTCTGTACACAGGCTGAGCTGGACCCAGGTGGGGATGCCCCTTGTAGGCCACAGCTCACTCCCAGGGGATTCAAGTGTGAGGACTGGGGTGGAGACTCTTAAGAAGACTCTTAAGAGACTCTGGGAAGCCAGGAGACTCCAGATGGCCTCTCAGCCAGTCACACCCAGGACCCACATGGCACTGAGACCATCCCTGTAGCTGTGGCACATGCACATTCTCAGTGCTCTGCTGCAAGGGTGGAGGCTGCAGGGAATACTCTGGAGGGAACAGATCAGCATGGCTTTGGTGATGGGCCATCAGGAACGTGACCTTGGTGGACTTAGCTACTACCCCTAAATGCTAGTGCCCTGGAATCCTGCAGCCTATAATAAAGCTCAATGGACTCAGGGTGTATGGCTAGCATCCCTGCCCCTGGGTGAGTATGCTGCTCACGCCTTCCTTGCCCCCCCCCCCCGCCCTCCTGCCCTTCCTGGCTCTCTACGGAGGAATGCAACTCTTTAGGTGACACATCCTTACAGAATACAGAAGCCTAGGTATAGATAGAGTCAGGCAGAGCAGAAGGGCAGCCCAGTGGTGTGGCCAGATAACCAGTGGAGATCCAGAGTGAGGGGAAAGGAACAGATGGCCACCCACCCTGGACTTCAGCTGTCCCTGGATCTCCTCATTGTGGGACAAAGAGAAGACACTGGGCATCGAGCCTGCTTCACTGCAAAGTTTAAAAAAATGTGTATTGATATATACTTTATTATCTTTTATAAAACTTCCTTTGGCTACACAGGCCACTGTGCTGGATGATGAGTGACATCGTGGTGGCAGCCTCCAGGGGGCCAGAGTCCACTTTGAAATGGGTACAGGAGATTGAGGACTTAGCAGTGGACTACAGTGGCCTGGAAGATGCTGAGTGCAGTCAGCTACCCAGAGCTGGCTGGTTGGGGTGGGTGGGTGGGGTCAGAAAAGCAGTCAGCTACCCATGGTGACAGAAGGTCCTTTCTGTCTCACATGGCTTGCCAAGGCCAGATCCCATCCCATTAAAGTCACTAGGTGACTCATCAAAGGGGCAGGGGCTTGTTTGCAGAGTGCAATGCCAGTGGACAGGACCCAGTTCCAGATAGCACCGTTCTCTAGGGTTTGTTCTGATGCAGCCTTGGGAGGCTGAACAACTCCCTGGGGGTGGGGCTGAGGCTGCTGGCCCAGGGAGGGTGATGCTCGATGAGTCACGTTTGAGGAGGTGACCTCCTTCTTGCCTTCGCTCTTGAGCTTCTGTTAAGAAGGGACCCTACCATGCTGGTGAGGGCAACTTTGGTACACTGAGTCACAGAAGCAGAATGGTTGGGGAGCAGAGGCCACAGGGTCTGTCCAGAGGTGGCTGCTCAGCCTCCTGGCCACCCCTGACAAGAGTGTTAAGGCAGGTCTTCTCCCTGGCAGCACAGGGGCAGCTGCCCTACTCCTGCCCTCGGGCAGAGTGTCTCTGGAAGCTACTGGCCGCTCTCTGCTGCAGCCTTGCCCCAGAAGTTGGCCTCTCAGGATGCGTTCCCAGAGGGGCACTGCATTTCCATGGTGACCGTGTTGGGTGTGCTGCTAGCAGCGTCCCCCGGCTCCGCACCATCCCGGAGAGCCCGCTGGAAGACCACCCTGAGAGGTTCCCACAGGCGCTGTGACTTGTCTCTCCCAGCCAGGAAGTAGACGATGGGTTTGGCACTGCTGTTGATGCAGATACACAAGTCAGTGACGTACTCGGGGAAGGGGGCTGGGATCTGGAAGACCCAGAAGAGGAACCAGTCGATCCCCAAGTAGATGGATGATACGAGGAAGACAGAGACGATCGCCAGGACCACGTGATTGAGCTTGGCAGAGCGTTGGCGGCGCCGTGCTCGGCACTCTACGTGCAGGATGAGCGCCAGGCAGGGAAGTACCATGAGTGGGCAGAAGAGAAAGAACAGCAAGATGCCCAGGGCGATGTCCATGTTGCGGCAGACTGTACCAGGGGCCTCGTGGCCCAGGAACATACAGAAGTAATTGTGGATACTGGTAACCAGGAATGATAGCATCCAGAGCAGGGCACAGACCCCAGCTGACAGGCGCTTGGGCCTCCGACGCCAGTACCAGGTGGGGAAGATGACAGACACACAGCGTTCGATGCTAATGGCTGGCAGGAGGCTCACACCTGTGAAGAATGTGCAGAGCCCCACGATCCGGGACACTCTTCGAATGTAGTCGGGGAAGGAGCCCAGGAAGGTCCCCATGTTCAGGAGAGCAATCACGGCCTTGCTGAAGAGGTACATCCCATCGGCGCTGGCCAGGTGCAGGAAGTAGATGGAGAAAGGGGTCCTCTTGATGGAGAAGCCGAAAAACCAGAGGACCAGCCCGTTTCCCACCAGGCCACACAGGCAAAGCAGCAGGAAGATATAGTTTGTGACAGCTGGCGGAGGGAGCGTAGCAATCTGCTCAATGGTCAGAAATCCTCTGCTGTAGAGCTCCCGAGCCTCGCTCATACCAGGACACATCTGCGCAGGTGCAAAGGGGACACATATGTAAGCCTACCTGCCCTTCTCTGGCCCTCAGCAGACCTGTTTCTGGGCCTGTTTCAATTAGCTACCCAGGAGGTGGAGTCTGCTGGGTCCCTGGGTCCCTGGCTATGGAATGATGAACCCAGCAGAAGCCAGAGCAGAAGGAGTCCCGATCCCAGCTGAGGCTAACACTGGTTCTCAGAGTCTATAGCCAGCAGGACAGCATATCCACAGGGTGACCTGAGCTCTGGGCTACTCACAGGTCAGCCAGGTCCAAATAGCCAAGTGAAGGCAGTCCACGGCAGAGGGGTGGGGAGTGCTTGCTGAGCAAGTATTCGGAGCAGAGTTCAGATCCCCAGTCTCTGCCAGGCGGGCACAGTGGCCCCTCTGTAATTTAAAAGGCAGAAAGAGGAGAGTTCCCTGAGCAAGCCAGGGAGATGAGCCTACATCAGCCTGCTCTGATTTTAATTGAGAGATCCAGTCTCGGAGAATAAAGTGGGGGAAGTGATTAGGAAACCGTGTTAACCTTAGGCCTCCACATGTACCAACCACAGAAATATAAAACACATGGGCCTGTACACATTTGAACACACTCACACCACACACTCACTCACTCACACATAGACTCTCATACACAACACACACACACACACACACACATCAAATATACTCACTCACCACACACTCACACCACATGTACACACACACAAACACACATACACACATACTCATATACCCACATATCACACACATACACACATACACACACACACACACACACACACACACACTCACACACAAAGAATTAAAAAATCATTAAAAAGCCCCAATAAACAGATGGAAGGCTGGTCTTGGTAATGTGACACTGTCGTCTTAGAGGAAGGAAGATTGTAAGTTCAAGCCTAAGCTGGGAAAAGTAATGAAACCCAGTCTCAAGATAAAAGCCTTCAAACAGGCGTGGCAGAACATCTGCTCTTGCAGAGGACTCAAGTTTAGTTCCCAGAACCCACTTTGAGTGGCTGGCAACTGCTTGTAACTCCAGCTCCAGGGGATCTGACTCCCTCTTATGGCCTCCAAGAGCACTGTATACTCGTGTGCGACACACACACACACACACACACACACACACACACACACACACACACTTTTTAATAGAGGACTGGAGATAAAGCTTGGGGGCAGAGCTTGCCCGGCATGTGGAGGTCTAAGGGTTCAATTCCCAGTACCAAATGATCACGGAGATCATGGACAGGATAGCAGATGTGTGCATGAATTGTTCTGATAATGTTTCAAATTTAAATCATGAAAGTATTTATTCCTAAAGAAATAAAATTATTAGAAAGGGATGTGAGTGGGAACAAAAGACCTTGCTTCTAGCTGGAGTTGGCTTCTATGCCACAGTTGTACTAGAGAGTACTGGGGAGGAGAGGCAGCTGCCCTCTGCTAGGCCAGGGCTACCTTTTGGGGTTCTGAATAATGAGAAGGTTAGGGGGTACCCGGGAGAGGCTTCTAGTGGTGGTCAGTGTTTAAGCTTCTAGAAGAGGCTCAGAATTTTACAGCTGGGCAGGGCAGAGGAGCTCAGCCCTACTGAGCACCAGGCCTAGCACTGAGGGCTGAGCTGACTCAGGACCCTGGGCTAGGTGTCAGAAACTGGGAGCAGGGACACAGTAGCAAAACCAAGGGCATGCCTTCCTAGCCAAGTGAGCAGTTGCTCTACTCCAGCCAGAGGGTTTGGAGGACCTGTGGGCAGAGGGGTGGCTCTTCCTTCAATTCCAGAGAACCTGCGTCTATGGATGGTAACGTGAAATAGTTTGATATTTCTGGATTAACATTTTAAAACAATTGTGTGAGCCAATACCATGAGCCAATGAGCCAGCTGTGTGCTACTCTGTTCTCCAGGTTGTTTAGAGCCTCCCCCCCCCCCACACACAAAGGTTGCCCTATGCATATTGCTTCCCTCCTCCTTGTAGACATCACCAATCTATCCCAGGATTTTCTTCCTATGTCTGGTGTCTGCTTTCATGGCTCAGGGAAGTAGGAAGTTCTAGGGGCAAGATCTTTGCTGCCACCTTCCAAATGGCCTTGGCAGAAAGCTGGGCCCTGAGAAAATGCTCTATGCTGACATTCTCTAATAAAGGGAAGTTTAGTGAGGATTCTGGAATTTAGGTTTCTTAAAAAACACACAGAAATATAAAATGCACTTTCATTTTAACCCCAGGTATAGGAATGTAAGTCTGCTTCACAGCAGCTGACTATGATTTGCCTCGTGCTCTAGAAGAGGCATGGTTTTTCATGCTGCAGATAGTTTTTGTGATTTTGTAATGTTTGGAATTCTGGGAAATTTTTAGAGGTTGTGTAAATGGTAGGGCCCCGCTAGGTGGGGTTGGTGGTTGCTGGGTGTTCAAGGGAGTTGGTTGCAGTTTGTTAATAATAATGCTCAAAGAAGAAACTAAAGGAAATAGATTATATTTGGAGATCTCTTTCTCTCCCCCTTTATTTTTCATTATCTCCTGCCTAGTGTTAGGGGGTGAAATGAGGTGGGGAAAATAAAGGGTGAGAAGAGAAGAACCCACAAAGTAGCAAAGACCAGATACAGAGAAGTATCCTCTGGCCTGGCTGTGTCCATAGGAATTTACAAGCAGGAACTATGGATGCTGTGTAAATTTAGGGAGACACTGGGTTGCCAGAACAAGTTCTTTATGCAGTTTTGGTCCCTACCTGACTAATTCTAAGAATTCATTGGCTAACATCTTTTGTCCACCCCTAAACCAAGCTGCCTAGCTCTTTCTCTGCTCCCCTTTCCTGGAGCTGCTCTGTTGCTGCCCCAGGCCTCTGACTCACTGGACCAGACCCAGATGCAGAACTTTGTCCTTTGTGGACCAGCTCAGCAGTAGAAGCTGGCCTGCTGGGACTGGGCAAAGCCCTTTGTGTATCACCTAGCTAGAAAAGTCTGCAGTCCCTCAATGGGTGTTGGTAGCCTGGGTGGGGGAGTGGGGGTGGGCTGGGGCTGGGAGACAGGCATGAGGGATGGGAGGGACTGGTGAGGTTCTGGGCAGGAGTTACTATTTGCAGCCCCACACTACATTGTGAATCACCACTCCAGAGTCTGCTCCCATCCAGGGCCTTGTCTTCTCTAGGGACTCTGGGATGCCTCCTAGCATGCCCAGTCCCTGCCTCCAGGTATCATCCTGGCATGAGCCTTAGTTTTCTCAAGTCTAGGGGAGGCGGGGATGAGGAAGTAAGCCAGAGGGGTTCCCAACTTAAAAAGGGAAATCCACACTTTTCCAGGGCAAAGAAGCAAGGGCTGGGCAGAAAAGTGATGGGTCATCCTAGAGTACTGTGTGAGCTTTAGGTGGGGTTAGAGCCAGCTGCAGATTTCCATCCGTGGCTCATGCTTCCAGACTTGGAGCAACACACACCCCTTGGGTGGCCCAGTGTGGCACAATTCCATGGCACACACAACAGACACTGTGCCACTATGGAACTGGCAGAGGCTGTCTGACCTGGTCTGACCATGAACAGTGAACAGTGATCATCCCATCTCTGGAAGAAAAGGGGGAGGAAGTGAGACCTTTCAAGACTGATAAAACTGACTCAAAGACAGCATGGTAAGGGACTCCTGGGACGCTCAGTGCCAGCTCTGATGATGGCACTGGCCTCAGAGGAACCAGTTAACCTAGTCACAAAGTCCAGATGTGCCTGCTACTCACTCAGGGTTGGAGGGCAGACCTGGACAGTGAGTGCAGGAGATGCTGGACTGTGTGGCCCTCTCAACCACATGCTCCCACAGACTAAGGACCCCCTGTCCATGATACTTGCCTTGTTCTGGTTGGTGGAGTGAGCTTCCCATGAACAGTTTCCGGCCATCTCCAGGAGTGAGGAGTCCAGGCTCCTGTTGGGAGCTCAGCAGTATGTGTTCCTGCCTAGCAAAAGCCTAGAGAGAGGGTAGAGTAGAATCAGCCCTGGTTCCCCGCTCAGAATCATTTGACCTCCCAGCTCAGCCCCAGCCCCCTAGGCCTTTCAGGCTTGTGGTTCTTACCACAGAGGAAAGGCTACCCTAGCTCTCTCTGAGACAGAAACTTTGTACCCTCCCTGCTCCTCCTGCCTGTAGGCTCATGATCGGACCCTGCCTGGCTCCCAGAGCCCCACTGCCACTCCCTAGGGAAAACTCTCTCTCTCCTTTCTCTTCTCATTGGACTGCAAGGAGTCTGGGCCAGAATGTTTCTTCAACGTGCATGGTGGGTTCCCTTGCATCTACACATGGAGCACCTCCCTTGTGTTTGGATAGAGAGTTCGGCAATCAGTCCTAGAAATGAGTGACACAGGACAGATTCTTTACAGCAGAGGGGCTTCCTGGAGGAGGAGGCCTTTGCTGGGTCTTGCTTTATCAAACCACGGACGTTGAGCATGCTCCGCAATCATCTACCAACTAAGCCACACCCCCAGCACTTCATTTGTTTTAGATGGTGCACCTAATGAAACTTTGAAGATCTGTGTACTGTCAGTGGCTGTCTCCTGTAAGCTTCACTTAGAGGTGGCAAACCAAGAAGTTGCTGTGGTGGCCCTGGTTCCAGGCTGGGTGTAGGACTCAGTCTCATTCAGCCAATCTGGAGGCCTGGAGATGTGTTGCGTGACAAGCTAGAGAGAGGTGGACCCTGCTTGAGACTGGTCCACCCTAGCAGGCAACAGCTCATTAATATATCCACCCTGGGTCTCCTTGGAATTGAGCCCCATCCGCGGCCTGCTTTCTGCCTGCACATAGAGCAAGTGGGAGGTCTGAAGCTGTGACTCAGGACACGGCCTGGCTACAGGCTGCCAGACCCTCCTCTCCCTGAACAGGGACGTGGGCAGCACACTGCTCCACTCCTCAGAAATTCCTTCCTCAAGAAGGGCGGATCCCCAGCCGCCACGAGCATGGCCCTTGCCTCCTCCTGGATATGTGGCCCTGGCAGCTGCGTCCACCCATTGGCTGTCCGGTCAGCGCAAGTGTCACGCCCCCTCCTTAACTCCAGGCCTCATTCGGCTGGAGGGGCGGGGGTGGGAGGATGTTGGGGACTTAAGCCACACCCCAACCCTTCATTTCTATTGGATGGTGTTCCTAGGCCCACAGACACGCTCCTAACCAGTGTACAGAGCCCATTTCCGCCCTGGCTATCTACCCCCTCCACCCGCTACCTGTTTGCTCCTTCTGGTGTACACCGACTAAGAGTGGCTCATTGTGGGACCTGCTTGGGTGTCCCGAATACGTAGGCATGAGTGATGTTTGTGCAGAGAGGTTGCAAACTGCTGGTGCTGCAAAGTATGCCCCCTCCCACCAGGCGTCATTTGTAGCTATAGAAGGAAGCAAGCCCAGGTTTTCTAGGTACCTACACCCCCAGCATCCTCTACTGATGCCACTCTTTCTGATACTTGCTACTCCCAGCTTTCCCCCTCAGTGATGTCCTGACTCAGGGGACCTTTCATGCCACCAGGCTGAACCTCCAACTAGACACATGCCCCGTGGGACAGATGAATATGCTCCCAGGTCAACTCTATGACTGGTTTGGTCTCTATCCACGGTCCCTGTCCTACTCCAGATTATTTGCAAAGTTATTCACTCACACAGAGAGATCCAGAAGCCAAGTGGACCCCAGATGGGCCATATTAAAGATGTGTGTGTGTGTGTGTGTGTGTGTGTGTGTGTGTGTGTGTGTGTGTGTGTGTGTGAGAGAGAGAGAGACGTGTATGAGGATGTGTGTATGGGGATGTGTGTGCTCTGGGCAGGATCTGAGCCATGACAGAACCCACTTCACTAAAGCCCATGGAAAAGGCTCCCATGTCTGCACCCCTGGCTCCTCCCCTCCAAACCGATAGTGGGCCACCTGTTTACCTTCTTAGATTGACAGTTGGACAGACCAGCCCTAAGGGAGCTGTCTTGGTCATTTCACTTCTACTACACCATACCCCAGTCTCTCTCCTCATGCCTTAGCTATGACCCGGCCTGGGCATTGGCCAGTCTGCTGCTGTCCGGGATACACAGAAAGCCTGTGTTTCTGCCTAAGACTCAAGCCTTTGCTCACAACTTGACAGAAGACTTTCTCTGAGGGGGAACAGAACTCTCTGGCAAACAGCTTCATGTGAAGCCAACACCAGCACCAGACCTGGCTGGAGGGGAAGAAGCTGAGACTATCAGTTGTCTGACCTTGTGTTGCTAGTCCCCAAATGCCCCCAACAGAGTTGCCCACTGCTGTCCTCATGGCCAGCGGCATCCCTGAGCAATGAGAACCAGAACTCTGCACTTGGACCATCGCCCACTGGGTGTTCCCTTCAAACTCTTCCAGAAACCCGGCTTGGATGTAAGGTTGAAGGAAGGATAGGGAGCCCCCACCCTCAGGAGGACAAGATGGGGGCTGGAATTGGAGGATGTCTTGGGGCTAGAGGTAGAGGTAGGGTGTCATCTGAGTAGGGGATCAGGAGATGCAACACAAGAGGGGGACTCTTAAAGCCTCCTATATCCCTGGGATACTCAGACCTGTGGGAAGAGTGGAACAGGTCTTCTAGATGGGAACAGCTTCACTCTAGGGTTTCATGGCTCTGTGCTCAGAGAGGTGGGACTTCTGCAAGCTGCCTGTCATGGCAGTGGCCATTTCCCTGCCTTGAGGCTGCCAATCTCAATTGCTTGCCCTGTCCAGCCTTCACCCTACAGCCCCTGATCCTGATCCTGAAGCCCCTGTCCCTGGTCTCCCTCCCCTAGTCCCTGGGTCCCAGAGTGCTACCTGTGGCTGTCCTGATCCTCCGAGTTCCCTTCGTAGAGATCTTCTCCTGGGACTCCGAGTTTGCTGACCCACGGGCAGCAGGCTAGCCAAGTACTGCCTGGAGCCTCGGAAAATTCAGGCTCAGGGTGGAGGGAGGACGAGCCCTCACCCGCCTTGCCTGTTGGAGATGGCTTTGGAAACAGAACCCGCCCCAAACCCAATTCCAGGCCAGGCAGAAGGGGGAGGGGAGAGTTAGAGGAGGAGAAAAAAGAGGAGGAGGAGGAGGAGGAGGAGGAGGAGGAGGAGGAGGAGGAGGAGGAGGAGGAGGAGCTGAACAGTGATGAGGCTTGGGGAAGGAATGCCCAGTTCAGGAGCCTTTTCCCCCATCCCCACTGGGAACTCATCTCTCTGCCTGATGACGTCACGTTGGCCTGAGCACTGGGGCGGGAGTCCAGATGTTAGTATCTAGTATCCTGCAGCTCCAGAGGGCTGCCCCAGTAGAGGGAGCTCCGGGTTGTCACTTGCTTGATGCCTTCAGCCTGTTTCCAGTGGGCATTTCAGGGCAGGTGGTGATCGTGGGGAGGTTATAGGGAATGTTCTCTCCATTATTTGAACTGACTGAGGGACTGGCACAGAGAAGCCAAGAAGCAGCAGGTGAGGGAACTCTATGGAGAGTGGGGGAGAAGTGTCAGAGAGAAGGCCACATGACCCAGATGGCACCAACCCACCCCCCTTGCCACCCCAGAACCTTCCTGGGGGACCCCTGGGGCCTGTGGAACCAGGAATTCCCTTCTCTCTAGCTCTAATAACAATCAGATGTCACAAATGGAAAATCACAGCCCTTGCTCACTTGGGCTGAGCAGGGAAGTTGGCGAGCAACCATGCCTGGTGCGTGTGCTCCTCAGTGAAGATGAGTCACCCTCCCCCACGAGAAGGGGTCTTGGAAAAAGTTAGTGGCCAGGGCATGGAGCCCAAGCCTGGGTGGGTATGGAGGGAGCAGAGGGTTGGCGATGAGGGTGGGGTGCTGAGGCCTTTTTCTGCCCTGGGCCAACTTTCTCATGACCCAAGAAGCCTGAGGGAATGCCACACTTTCCTATGGGAGTGAACAGTGCCCAGATTGGGGGAGGTGTGCCTTGTGGGCATCTTACAGGGAGCCCAGAAATAGATCTCTTCTTGCACCTGCGCTGGAGCCTCCTCCTTCTGCCCATGAAGAAACCTCTCTGTCCCTTGCACCAAACTAACCTGAGATCAGGGAGCCTTGGATGGTTGCCTGTTTGAGGCCAGCTGGCTTCCTGGGACTTGGAGGCGGGGCGGGGTGTGGGGATAGGGATTTTTCTGAGATTCTAGAGGCTGAGAGAGGTTAGGCAGGCAGCAGGGAAGGATGGTGACCCTGCCTCCTCCACCAGAGCAGGCAGCTGTGTCCCAGCTGGGCCACTTGTTTACACTGGGAGGCGGGGGGGGGGGGGGGAGGCCTAAGCCCAGCACTGGCCAAGTATAATTGCGCTTGGACACTTAAAAGGAATTGTGTGAAGTGGGCAGAGGCTACTGAGTCCTCAGCCTTATTTGGTTTGGAAATATGTTTCTTTGACAAAACAAGAGAGAGGTGCTTATTAAAGGGAGCTTGTCTTCGGGTCCCTGAGTTTGCAGGGTCCCTGAAGCTGCTGACCTGTCCACTGGGGGTGCTATGGCCATGGCCCATGTTCATGAGCACTGGAGATTCTTTCTCTGAGCTCTGCAGACTGGACAGCCTGGCAGAAGCACCATCACCATTCTCTGAATCACAGACACACCTGCTGGCCAAGTCCTCACAGCAAGGGACCAAGGATCTCTGAGTCCTTTTCATTCATCCCCTTCAGGAAGGTTCAGTGTCTATAACCTAGTCACTATCCCCTTGGGGTGACCATTTTAGCATGAGTTCTGAGGAAGACACAGACGAGTAGTTTACAGCAATCACCTGTGTCATCCTGCAGAAATGGGTCTGAGGCTGTGTGGGGAGGAGGCCCAGAGGTTAGGTTCCCACAGGGACAGTAGAGAGGACCTTGCCCCATGTGTGTGGGGGTGTCCTATGGCTGCCTCCAGGCATTAAAGACCCTGGAAAATCACATCTTACTTTGGGAGGTTTCTTTTGGGGGTGGCAACAGGGGCTTGGGTGCCTGGGAGAACTACCCTTACTGGACCTCTAAAATTCATGTCTGGTCTTGAGTGGCATCAAGCCAATCACCGTTGCCAAGTGATTGGCATCATTCATTCACTCAATCAGGACTCTGAGGATAGACTTGAGGTGAACAGATGGGGCCTGGGGGACATGGCTTTTGTTCTTTCTAAAAAATATATTGTATTTTTATTAATATAATTAATATATTATATTGCTGCAGGACACCTGTGGATGTCAGAAGACAACTGAGAAAGTCAGCCCTTTCCTTCTACCATATGGATCCAAGTGGCTGAACTCAGGTCATCAGACTTGGTGGCAAGCACCTTTACCCACTGAGCCATCCTTGTTCTTTTTTTTTTCCATTTTTTATTAGGTATTTAGCTCATTTACATTTCCAATGCTATACCAAAAGTCCCCCATACCCACCCACCCCCAATCCCCTACCCACCCACTCCCCCTTTTTGGCCCTGGCGTTCCCCTGTACTGGGGCATATAAAGTTTGCGTGTCCAATGGGCCTCTCTTTCCAGTGATGGCCGACTAGGCCATCTTTTGATATATATGCAGCTAGAGTCAAGAGCTCCGGGGTACTGGTTAGTTCATAATGTTGTTCCGCCTATAGGGTTGCAGATCCCTTTAGCTCCTTGGCTACTTTCTCTAGCTCCTCCATTGGGAGCCCTGTAATCCATTTATTAGCTGACTGTGAGCATCCACTTCTGTGTTTCCTTGTTCTTTTTTAAAAAATATTTATTTATTTATTTATTTATTTATTTATTTATTTATTTATTTATTTATTATATGTAAGTACACTGTAGCTGTCTTCAGACACTCCAGAAGAGAGTATCAGATTTTATTTCAGATGGTTATGAGCCACCATGTGGTTGCTGGGATTTGAACTCAGGATCTTTGGAAGAGCAGTCGGTGCTCTTAACCACTGAGCCATCTCACCAGCCCCCGCCATCCTTGTTCTTAATGTTCTGTCCACATGGTTTGGAAAGCTGTCTCCTGTCACAGGTGTCTCCTGACCCTTTCCAGTGAAGAGGGAAATTTTTTAATTAGTTAATTTTTAGATAGAGTTTTATGTAGTCCAGGCTGTCCTCAACTGTGTGTGTAGTCAAGACTAGCCTTGAATTCTTAATATTTTTATCTATACCACTAGGTGCTTGGATTATAGGTGTGCAACACCACACCTAGTGGGAAATTTATTTTTAATTGTCCTGCTCAAAGTGTTCATGCAGATGGATTTAGCTGTCTATGTTTTTCCCTCTCAGGATGGGCCCCTCCTTTGCTGAGGGGTCCTGGGGCAGGAGTCCAGTTCAGGCACAGGCATGTCGCAGTGTGCTTCTGTGGTTATGACTGGCCCTGCTTTCTGGCTGTTAGGATGGGTGTGATCGGCTATCCCAAGCACTTCTGCAGCTAGCAGCCCAGCAGAGCACTCCACACTGCCTTCACACTCTGAGTGCTTATGGAGTACCTCCTGGGTACCAGGACTGGATGGATGAACAAGATAGCTAAGGCCTCTGTCCTTGGAGTGTGTTGAATGGGCAAGGGGGCCAGCCATAGTCAGGCAGATAGATACCCAGGAACGTGAACCTGCTATAAAGAAGCAGGGTTCTTCTTTCCCAGGTCACTCTGGCTTTCCTGGGTTTGAGAGGGTGTGGCATGTCCTTCTGCAGCAAGGCTGGCTGCGGAGAGTGAAGAGAAGTGCAGCTCAGGAAATCCAGAAGCTTCTCTTACCTCCTGTTTTCCATGTGGGAGACCATTTTTTTACTTGTTCATTTGTCTGTCTGTGTGTTTGTCTGTCTGTCCATTCACCCACCCACCTGTCCATTCATTTATACATCCATCTTCCCATCCATCCACCCACTAACATTTCATTTATCTGTTCTTCTACTCGTCCATCTACCCACCCTTGTATCATGGACTTACCCATCCATCTACCCATACATTTGTCTCTCATCCTTCTGTCTATTTGTACACTACTGCATTTCTTAATTTTCTGTTGTTGTGATAGGACACCACAACCAAGGCAACTTACAGCAGAGGAGTTTATTTGGCCTTACAGTTCCCAAAGCTAATGTTAGGTCCATCATGGTGGAAAGGGAAGGCATGGTAGCAAGCAGAAGGCATGGTGGTAGGAGCAGGAAGCTTTAATACAATTTAATACCTTTAAATACAAGCACAAAGCAGAAAATGCAACTGGACATTAAAGGAAGCCTTAAACCATGCATCTCCTAACCCTTCCCAAACAGTGCTACCAACTGAGGTCCAAGTGTTCAAATAACTGAGCCTACAGGGGCATTTCTTATTCAACCCACCAAACCTATCATCTGTCCACACACACATCTCTTTTCCGTCCACCCACCCACTCATCCACTTATCCTCTGTCTATCTACCTATCTATCACCCACCTGTCTACTGACCCATGCATGCATCCATCCATCCACACAGGAACACACTCATCTCTCACCCGTCCATCTCTTCACAGCCCATCCATGGATGAATCCACTCATTCATGCAGTAATCCATTTACTTGTACACAAATTCATCCATCCATCTTCCCATCCACCTAAGAATTCATTATCATTTCCATTTGGCTCAGAAAACCCCAACAGTGTTGGCTCTGGGGACAGAACTGTGGAGAACCCAGAAATGGAGGAATGTAAGTGGAAGGTTGAACATAAAGCAAATGTATATAATTCTAACCTGGGTCTCTGCTTAATGACTCAAACTAATGCCTGGATTGTGTGTCAGCTACGGGGCAGCTAGAAATTTTAATTCATTTTATACCTTGTGTGAGAATTGGAGTCCAGACAGGTCTACTGGTGGAAACACTCATTTCTACTACAAACTGGGGACTATGTGTGTGTGCAAATACCCAAGGGCATAAGGGGACATTTCTCATTCAAGCCACTACAACAGCTGAGCACCAACATTTATATCCCCTTCCTGATCCACCCAGATATGAGGCAACAGCCTCAGGCTCCATACTTTGGCAGCAAGCATTCCACTCACAGAGCCCTCTCTCTAGCACTGTGTTTATCCTCCTAGGACAATTGTTTGAATGACAGACTGGCCCCCTCTCATGCTGTAAGATAAACCAGTCCTCCCCTAAGCTTTGTCTCAGTAGTGTAAATATATGGTGTAAATATATTCATGTCAGATGAAAGGATGGAACCACAGCAGCGTTGGTCCTATATCCCAAGAACATACATGTCTGTCTCCTTCCCAGATTCCCTGGCTCCCTACAGCCTTCCCATGTCAGAGGAGAGCTGGATCTTTCTGTCTGCAGAGCCATGACACCACTGGCCTGACACCTGCCTCATTATTTTTTTATTATTATTGTGACCCTAGATTGGGATGGAACTCAGGGTCTTGGACATGCCAGACAAGCACCTAACCACTGAGCTATATCCCCATCCAAAGGGCGCTAGGGCCTTGTGGCAGCTTTGTGTTTCATTGTCACATTGGGTCCCACATGAGACCCAACAGAAAAGCAAAAGCTGGTCTCAGATTATCATGCCCATTGTGTAACATGTTTGCTGCCAAGGCTGGCTGCCCGAGTTCAATCCCTGGGACGACATGGTGGAAGGAGAGAATGACTCCCGAAAGCTGTCCTCTGACTTTGCCAAGCACGGGGACATGCATATACCCTGCCCCTAAGCACAGAATTAATGAGTGTAAAAAGCATTCATAGTCAGCTATCAAAGACCAACTCAGGATCCCCGGATACCCAGACCCTCCAAGGCCTGTGGGATCTGTGCGATCAGAGAACCTATACATACATACATACATACATACATACATACATACATACATACATAGCATACAGAGGCTGTGGTCTGGGACCAAAAAGGGTTTATTATTCTAATACCTGCTCGGCACTGACAGCCTTACAGGTTACCAGAACACGGCTGTGGAAGAGCACCCCCTGTCAAGCTTCATGCAGCATTTGGGTCTGAGGAGGCTTGGTGCAGCCCCTGCAGCTTCCTCTTGGGACAGCTGCCTCAGCCTGTTCCTGACCATGGTATCCCTGCATCACTGCACATGTCACTAAGGACCAGGCATGGTGCTCATCCTCTGCCATGCCCATGTCTTAACCAGGTTTCGAAAAGGGTTGCTTTAGCCGGGCGTGGTGGCACACATCTTTAATCCCAGCACTCGGGAGGCAGAGGCAGGCAGATTTCTGAGTTCGAGGCCAGCCTGATCTTCAGAGTGAGTTCCAGGACATCCAGGGCTATACAGAGAAACCCTGTCTCAAAAAACCTAAACAAACAAACAAACAACAATAACAAAAAAGAAAGAAAAGGGTTGCTTTAGTTATTGCCTTTTAAAATTTAGAGTGTGTGTGTGTGTGTGTGTGTGTGTGTGTGTGTGTGTGTGTGTGTGTGTGTGTTTCTGGAGCTTGGACCTAGGCTCTCTGTATTTATTGCTGTCTCCTTGCTGTGAGGTAGGACCTGAGAGAAGAACCTGAGGTTATTTAAGCTCATGTCCAAGCTTCCATGTTGCTATCTGATGTCTAGGAGGTTCACGATGGAGAACCACACAACCGAGTTAGTGTCAACATATTGCAGTGTCGTAGGTAAGTTTACCATTTTGTCCTGGACTGCAGCCACAGCTCTCTGTGGGTTGCACACCTCTGACAGACGGTACTGTTCATCGAAGAAGGGCAGGCATGGCGGCTGGAGCAGTGGCTTCACTTGTAGGGCAGGAGCCTGCAGCAACAGCTTCCATCATGACTGTGGACAGGAAGCAGAGAGTTAGGGCTGAAGGTGGTGACCAAAGGTCTGCCCCTCACAACCACTATCTCAGATGTTCAAATTACGTCCCCAAACAGCGCCACCTGCTGAAGGCAGAAGTTTGAAACGTGATCATTTTACATTTACACTCAATACCCACCCCTGCCAACTTTGGAGAAGGATTCTCCCAGGCATTTAGTTGGGCAGGAGTGAGTCAACACAGTAATCCACTTCTTTCCCTCTTTTGTGGTCTGTGGGCACCTTTTCCTTCAACTTTCTCTCTTATAGACATCTTTAGTTGTTACAGGTTTGAGGGATGATTTCTGTGCTGGACCATTTTTATAAAGTTGACATAAACAAGAGTCACTGGGGAAGTGTGATCCTCCACCAAGGAATTGCCTCCACTGGGTTGGCCTGTGGCAAGTCTGTGGGGCATTTTCTTGATTAATGATTGATGTGAGAGGACCCAGCCCACTGTGGGTGGCATCATCCCTAGGTAAGTGGGCCTGGGGTGTGTAAGAAAGCCAGCTAAGCAAGCCAGAGGGAGCAAGCTGGTAAAGCAATGTTCCTCCATTGTCTGCTTCAGTTCCTGCCTTGACTTCTCTGCACAACAGACTGTGATTGGGATATGTGAGCTGAGTGAAACCTTTTCTTCCCCAAATTGCTTTTGGTTAGTGTTTATCTCAGCAAAAAGAAAACAAGCTAGGAAGAAGTCCCAGTCTGAAGGGGGAACTGTGTAGGAGCTTCCCTTACATAGTAATATTCTCAAGGTTAGCCGGCTGGTGGTGGCACTTCCCTTTAACTCCAGCACTCAGGAGGCAGAGGCAGTTAGATTTCTGTAAGTGTGAGAACAACCTGGTCTACAGAGCTAGTTTTAGAACAGTCAGGGTCAGGGCTGCACAGAGAATCAATCTCTCTCTCTCTCTTTCTCTCTCTCCCTCTCCCTCCCTCCCTCCCTCCCTCCCTCCCTCTTCTTCTCTATCTATCTATCTATCTATCTATCTATCTATCTATCTATCTATCTATCTATCTATCTATCTATCTATCTATCCTCAAATTCATCCACTTGTCCAGCATGGTCTGACCTTCTCTTCATTCCTGTGTTTGACTCAGTGAGGCGTGCTGTGGGCCTCTGCAGTGTTGATGGGGCCTCAGTACCTTGTGACACCATCCATGTATGCTTTGGATCTCCTTAGGCCCCAGATGAGATGAGGCCCTCTGAGGGAGGAGTCTGAGCTCTGCATTCCTGACTGCTCCTGGGAAGTGTGATACACATTGCTCACATCAAGGGCTCAGAGAACAAGGAAACTGAGGGGAATACGGGTTTGCCCTGGACCCCTGGAGGCAGAAGCCACTGATTGGTGCCTGTGTGAGCATAGTGCTGTCCATAGCTGGGGGACAAGCTGGTGTAACCATCGTAGCAGGAGTAAAGATACCCAACAATTGCTTTTTGTTGTTGTTGGTTTTTTTTTTGTTTTTGTTTTTGTTTTTTGTAAACAGGGTCTCACTAGGTAGCCATGGATGTCCTGGAACTCACTATGTAGACCAGGCTACCCTTTGTCTTCTGAGTGCTAGGACTTAAGGTATGTGCTGAATGAAGATGTGTTAGAGACATCTGTGCCCCATCCTTTGACCATCAGACTATTGTGACTTCTCTGGGAGTCTCATGCTGGGAAATGGAATGGCTGAGGCCTGGTGCAGCCAGGAGGACAACAGAAAGAGCTTGTACAGTCTGAAGACTTGTTAGTCTCACAACAGAGACTGGAGCAAGATGATGATGATAGTAAGGACCGCAGCTCAACCAGGACAGTCCAGCTATGCAATCCTCCTGCCCTCTACTTAAGCCTGAGCCTCACACCACAAAGATGGACTTCAAGGGGCCACCGGACTCTCCGTTCCTCTTCCCAGTGTGGCCACATCCAATGAGTCTCCTTTCTCTGCTTTTCACTGGGACTTGTTTGGAGGGGCTGAGCCTGACTGTGAGGCCCAGGCTCTGGCTCTAACAAACTCACTAACATTGATGATGCCTCCCCACCTGCTCAGGGATAGCCTGCACTGCATGGCAGTGGTAACAATACCCATAGGTGGGCCACCTCTTAAGCTATTTCCAAGACAATATTCTTCCAATCTGTCCCTCAGCTGGACAGCACACACTCAGACAGATACCAGTGACCTCTCCCTAAGGGACAGTGGTTCTCAACCCTCCTTATGCTGCCACCTTTTGATACAGCTCCTCAGGTTGTGGTGACCCCCAACCAAACAATTATTTTGTTGCTACTTCATCACTGTGATTTTGCTACTGTTTCGATCTATAATATAAATATCTGATATGCAGGATATCTGATATGCAACCCTGTACAGGTCTCAACTTGCAGATTGAGAGCCACTTCTCTAGGAGTTCGTGTTAAGCTCAGACCTTTCTTGGAATCTCTGTCCCCACAGCTCCTGGCATGTTCAGTATCACTCGGGCATAGAAAGGAATGCACAGCTCTGAGACTGACCCAGCTGCCCATCCTGGTTCCCCTCTGCCCCTAACTACCAGTATTCCTGCTGTGAGAAGCCTTCTGAGCTGGGCATGTGCTTGTGTGGAGGAAGAAGAGACTTGATGATGTTGATCCTCTCCTGTCAGCTTCCATGCCTACTCTTCCCACACACCCTCAGTGTCCCCTCAGTACTGTCCTGTGATCCTTGGCACTCCTGCCCGACCCTGGAGATGCCTGTCCCTTCCTTTCTCCCTTGACTGCTACCACATCAGCTAGTTCCCAACGAAATAAGCCATTTGGGTGTCTCCCCAGATTCCCATTGCTAGTGTCATGGGTAAAAGAACCCAAAAATAGCAAGCACAGCCAAAGCCTGGCCTGGGAAGGGTTTAGCTTTCCCAGGGGTCAGTCCCCAGGGGCAAGGGTCAGTCCTTGGGTCAGAGACGTATGAGTTTGTTCACCAACTCCATTCTGGGTTCTGTGCCCAGCTTAAGTGCTCTTCCCAGAGGCATAGGCTAGACTGAATACCTGCAGACCCATCACTCTCTATCTGAAACACAGGGACATTTGAGTTTCAGTTTCTCCAAATGTGGCAGAGGGATCATCTCTGACTGATTCTGGGGATAGTTGAAAGGCCAAAGTGAGACAGGGCCTTAGAGAAGGGTATGGATTTTTTTTTTTTTGAGGCAGGGTCTCATGGTAGTCCAACCTAGCTTTAACTCCCCATGTAGCTGAAGATGACCTAGGACTCCTGATTCCCCTGCCTCTACCTCCTAGCACAGGCAGTACAGGAGTCTGATCCTGTAACTAGTTATAGCCACAGAACCACATCTTGAGAAGCCAGGGCATCATGCATTCGAGCCAGGACTCTGTCAAACATATCCCCAGCCCCCAGAATGCTGGAATTACAGGCATACTCTACAATGCTTGAGATTATGATTTTAGAACTCTGCATTACTGTTTGCCCTGAGATGGGTGTGAAGGGAAGGAGGCCTGGAGAATGGGCTTAGAGACTGCTACCCGAGTAGGTGTGCCTCCTTTCTGTAAAACGGCAGTCCTCCATCGCTGACCCCTAGTTTATGAATGTGGAGTTGTGGGCCTACAAGCTATCAGGCTGTGGGTGATAAAGGCCCATACCTCATCCACATGACAAGGCTGGTGACGTGTGCTTTCTCCTAGGTGATTGTAGAAGTCACTTGATGCTGTTCTGCTTGAAGCATTATCCAACAGTGTGTAGGATAGTTCCTGGTGTGCAGTAGGTGCTCAATAAATACACGTGTAAATGAGTGAATGAATGTAATGGGTTTCTCCACTGACATAATAAACCAATTCAAGCCTAATTAAAAGTATAAAAGCAGATTTATTTGGGAACAATTCTCAGGTGAGTTCACCAGTCCCAGGGGACAAGGAGAGAGAGAGAGAGAGAGAGAGAGAGAGAGAGAGAGAGAGAGAGAGAGAGAGAGAGAGAGAGAGAGAATGGCAGGGGGATAAGTAATCCAAACCGTCTGGATCAAATAGGGAAGAGCCTCCGGAGAAGGGCTGCCAAGTCCCTGGAAAATTCAGAGTCGAGGGCGGGGCATGCCAACCATATCCTGTAACTGGTAGTGACTGAGGAATGTTGGGAGAACCTGGATGCCAGGCGCACTTTGTTATGTTAAATAGGCACCTCAGCTGCTTGTTTGAAACTTAACATCATCAACAATTACCTCTTCTAATCCATGTAGGTACAGGCTTGTTATCCAGGCCAAGCATGAAACTGGGCTCCGCAGTGTGCAGGAGGCCCTGGTGTGCCTGAGTTGGAAGCACCTGGAGCAGTGTTTTCTTTGGACCTATGCCTTTCAGGTCAGGCCATGAGGATGCTTAGGTCCCGTTGGAAGGTCCCTGCAGGGTCCAGCCTCCCTGGGTCCCTAAAGCTTTCTATCTCCAGGAATACTTGCCAAGCTGGGTGGGGGTGGGCGGGAGTTCAGGGTTTGGTTCTATATTTGGAGGGTTCCTTAAAACCAGGGGCACTGTGGGAGGCACACTCCAAGTGACATCCCAGGCAGTGTCGGGAAGCCGAGGGGGTGTTTCTGACTTCCAGCCACAATTGGCACAGACTCTTGGGAAAGAAGGCAAGATCCCTGCAGTGATTCTGAGCGGGACTGGGTTCAAGCCAGTGTCTCCACCAAGAGGCCGTTTCTCTTCACTGCAGGACCCAAGGCCCCAGACCACAGATGTAAGGCTGGGAAATGCAGTGAGTGAGACAGGTTCAGCATGTGGTGCCCACTGGCTCTTGTTGCTTTCTGGGAAGGAGGAGAGGACTGGATCCCAGTGTGAATCTCCTATTCTCTTTGTGTGCCTGGGGCCAGGGGTAGGAGCTCAAAGAAGGGAGTTTCCAACAAGGCCCCTTTCCTCATCTGTACCCCAAACTCCTGGCTGTTCAAACACCTCCTCTGGCCCTAACACACTGGCACACTGCTGTGTCTAGGGAGAGCCCTTTCTGTTGAGCTGTGGGCGGCTCACATGCTGGGCCTGCGGCTGTTGACTCAGTGGGTGGTAGGCTGGGGCTGTTGCAGGACACTGTTCCAGTCCATCAGATGATCCAGCCTCTGGAGGAAACTGTGCAGAGCCCCTCCAGCCTGTTTCCTTATTGGCAACTCAGAGGTGGCAGGTTCCTTGGCCCCCAGTGTGGGTGAGTAAACTCAATTCTCCTACCTCTACCTCATGAGTGCTGGCATGGTGACACCTCTGTGTCCAGTGGAATCGCTTTTTATTTATTCAGCCTCAATCAGTTATAGAAATACAGACTAAATTACTCCCCAAGGACCCCATGTTAGAAGTATGTTCACAGGCTGGGCATAGTGTGTTAGCATTTTGTCTAGGCTCCGCCCCACAGTTCCCTGGCAACAGCCAGGTATGCCTGACTTACTATAAAAGGGGATGCTTGCCCCCTCCTCTCTCTCTTGCCTTCTTGCTCCCACTCTGTCTAATTGTCCCTTCCCCTCTCTCTCCCTCCATTTCCCTCCCCCCTCCCCGAGTGCTCACAGCCAGTCTCTACTCCTCTACTCTCTCTCTCTCTCTCTGCCTTTCTCGGTCTCTACTGCCCTCTCAACTCTCCTCCTCGTGCCCTGAATAAACTCTATACTATACCATCTCCTATGGCTGATCCCTCAGCATGGGCCCACAGAGGCACCCCTGTACTGGCTAGTTTTGTGTCATCTTGACACAGCTGGAGTTATCACAGAGAAAGGAGCTTCAGTTGAGGAAATGCCTCCATGAGATACAACTGGAAGGCTTTTTCTCAATTAGTGATCAAGGGGGGAGGCCCCTTGTGGGTGGTGCCATCTCTGGGCTGGTAGTCTTGGGTTCTATAAGAGAGCAGGCTGAGCAAGCCAGGGGAGGCAAGCCAATAAAGAACATCTCTCCATGGCCTCTGCATCAGCTCCTGCTTCCTGACCTGCTTGAGTTTCAGTCCTGACTTCTTTGGTGATGAACAGCAGCATGGAAGTGTAAGCCAAATAAACCCTTTCCTCCCCAACTTGCTTCTTGGTCATGATGTTTGTGCAGGAATAGAAACCCTGACTAAGACACACCCCCTTCCCCTACACCTGACTGCACATCCACCAAACATATTCCTTCTCTCTTTATTTTTATAAAACACAGCATAGCAACACACACTTTTGATCCCAGCTGTTGGGGTGCAGAGGTAGGTGGATCTCTGAGTTTGAGGCCTATTATAGACAGGCCTTTGGGGGACCCACTTGAAGTTTAATAATAAAGACTGTTGGTCTGTTTGCTGGGGCAGTCCCTCAGCTAGCCCATCTAAACTGAACCCGACACTTCATGATACTGTGTCCCAGCTATGTGGGCTTCTCCCTGTTCTCTCTCCCTGCTCTGATCTGTCCTCCTCCGTCCTCTTGGTCCTCCTGCCACACTCCTTACTCATGCAGTTGGTACCGAGGGCCACAGGGCCTGGTGAAGCAGCTTGCCCTTCCTTTTTGAGCAGGTGAGGAAGCAACAGACATTGACACACCCTGCCAGCCTGGCTCCTCGCCCAGCAGTTCACAGTAGAGAAACAGACACCTTCTCACGGCCAGTTGATACGGTACATGTGAGTTATCTGAACAGAGGCCAGCGTAGATAGCACTGAGTCTCAGGACAGCCAGAGCTACACAGAAAAAAACCTGTCTCAACAGAACAAAACAAAAGAAAAAGAAGGGAGGAGGTTTGGGGTCATAAAGAAAAAAGACCAACCACAAAGAAAATAATCCAACTGAAGTGCCCGGACAAGGCAAACTTGCCTCTTCATCAAGATGGTCCACTTGGGAAGAGGGGGCAGGCAGAGACAGGAAGTACATCTGATTTTTATTCTAACTCAGGTGGAGGCTGTGTCTTTTCTCCATTGGCTAAAGCCCAACCTCACAGTCTTATCCAATTGGCTAGTCTGAAGAGAACTGGTGTTCAGGAAAGGAAGGAAAGGGACAGCTCATGGCCCCAGACCATCAGATTCCCAGAACTGAGGGGGAAAAGGCTCACTGCTCCAAGCCATCAGATACCCAGAATAGAGTCGTAGATCTTTGTGTAAACAAAGCGATTACCAGGTGGGAGGATTGAAATATTTGCATAAAAGTCTTACAAGGTGGGGTAGATAAAAAGATTTTAATTCCTTGTCTTTTGTTTTGTTTTTCTGAGTTTCTGGGTTTGTCTGCATAGCTGCCCTGGCTGTCCTGGAACTCACCCTGTAGACCAGGCTGGCCTTGAACTCACAGAGCCTGAAGACTACAGGCTTCAGTTAACATGACTGACATCTAACTATCAGGCTTACTTAATGAAACCTTTTAAAAGTCCTGAACAATAGGCATAGACTCCTAGCTTAATCAAGAAACCTTGGAATAATCAGGAAGGGGCATATTCATGCGAGGCAAATGCTACACAGCCGAGCTACAGGGTCAGCCTCTTGTCTACTTTTTCTTTTTCTTTTCTTTTCTTTTTTTTTTTTTTTTTTTTAATTTGAGCACTGGTCCACCCTATCTATGGAAAATTTCATCTTTAAACTTTATGTTCTGTATCTGAGTATTTTGTTGGCATGCGTGTGCATCATGTGCCTAGTGCACCCAGAGATCAGACAGAGGCACTGGACCCTTGGAAGTGGGGTTACAAATCAAATGGTTGCCATAGGTGAGTGCTTGGATACCAGGTCCTTTGGAAGATCAAGTGCTCTTAGCCACGGAGACAACGCTCCAGCCCCCAGAAAATATGATCTCTAAAACGGAGTTAGATTTATTTATTATTTTGTATGCGTGTATGTGTGTGTGTGTGTGTATGTGAGTGTGTGTGTGTGTGTGTGTGTATGTGAGTGTGTGTGTGTGTGTGTGTGTGTGTAGTAGGGGTCAGGTGACCACTTTCAGGAGCTGGTTCTCTCCTTCTTCCACACGGAATATGGGTTCTGGGGGTGGGCTTTAGGTTTTCAGACTGATGGCAAGCGTCTTCACCTTCGAACTACCTCACTAGCCTGGGCTATATAAGACTTTTACCCATTGTGATCGTGCTTATATTAAATTAGATAGGTTTTTTTTTTAAATTACATACACACACACACACACACACACACACACACACACACACACACACGTCAAAATGAATAAATAAAATACATTTTAAAGAGACAGAGATTACCCTGAATCCAGGCAGGAGGATTGTAAATTGAGGCCAGCATGGGCTACTCAAGGGTCCAGTGTCTCTGTCTGATCTCTGGATGCACTAGGCACATGATGCACACGCATGCCGACAAAATACTCAGACACAGAACATAAAGTTTGAAATAAATAAATAGATAGATAAATAAATACTATAGAACTGTAAACTATTGTCAGTTTGAAAACAGCGTACCTAGTTTTAGTATCTCCAGATGAATGGGGCGTGAGACAAGGAGTAACCTCAGTACAGAACTGTGAGTGGCTCCACCCTGCTGTGCTGGCCTTGAACACGGTAAGCCTTAGGTCTTAGGTGGTGGCTTTTTGTTTGGTTGCCTTTTGTTTTTCCAAACAGGGTTTCTCTGTGTGTAGCCCATGCTGTCTTAGAACTCTAGACAAGGCTCAAACTTTTAGAGATCTGTCTGCCTCTGCCTCCTGAGTCCTGGGATTAAAGGCTCTGAGCCAGCACCACCCGGCTGATATATGTGCCTTAACTGCCTTCCCCAGGGGACAAACCTGTAGAGATGGGCAAAGGAGAGTCAGAGAGCAGGAAGTCTTGCGTCAAATGTGGAGGTGGTGCATTTGGAATCTGAGCATCCAATCTGTGCTTGCCAGCTGTGAAATGGGGGTGGGGGGGGAGGGATATAGTGATCCCAGGAGCTGGGAACCGTCTCAGGCACCCCAGGCACGCCTAGCAAGTGAGGAAGCATGGATCTCAGGCCAAGCTTCAAGAAAATTAACTCAGCCTGTCTCCTTGATGGGTCCACGGTGGGTTTTTTCCTCCATCTCTGAAGAATATCTCACAATGTGGCTGAAGACAGGGTTCAATGGTGAAATGTATTTGTCATGTAAATCTGAAAACCTGAGTTCAGTCCCTGGAACCGACTCCTGAAAGTTGTCCTCTGACCTTCAAGTACTATGTGGTATGTCTGAACCTGCCTGCACTTGTATATATACACAGACACGCACATACACATGAACACATACGTATACACACATAACAACAACAATAATAATAAAAGAAAAAATTAAAAAGATCCCAGTAGAGTGACCATACTCTGATTTCAGCCTTCTGAGGCCTCAAGAGATAGTCCTATCTTTGGACTTCTGATCTCCAGGCAACAGATTACAGCTCTCTCTCTCTCTCTCTCTCTCTCTCTCTCTCTCTCTCTCTCTCTCTCTCTCTCTCTCTCTCTCTCTCTCTCTCTCTCTCTCCTTCTCCTGGAATTAACTAGTAGTAGGCTGTTCCCAGACTGACATCAATCCTCAGGTCTCTGCTACCTGTAGTACTGGGATTCCATGTCTGTGCATCAACATACCCAGTTTCAAGCTTTAGTTTGTTTAATTTCTGGAGAAATTCAAGATTCATTTTTGTGGGGCATGACCTCTGTGGTCACTCCCTTGTTCACAGTACTCACATGCGTCAGAGTCACGCAAAATGCTTGCTTAAACACTTCTGGGCTTTGAGTCACACAAAATGCTTGCTTAAACACTTCTGGGCTTTGGGTGTAGCAGGGGTTGAGAGCTTGCCTGGCGTCTTATAAGGCTCTGGAAATAAAAAGCAAGCAAGCAAGCAAGCAAGCAAGCAAACTCAGTCAGTCAGTTACACATTCAGTCAGTCACTCAGACAGTCACTAAGTCAGTCAGTCAGTCAGTAAGTCCCTCAATCAATCAGTCAGTTATTCATTCATTCACTCAGTCAGTTATTCACTCACTCACTCACTCACTCACTCACTCACTCACTCACTCACTCACTCACTCACTCACCCACTCTCTCACAAGAAGAGATTCCTTCTGACATTCCTAGAGCTGGGACGGAATAGTAGTCATTTGCATTGATTGAAAAACTTCCTTGATAGCCTTAGCTTCTTTGCCTTCTGCCACTAGGTGCTGCAGAGAAGCGGAGCGCCACCCATTGGGGGAGGGGCTTGTTGCTTCCGCCTTCCAGAGGGATTTCTCCGTTCTCATTGGCTGTTGCTGGGAGTCATCACAGAGCTCCTCCTCCGGAACGCCTGGCTCTCGCGGCTGGGACCAGGTCCGGCCTGTTACATTGGTGGGATGGCGGCAGAAGAGCAGCCCCTTCTGGGCCGGGACCGAGGCAGTGGCCAGGTCCACTCCGGTGAGTGAGGTGTCACTTTCAGTTTTACTTTTCTTTTTTCCTTACTTTTTGAGACAGGGTCTCAAGTAGCCAGGCTGACCTTGAACTCCAGATCCTCTTGATTTGGCCTTCCAAGTGTTGGGGTTACAGCACCACTCTAGCTTCTTCCTCATTAGGGAGAAAAGCGTGCTCCAGCCCATGGTCCCCAGGCAGTGAGTGGCCGAACATCCTCTGAGAGCGACTTTGGAGCACTGCTTTGGCTGCTAAGGGCTGAAGCTGGTAACCTAAGGCCAGGGAGACTTCCTTCCTTGTTTTCTTAAGTGCTTCGGAGCCTTCTTTCCTTTTCCCTTCCTTGGTCAGGGACATTGCTGAGCCCAGGGAGAGTGGAGTTAGCCTCCCAGTCATCTCCAGAGGATGCTGGCTGACAGGCAGGAGGATATTCTTCTCATTTTCCAGATGAGCAAACCTAGGCAGAGAGAGGGGAGGGGGAGAGGGGAAGAGGGAGAGAGAGACAGAGTGAGTTGTGCCCTCCTCACCTCTGACCTACCTAAGGTCACAGCCCTGCCTTCTGGTGTGGTCACTGCCCTGTGTGTGCTGGTGGCCTGGTCATTCAAACTTCCCTTTCTGAACTTCCTTTCCTCCCTGTTTGGGAGCAGACTGGGTTGGCACACTGGCCCCTGTCTACCCATAGCCCGTGCCTTTTCACTGAAGAGTGAGGACATAGGGTCCGTAATAGGAGACGAGGAAGCTAGACACTGAGGTGACCACATGTCCACCTACTCCTCCCTCTCTGCTGAAACCACTCGTCAGGGACAGGGCATATGGTTCAGGGGACACATACTTGGTGTTAGGCATCTGGAACCTTTCTGGGGCTGCCAGTTGCTGAGTGTGGGTCTTCGTCGGGTTACTTAGCTGGAGTTTCAATACAAGGGGTAGTAACAGACTGGTGGGGTAGGGGACACATTTTGAGGATCCAAAGAGAGATTTTGTGGCATCCAGTGCGTGGGTCTTAACAGATGTCCATGATAGCAGTGCCATGCTGCTTCTAAGCCTTGTCCCTGCAGAGTGGACAAGCGACAGGTTTAGCTTTCTCTGTGGAGGCAAGACTCAATGCTGGGCATTGTCACACAAGAGACTCACTCTCTGGGAAGGCTGGGCAGTGTTGGATGAGAAACTCTGGAGGGTCTTTTTCCAAACACTGTGGTTTTGGGTAGGGCTGTTGAGAACCCAGACAACACTCTGTATTTGCATCTCCTAGACTGGGCTGTCTATGAGAATGAACCTTTCAGTCTCCAGGTCAGCATCCAGTGGGTGAGAATCTCCGCTCTGAGTTTGGCTGACCTGTGGTCAAACTCTCAGAGGGGGTAGATATTGCTGCAGGCCTGCCTTCCCAAGGATCCCAGGGGTCCCTACAGATGTGTCCTGCTAAACCAGGCCCACCTGACTGGCCCCTGTCAAAGGTTTCACAGAGTGGTTTTTATCTTGTTCCTGACTGCTGTAAAAGAGGGGGAGGCTGTTTATAGGCTTTGTGGGCTAACTGCAAAGTGGAGGACCGTCATCTGTGGGTACTGATGGGAAAATCGGGGAGGAACCTGTGCAGAAAGGTGAAGGACTTGTGCAAGGTCACACAGCATGCTGGATAGGGACGAGGAAGCTAGACACTGAGGTGACCACATGTCCACCCACTCCTCCCTCTCTGCTGAAACTAGAATGGCTGTGTGTAGAGAGAGAGGGGGGCAGAGCAGGTCTAGACCTGGCTGACAGGGAATAGAGGGTATCATGGGAGGACAGTGTCTGAGCCCCTGTTACTTTCCCTTACTTTGCCTCATTCTGACCCAATGCGTGCAGCAGAAGTCCCCTGGCTCTGATGTTTGGGGTTATAGGTGTCATTGCCACCTAGAGTGATGAGCTCAGGGGCAGTAGCCCTGGAGGGAGTCTGGACTCTCAAGTTGGGAAAGTTTTCTGGTAGACAACTTGATCAAGGGCTTACAGGCTCGGGAGAGCTAGGCCTCGCTCCGCTGGGTCAAGTTCAGAATGTGTGGGTGTGGCTGGGGTAGTGTGGCGAAACAGCAGGAGTGGGTGGGCAGAATGAGTTACCAAGTGGCAGGATGGGGTGTAATGTGGACTCTGAGCATTGGGGACCCCCAGAAACCCATGACATGCTCCCTAGAGATTGGGACAAGACCCTTCTGGCTACTGCCGGGTGCGATGGATGCTGAGGTATGAGTGGGAGGGGCCTTCTTCAGAATTTTACACACTAGCAGCCAGAGGCTAGATGGGAGGAGCTTTTGTGTCATCGCTCCACACCCAGTCTGCCTTCTCTAGGGCATGGCTAGGCTTCCAGGCTCTCTCAGGCTGCCCTCAGCAGCCTTTCTCAATGGGCCAGTTGGTTTTCAGTTCTGCCATGCTGGGAAACACAGCAGTATGGCTTCCTGGTAATGGCCATCCCAGGAAACCTTCGGGAGTGCCCACACCCACAACCCTCAGAGACTGTCTTAGAAACATTTAGGGTGTCTTTAGGATAACCCTTATGGGCATACAAGTGGAGAATCTGAGGTCCTGGTTGATAAGGTGTTGTAGCTTGGCTAGGTGCAACTCTGTCATCCTTTGTGGTGTACTGCCTCTGGTCCATGAACCCCAAGAACTGGAGCAGGTGGCTCTCCAGAGGCAGAGGGCACACTGTGTAGGCAGCCACAGGTGCTCTGCCCATGGTTTTGCCCTGGCCTCAGGGTTTCTTGCTATGACAGCTTTGTTCTTAGCAGGGCATGGTTCCTGTGAGCCCCACGAGGGTAGATTCTATAAAAACCAGAACTACAAGCTGAGATAAGCTGGGGTTTTTACCTTGATTCCAAGTGTGATGTGAACTTTTGGGGATGAGCAGTCCCCTAGTTCCTCTGCTTACCAGAGGATAGGGGTTGAGGTGGGTGTGGGAGGGAGTCAGAGCTCAGTGGTTGTTAGTATTGGCTGGAGAGTGAGAGCGAGGCCTTTGGGTCCAAGTGTAGATCCCCAGAGTTGGTCTGAAATCTTGTGTTCACTGGAGAGCGGTTACCTCATCTCATAGTGGAGGATTCTGGCTGAACAGGAGGCAGAAGTGGCGCAGGCTGGCAGAGTGGTCAGCAGTCCCTTCTGGGAGCCCACTTGAGCACCAGGGGCCCCTGCACCACATTTACCTCATGACATCCACTTGGGAACCAAGTAGGTAGCCACTGGCATCTACTTGACAAGAGGGACCATACCTGCACGTGCCCTGTTAGTAGATGGGGGCAGGGTCTGAGTCCTGTGTATGAGGCCAGGGTTCTGCAGGACACACTGCCTCTGTGTCCTTGTGCATGCTGTGCCCTGGGCAGTGGTGGCCATGGACTAGCGCTGCCTCTACTCAGGGCCTGGTGTCCTCTACCCATGCCATATGCTTCTTACCTGATTGGGACTCTGGCCCGGCCTGGGACCCACTTTGGAGTGGAGGGTCTCTGGCTGCAGACAGCATCAGCTGGCTTCCTTCCCTCATGTGCTCATCCTGGAGAGATGAGGCTGTGCTGTCTGTCCCATTCCTTCACCTGCTGTGTTCTCTCTCCCTGCAGGTGCTGCAGCCGATCAGGAGCTCTGCATAGACCAGGCTGTGGTCTTCATTGAAGACGCCATAAAGGTGTGTGGTGGCTGCCCTGCTGACTTGGAGTCTGCCCTGTCCCTTTGTTCCTTACTGTCATGGGGTCAGGTGCCTTGAGTTTAGCATAGACACAATGGCAGACACATGAAGCCAGCTCTCCTCTTGTCCTGTGATGGAGGCCATCTCCTTGGTGTTGGAATCATGATCATTGGCTTAGCACATACTGAAGCCTGTCTTGGGCTACCCTGTGCTAGGTCCAGGTCCAGGAGACATCTGCAAGGTGGATATAGATGTTCTGGAGAGTGCAGCTGGCCTTGCCTGGAAGAGAAGAGAGCCTGGCACACAGGCAGAGGGCACAGTCTTAGCCCGTGCCAAGGGAGCTCTCTCCACTGGGCAAGGTCTGCAGCTGTGCTGGTCTAATCCTGAGACCCAGTGAGGGCTTGCTTTGTCTCTGATACAGACTGACCACCTATAGCTCACCTGGATACATCCTGCCTCTGGGGAGATTGGAGCACTGCATTGGGCCACATGTAGTGTGCTGGTACAGTCAGAGCATACACATATGTGGTGTTAAGGGGACCTCTCCCATACCCATCTGTGTGTGTCATTGAGGGGACCCCACTCAAGCTCCTTGTGTGTATCACGGGGAGACACTCTTCATGCTCTGTGTATACAGCACTGGAAGAACTACATACATCGCTGTGTGCGAGCGAGATGTGGAGAGACCCAACCTAAACTTCTCTGTGTATAGCTCTTGGGGGCCATGCTAAAGCCCATTTGTGTGCAGCACTGGCCCAGGGACCCGATTCACTTTGCTCTATTGTGTGGCCCTGGAGGGACCCTGCTTGTCTGGCTCCATGTGTGGCTTAGTGTGAGGAGGATCTATCTCATGCTTATATGCCTTTTGTTTCCAGTACCGCTCCATCTACCACCGCATGGATGCTGGTTCATTGTGGCTTTACCGCTGGTATTACTCGAACGTCTGCCAACGGTGAGACTGCACCCCGGTGGAACCTGGCTGTGCAGGCCTGCTTGGTGTGGTTGGGCTAATCCTACACTGTCTTGAGCTTACCATGCTTCCAATACTCTTGGGCACAGAGCTGACCCTTGGTCCCTCCTCCAGGGCAGGGAGGAGCCAGCTGTGACCAGAAAGCTACTGCTGGTAAAGGATTCCTCTTTAGGATGCTGGGTCAGCCTAGCCACTGAGTCTTGGGCAAAGCCGTGTAATGATAGCCATAGCTAGGAAGTGCTAGCTTCTGCCTTCCACCCCTTAGACCTAGTGCACCCGACAGGATGCTTCCTGGCTCAATAGGCAGCAGCCGCTCACCTGCTGACTGTTTACCTCTTTCCCAGTGTGCTGGGCTTCATCATTTTCCTGATCCTGATCTTGGCTTTTGTGGAGGTCCCATCTTCCTTCACAAAGACTGCAGATGTGCGCTACCGTTCCCAGCCCTGGCAGCCGCCCTGTGGCCTGACCGAGACGATCGAGGCGTTCTGCTTGCTTGCCTTCCTGGTTGACCTCTCTGTGAAGGTGAGGTGTGTGGTACACAGGTGCTACCCACAGAGCTCTTGGTATCGTCTGGATGCCAGAGCTTTCGTTGTGTGGTTGCTAGTGAGCTTTGGCGCTTTGAACAAAAGCCTGTGTGTGTGTGTGTGCTGTCTTAGTTTGCTTATATCTGTTTGTGTGTGTATGTGTGCAGATATGCACACACTCAGGTGCACTAAGGACCACTTGGGGGAGTCATTTCTCTCTATTTACCCTGTGGTTTCTGGGGATCAAACTTAGACATTTAGGCTTAGGAACAAGCTCCTGTACTTACTTCCTTGATCCGGGCCCGGGTTCTTTCCCACATCTCGACCCTGTGTGGAAGCTGGATCTGGACTGTTCCAGCCTGGGGGCTGTTGGAGGTCTGGTCTTCGTGAGAGGAGACTCTAGCTGCATGAAACTGTGGGCGGTCTCTCCTCATAGCTCACCTTGCTATCATCCCTAAAGAGTAGAGGGGTTAGATGTACTATGGGTGGTGTGTCTCCCTCACATAGAATTGCTGTGTGTCTGACTGGATTCTATGCGTGGGAAGATTCTTCTGGTGATGGAGGTGACTCTCCTAGTGCAGCTTGTGGGTTGCCTGTAGTACTGTAGTGTCTGTAGCTTTGCCAGCCTTTGGCCTGGGTCCTGGATTCCCTTTGCTGCTTCCTATGGCCTGTCTGTTGGGTGGCACTACTGTCTGACATCTGCTCTGTAGCCCCAAGTGAATGTATGGGCTGAGGCATATAACTGAATGCTCGTCCTCCCACTCCTCCCTCTCCCTCCCTCCCTCCCTCTCTCTCTCTCTCTCTCTCTCTCTCTCTCTCTCTCTCTCTCTCTCTGTGTGTGTGTGTGTGTGTGTGTGTGTGTGTGTGTGTGTGACATCAGCAGGCTCAAGGCAGTTTCTCATCTCTATCTTTGCCCATGATATGATGGGTAGCTCTGGGTTTTAACTGGTAAGAACTTGGTATTCACTGGTCAGAATGGCCGGTGCATGTGTGTATTCTCCAGGTGAAAGAGATCAAATGATTTTATCTACGGGCCTTGACCTCTGGAGGCAGGTGTGATGGTGGGACATCAGGAGAGCAGGATGGGCAGGACCCCATCTCCTGGATTGACTTCCTGGAGTAGCTGCCAAACTCACCCAGCACGTGTCCTGTTTATCCTCCTGTTTATCCTCCTGTCTATCCTCCTGTCTTTTGGAATGCTCTCCTGCTTATATATGAACTACCCAGGTGGCTTAGATAGACAAAGCTAATGGGAACCCCTGTCACCAATGAGGAACCAGACCAGAGAGGCCAAATGCCACCCCTGAGGTCCCAAGCTGCCTTGGCATGAATGCATGCTTCCTGACCCCTGCTCCACACTAGGCTCCCCACCAGTAGTGCGTGGGGACCGGACTGTTGGAACTCCTCACTCTGTGTATACACCCTTGTGTGTGTATAGATGGATGCCTTCTGCCTGGCTGCAGGCCCATGTCTGCCTGGCTTGCTGTTCACCCCTCCCATCTCTTTTAGGGCTACTTGGTTGGGCAGGCCCAGTTGCAGCAGAACCTGTGGCTGCTGGCCTACTTTATGGTGCTGGTTGTGTCTGTGGTGGACTGGATCGTTTCGCTGAGCCTTGCTTGTGAGGAGGTAGGTGGTATGTGGGCTCTGAGACGGAGGCAGCATTGTGGGTGTGACAGGCAGATGCAGCTGAAGCCTCTGCGGCCATAAGTTCATATCCTGGAGGGCTTTGGTTTCCCTTTAGTAGGGATCCTGCCCTCACAGCAGGAAAGCGGCTGTGGCTTGAAGGCCAAGCTTTCCTCTGTGGTGTCCCATTGGTGAGAGGAGCAAGAAGCAGGGTCCAAGTCATTGGGACTCCTGGTCCTTCAGGTTCAGTGAACTCTCCTGGGGTCCCGTAGAAGAGAGGTGTCCTAGGCATACTGTGTGTGTTTCACATCCAGAGCTGTTTGAGCTCAGCAGTAAGCAAGCTTCATCCACTGTGACAGCTCTGACCACAATGCCATGCTTCCTCAAAAGCACTCAGAACCTTGGGAGGTAGTAATGGGCAGAGAGGCAGGAACAGGTTGGTTTGGCCTTCACAGATCTGCTAGGGTATGCTGGGAAGGTGGGTGCACTGGTGGGAATTGAATAGAGGGTCTAACAGTAGTGCAGGGGACTTAGTGGAACCCAGAAGGGTGATGGGAAGTAACACTTGGGGCCCTAGAGAAGCTGCAGAGCTGGCTTGTCCTCTGCCCTCTGGGTTGGTCCTGTCTGGTAAGGACAGCCAGTGATGTATAGCTCTCTCTTATCACCAGCCTGTAGCCTCCCCTAGACCCGACTGGGAGCTGCTGGGGATGCATGGGTGGTGGGACCCAGCAGAGGCTGACGGGAGATGGAGGCATCGTTCCATGCTGTTTGATGTCTTTATCTCCTATGTCCACTCAGGACAGTGTAAGGTGCACCTCTCGTGTAAGGTGCAGCTCCTCTTCTGATTGAGGAAGAAGTGCCCATGCCTTCCTGGAAGAGGAAGAGAATGGTTGTATAGCCATCATTTCTTACTCATGCTTCCTAAGGGTCTCTCGGCTGGCCACCAACCATACCTGCACCAAGGATGCTTGTGTAGTGCCAGGGAGACAGACAAGGGAAAGAGGCTCTCAAGATGCACAAAACAGAGTCTATCCAGTGAATGAGTCACAGCCACAGAGCAGTCCTGCTGTCTAACTAGTTTTTATAACATCCCTTATAGCCCGCTGCTGTCCCTGTGCCTTGTTAGCTGGCTAGGTTTGTCATGGTGACCAAGACCTTTACCCCTAGATGTGGGTCCTCTGCCTGGTTTTGGTTTGTTTTTGTTGTTGTTATTGTTGTTTGTTCTTTGCTTTTTTTTTTGTTTGTTTGTTTTTTTTGTTTGTTTGTTTTTTCAAGACCGGGTTTCTCTATAGCCCTGGCTGTCCTGGAACTCATTTTGTAGACCAGGCTGGCCTTGAACTCAGAAATCCGCCTGCCTCTCTTTGCTTTTTTAAATACAAGAATGTTGTGTCATCCCTTGCCAGGGCCTATGGGTCTTGTGCACACTGGTCACATGTTCTACAGCTGAGTCACTCTTCACAGCCGGAGTCTTCCCTAGAGGTCCCTTAGTGCCCTGTCCTGTCTTCTGAACTTGGGTATTCTCCCTTTAGACAAGTTTGGATCCCACTTGGTGGGGCCAGTGTGTGTCCTTGGTGGCCTCTGCCTTTGGAAATGGATACTTCCAGACTAATAGAGCCTAGCATGTGGGAACAGTAAAAAAGTGAGACCCTTCCTGCAGGCCTCAGATCTGACGGCCTCCCTACATGAAGGTTCCTCTGCCTTCTGAGGTGGTGGGAATTGCTCACTGAGTCATTTCCAAGTTCCAGGGCAGTGGTGCGTGACGAGACACTGTGGACAGCAGGATGGAACATGGCTACGTGGAGAGGACACGGTGCTGTTTGTCACCAGGGGTCATGTAGGGCCTTGTGCTGGGCTCTGATTCTGCATGGTGAATGTGTCGTTGGCCCCAGTTAGAGCCTTTACTCCTGTCCTGGTGGCCATGTCGTGTGTAGCTGAGGTCAGAGGCTCAGCATTTGTAGGACCCACTGAGTTGATATGCTGATTAAACACTTCTGGGCCCCAAGCATTCTGTGCCTGTTTGGAGGGGCCTGTCCATGTACGTCTTCCAAATCCCTTGTTCCCAATCCTCCACATCTCTGCATAACACTTTCTGCTCTCAGGAATCAGGTCCAGTTAGCAGGACCCCTGCCTGCCACCTCTCTCTGAGGGACTTTTTTACCTAAGGATGTCATGCCACAAGAAGTCTATCTCTGATTAGGTTGCTATGTCACCCAGAACCTCTGCAGCTAGCAGGACCCTCTTGAAGCACTCCACAGGTGCTAGGTGTCTTGATGGGGAAGACCAGACTCCTGGGGTGCAGCTTTGGTTCCTATCCAGTGAAGTCCTCCTGACGGAGTGACACGGGGTCTGCCAGGCCCTGGTGCTTGTGACACCTCCCCACCCCTGCCTGGGTGCTTACCTCCACTCTGAGATTTGGGCTGTGATTCTCAATGTGGTATGTGGACAGCCTTGGAGATAGTCACATGGATGTACCTTCTCTCATCCTTAGTCTGTGCACTGATAGGCCCAAGCAGCCAGCAGGACTATAAGTAGTTGTTATGTCCCTGTGTGTCAGGCAGGAAGTGGTCCAGGCTCCTGGAGGGATAATGACTGTCAGGAGGGCTAGGGAACCTTGGGATTCTGGGCTGCTACTGTGGGTGGTATATGGTGTTCTGGGGAGCTGAGGGCACTGATCTCTCAGTCATGAGAGCCAGGCAGGGCATCTGGAGTTGGGCCAGAGCCCTGAGCACTTTTCTGGTTGTTGCCATTCCTGTTGCCTGCTCAATCTGTTTCTGGCTGTTCTGGGGTTCTTCTGTATGAGCACAGCCTAGGAGGACCAACAAACCCTCAGAAGGGTCCCTTAGGAGCCTGTCATGTGTTGGTGTTGGTATGCCCTTACACCAGGTGCTAGAAAGAGGCTTCCAATAGATAATATCAATCTGACAGGTGCTATGATGGACAGGAAGCCAGGACAGTGAGTAGTGATTAGGGAGGCATTAGGCCAAGGTACGAGAAAGGCCGTGAGCTGTCAACAGTGTAACCCTTGGGCTCAGGATGGCTGGAGTGGTGGACAGGGACTACTTCCTTCTCCAGGTTCTGGAATCCCTGGAAGAAAGATATGAATGGTCCTGGCCCAGTGCACAGTTTCCTATTGTTGTCTTTAGCCCCTGCGGATGCGCCGGCTGCTCCGCCCCTTCTTCCTGCTGCAGAATTCCTCCATGATGAAGAAGACCCTGAAGTGTATACGGTGGTCGCTACCAGAAATGGCCAGGTGAGCACGGGGCCTGGAAGCTGCAAGCCAGGCCAGTCCAGAGGATGGGTATGGTTGGGGCAGCTGAAAAAGTAGCTTTTATTCACTTGATGTAATTGTCATGTCAGAGGCTTACCGCTGAATAAGCTCATACTTTCTAGTTCTTTCTGAACTCAAGCTGGTTCAACTCAGCTGTTCTGATTCAAACTCTTCTCCAAGCTGACTGATTCAACCTTGCTTCTCTCAGCTTCTCACTGAATAACATTGCTTGGCTTCAAACTAACTCTGGTAATTTGTTCTAATCTTCTGGCTCCTTATTATCTGGCTTCAATTGCCCCTGCTGATCTGCACTGAATGGCATGAACTCACAAAGGAACTCAGCTCCACCGCATGGCACTGCACTGCACTGCCCTGACCCCCAGCTGACTGAGTGAGCTCAGCTCCAATGCACTGCACTGCACTGCCCCCCAGCTGACTGAGTGAGTTCAGCTCCACTGCACTGCACTGCACTGCCCCCCAGCTGACTGAGTGAGCTCAGCTCCACTGCATTGCACTGCACTGATCCCCAGCTGACTGAGTGAGCTCAGCTCCACTGTACTGCACTGCACTGATCCCCAGCTGACTGAGTGAGCTCAGCTCCACTACACTGCACTCACTGCACTGACTGACTCTATTCTCTCCCTGATCCACCTTTAACCCGCCTCTCCTGTGTCTTCCCATGAGAGTTGGGCATATCCTGATTCATTCTGTCAAATCTTTCTCAGATTCATCACTTTATCTACCCCTTAATTAATTAGATGTCACTTTCAAACATGACTGCTTCCTTCTATAAACTAAGTTTACGGACATTGTTTAGGATTAAAGGTGTGTGTTAAGGGTGTGTCTGCATTCCAGCCAGAGGAGCCATGTTGCTGAATTAAAATTCTTCTCCAGGCAGCCCTCTGGATACTCCCAGTCCAGCATCCTTCAGGGGTCAGCGGGCAGTGTTTGGGATCCTGATCAGACTTGTTCAGACATTACAGACTCAGACCTCCCATGCCTAATCCAGATGGCTCGTTTCTGACTTGTTTCTCCATGGTTGTCTGTACAGCTTCAGTTCAGCTTCCTCTTACACTGTGTGAAGCTATGCTGGCCCGGAAGCCCTGCAGCTCTTGGAGCCTTCAACTCCCCAGATCCCTCCTAAGCCCCCTTGGCTCCGGCCAGTGAAAATGTCACCCATGCCCTCCGTCTGCCTCCAGTCCCTTTCCTGGTAGGCCACTTGGGTGACTTCCTGCTGTCCAGCCCAAAAGGATGGAAGTGACCTCTGTCCTCTGTGTCCTGGTCCATGGCATGTCCCTGGGGTTGTGTCCTACCACAAATAGAGAAGTCAGCAGGGGTAGGCGTGGCTTCAGGTCCCTGTCCCAGGGCTGAAAATCCTCAGGAGAGGAGGGGACCCTGTGCCCATGCTTGAGGCCATGGGCAGGATGATGTCCTACCTCTCTGGGGTGTGGCCTGTGCTGTGTTGTGCTAAGCACTGTCTTTCCGCAGTGTCGGGCTGCTGCTGGCCATCCACCTGTGTCTCTTCACCATCATTGGGATGCTGCTGTTCACCATTGGTGAGAAGGTAAGTGTGACCTTGGCTGGAGGTGGGGCTCACAGGCCTGCCTGCTCTCAAGTAGCCCGAGTAGCCACCTGTAACAGACCAGGAAGTGTGTCATGACCCCGCTTAAGCCCAGGGCCTGTCTTCCCATTGCTGGCGCCTTTGTCCACCCTGTTTTCTGAGCTGGCTGCCTCCTCCATGCAGGAGGGTTCCTTCACTGACGGTGGCTTGAAGGTTCCTCAGCCAGGGCTGCCCTCCTGGCGCTTGTTCCAAGCCCCAGCAATCCTTGCCTGAATTCCTGGCCGCTGACTCTGGCTGAAACCCTAGAACTTATCGCCATGGGGAGGTGTCCACCTGCCCATCTGTGGGGACATCTTCCTTGATTGTCCCTCTTTAGGTTCTGTCTCTCCTCACGTTTAAGGGCTATGTCCAGGCCAGGTCACTGTCCTCCAGCCTGGGCCATCCTCTATCTCTGCATCTGCTGTGGGGTACAGCAAGTGTGGTCATGGCTGGGTTTCCTGAGAGTGAGGTGACATAATCAAGCTGTGCTGCCAGGATGGGGGAAGAAAAGATAGATAGTCTCAGTGTCTGTATGTGAGTATACATGTCTATGCATTAGTCTGTGTCTGGATGTGTCTCCATGTATATGTATGAGTGTTTTTGTGTCTCTCTCTATATATCTGAGTGTGTCTGTCTGTGTGCATGTCTTGGATATGCCTTGATGTCTGTAGATGGGTATATCTCTGTGTGCATGTCTGGATGTGTCTCCATGTCTGTCTCTGTCTTTATTTCCATGTCTTTGTGTGGTGTCTCTATGTTTGTGTTTATAGGTGTCTCCATGATGTATCCACTGAGTATTTGGGTCTATGTATGCATATCTGTAGGGGGGTAGGGGCAGTGGTTGAACCGCTTGCCACACCCTTGAGACCTCGGTGTGACTTCCCATGACCATGGCACTGCTCTTTCTCAGAACCTGGGTTAAGCAGGCAGAGTGGAGCCAGCAGTGGCCATAGCCTCAGCCTCAAGATGAGTGTGTGGATCTCTCACAGTTGTGCTATATCCAGAGCTACTGGAAAGTTCCTCCTGCAGACTAGGTTTCTGCCCTTTGAAGGGGAACCAGGCTGAGCAGGATGAGGCTTGTGTAATTGAGGGCGACATTCCGCCACGATCTTGACAAGGTCTCATCGCCTGACCTCTGTCATCATTGGGAGGCTGTGAGGACTGACCCATGCTGAGTTCCTTGTTCATTTCCAACCTTGCCACCCTGGCCTGGGGAACAGGTTGAGAGCCTGTTGCATGTCCAGGCCCAGCTTGGGGTCTCCAGACTTGTGCCCTCTGAGGACGCAGCACCCCACCTTGTCTGAGCCCCTTCTGTAGGTGTTGCCTATAGCTAGCCTGCTTGCTATCCGCATCCTGCTCACCACATTGGAGCTGGAGTTTGGCATGTGATTACACAGTGCTTCATTCCCATCTCACAGACTGTGTCATCAGGGCTGTGACGATGTGTTGACAGTGGGCTGGGTGGGAACCCAGGGCTCCCTCTGCTGCCACAGGCTCATGGCTCAGAAGAGCCCACACAGCCTGTGGAAGCAGTAGAATTTTTTTTTTAGGGTGTTGCAAGAGACCTGCTGGGAGATGGGTCAGGCCTGGGGCTCCTGCTTTGGAGGCCTCTCATCGCCCTTAAGCCTCAGTGTCCTTGTCTGTAAACTGAGGCAGGTGCATGCAGTCTGCTTTCTGTGTGTCACTGTCTGCTGTTTACATTGCTGTCCACATTCTGGCTGGGTAGGCACAGGGTGGCTCCAGGGATAACACTGAGTTCAGGATTCTGGAGCTGAGGTTTCTTTTGGGCAGATGCACTGCCCAAGTTTGCTAAGCACCATGTCAGGACTCTGCAGGAAGGTCAGAGGGTGGGAGCCCAGGCATGGCTACCCTGCTGTCTGCTATGGTAAGGCACAGCTGTGTGGATAAGGCCTCTGAGTTCCAAGGGCCTCTGCTTCAGGAGCAGTGAGGTCTCTCCCAGGAGTCCCATCCCACATCACTAGAAATACCCAGTGTGGCAGCCTTCTTGAGGCCATACTTTCCAGTCTGGGTCTTTGCCTGCCCTGCCCCCTGGCTCTTCCTCACTGTGCACACAATGTCTGACAAGTGCCAGCCAAGGAGTCTGGCTGGTCCCTCCTATGGTTGCTTGGCTGCCAGGCTGCTGTGCTCCGCTAGGCTGGCTCAGGGTTTTACTGGGTTCTGAATAGGCCATTATGGTGGTAAGCCTGCTTAGATGCCTGCAGGCCCAGAGTCCTGACCTGTCTAGTGGTGAGTACAGCAGAGCCTGCTGGGAAGTAATAGACAGATAGAGGGTGCTGACCCCACCCCTTGCTCTGTGGATGGTCCTGGCTGAGGGACTGAATGGAGCTGCATTATATTAAGACCTCAGCTGGGAGACATAGGTCCAGATGGCTACCTCATCTGCTCTCAGGATGAAGCACAGGACCAGGAGAGGCTGGCCTACTTCCGGAACCTTCCAGAAGCACTGACCTCACTCCTAGTGCTGCTGACGACTTCCAACAACCCTGATGGTGCGTGTGGGGGCTGGGAGGGGCAGGGAACCTGGCCTGGGATGGCCGGTGGGGAGGCTGAGTTGTGGTTTGGCTTGAGTGTGTGAGCCCTTTTCATTAGTATGGGGATATGATACTAGCTTCCCACTCCATGCCTTTCCCCTCACCCTTTGGCAGTTTTGGTCCCTTCCAGTCCCTTCTTTCTTTCTTCATTCCCTTTATCATGTCACTTTTTTCCTTGGAGAAACTGAAAGTGTCTGGTAGTTTGTGGTGATGTGATGTTAGTCAGCAGTTCCTATGGTGACCTCTTTGGGGCTTAGCTACACTCCCGCTCACTGCCTGGGCCTGCTGTGAGGTGCTCGCCATTCAGGAGCATCAAGTGTGAGAGCTTCCTGGTCTTAGCAGGCCATGGTTGGGTGCTACCAGGTCCTCCCAACTCTTCTCACATGGGCCGTGCCAGGATGGCAAGCCTACAGTCCTTCTGAGCTCTGCTGTGGCCCAGCCACTGTGGCTATGCCATTTACCCTGGTCTTAGGTCTTCTCACAACCTTGGTGACCTATCTCTAGGGCAGCTTGGGATTCCCAACCCAGAAGTGCTGTTTAGCCTTACCCCGAGCCAGCCACTGTAGGAGAGCTGTGTGGCTTTGGGGCGTGGTCACAGGGAGGCCCACCAGGGAAGGTATCCCAGGCAGTACTGTAAGGGTTTGAGGTTGGACTTTGAACAGGAAGTTCTCAGTTGCTCTGTGAGGTCTGGTGAGGAGGGGTCAGAATGGAACCGGGGTCAGCGGCTGCAGCGTATGTTTAATCTCAGATTCTTTCTTTGTCTCAGTGATGATCCCTGCGTATACTCAGAACCGGGCCTTTGCTCTCTTCTTCATAGTCTTCACCTTGATAGGTAAGTGCCTGTGGGATTGTGTGCCACTGGGCAGCGCTCACCCATGCATGACAGGATCCCCATGTTCAGGAGTGGCTGGCTGTAGCTGGTCCCTGCTTTCTAACTCTCCTAGGCTTGCTTCTGTAACTTTGCCTCAGTCTACTCTCACCCTGGAATTTCCCCTCCCCAACTCCCTTTAACTGGACCTTGGCCTGTTCTCATCTTCTAGCTTTCTCTCATCCCCCAGACCTTTACCTTCACCTGACCTCTCAGAGAGTATATCCCCATCCTGTAATTTCACCTCAGCCCGTCTTCCTGTAGCTTCACCTCAGCATGCTCCCAACTTAGGGCTTCATCTCAGGTTGAACACCTATGACTTCATCTCAGTGTGCTCCCCACCCCAGCTTCATCTTAGCATGCCCTCCCCACTCTCCCCTTGGTGACATGTGACCCTTGATGGCCCTGTCTGATCTATCAGTGGCTAGGTATGCTTGACCTCACCCCACCTCACCCCGTTGATGGACAAGGATGCAGGAGTCTGGAGGTTGGGTGTGTCCCCTGCTGTGAGGCAGAAGGGAACTCTGTGAACTTGACTGTGGTCAGTCATCCCGTGCTCCTAGCCATTGTACCCAGGCTTGCTGAGACCTTTGAGCCTGGGGACAGTTGTGGTCCTTGGCTGCTTCAGGCTCTGCTCCACTGTCCTCTGGTCAGTTCTATTGTTTTGTTTTTTGTTTGTTTCCTTTCACAGGAAGCTTGTTTCTGATGAACCTGCTGACAGCCATCATCTATAATCAGTTCCGTGGCTACCTAATGGTGAGCCACCCTGTGTCACTGTGGGGCTATGCCAGAGCTAGCCTCAGAGGCCAGGCAAAGTAGGCCTTGAGTCTACTGACCCTGGTGGGAGGGGAAGCCAGTTGCCATCTTCTGTGGACCAGTTCAGAAACACTGTCTCTGCTATGGGCTGTTTCAGTAGCACAGGTGTTGCCATGGTTACCCAGGGTTTCCTTCCCTGCCCTTCCATACCCAAGAGGAAAACACCTAGAGACCGCAACTTCTGGGGTGTCTGTTATACCTCCTAAATACACAGAGAGGAAATGTAGACCTTAGAGCAGTTGTTCTTAACCTATGGGTCACGACCCCTTGGGGGTGATGAACGACCTTTTTGAAGGGAGTGCATATCAGTTATCCTGCATATCATATATTTACATTAAAGTTCCTAATGAAAGTAATTTTATGGTTGGGGGTCATCACAACATGAGAAACTGTATTAAAGGGCCACTGGGCTTCCTCCTTTGAGAACTGTCCCCTCTAGTGGTGTGACTGTCCTTTGATGCCTAAGGAGTGAGGGGCTCCTTCACAGCCTCTCTTGGAGCCTCCCAGGCTCCCCCTTAGCCCACTCCTTGGGTCAGTGTGGGTAGAGATCAAGCCATGTGTGAGGAATGCCAGAGTTGGTTGTTCAGAACTATCCTCTTTATAGAAATCTCTACAGACCTCACTGTTCCGGCGGCGACTGGGGGCCCGTGCAGCCTACGAAGTCCTCGCCTCCAGGGCCGGGCCAGCTGGAACCACCCCTGAGTTGTGAGTGTCGGGTGGAGTCCTCTCCCATGACAATATGGTCTTTTGCTTCTGGGAAGGGGAGCAGGGTGCTCATTAGCTCATTTCCTAAGCAGCCCCTGCTGGCCGGCGCCAGACTGGATATTCCACCGGGAGCTGTATGGGCTACCAAGCCCTCAGTGCTTCCATTATCCTGTTTGTTCTTTCCTGTTAGCCCACTTGTGTCTCAGGTAGGCATCCACCCCACCAGGTGGGCAGAGAAAGAAGGGCAGACAGCTCTGGTGTGCTTCTGGGGAGGTTCTGGTCCCTCTTTAAGGACCTTAGATGGGGCCTATAAGGTACTTCAGCTCATGATGGAAGCTCACGGAGGCTCCTTTTCCATGCAGCAGGGTGGATACATAGCCGAACTCAGGCAGGAGGAACTGGCATTAGATGTTGCTCACCAGGCTGGGGTTTCTTTGCCACAGAGTTGGGGTGAATCCTGAGACCTTCCTGCCAGTGCTTCAGAAAACGCAGCTGAACAAAACCCACAAACAAGCCATTATGCAGGTTGCTGCTCTCCCTGGGCCTTCCCCAGCTCCGGTCGGGTGGGTCGTCAGTCCAGTGCTTGCCGCTGATGGTCGGGAGGGGCTCAGACATCCCTTCCTCATTGCCAGTGGCCAACCTGGCCTTCCTTCTACAGAAGGTGCAGTCCTATGAAGGCCGCCCAATGCTGGCTGATGAGTTCCAGAAACTCTTCGATGAGGTTGACAAAGGTTTGGCCAAAGAGGTAAGTAGGTCTGGCCTGTGCCATCTGCCTAGCATGGGGCCACAAAGACTAGTGGTGTTTCTAAAGACCTCTGCCAGGACTTGCTCGCCCTGAATCCCCAGTCCCTGGGATTGGCAATGGGAATCCTTTGGCTAGAGAATTTGTTAGATGAAGACATTTACTATTCAGAGAAATGGCTTGGGCAAGCCTGACCCAGAACATTCCACAGCATTTCTCTGTCTTAGACAAACTCCTCTGACCATTCCCCTGGGAGGTCTAAGACTGGCTTTCTCCAAGGTCTTTGCCTCTCATTCTGGACAGTCCCCTGGGGCTTTTAGCTTCCATTTCAGGCCCAGCCAGAGGACAAAAATGCCTGCATGTTCCAATGTGGGTTTCTGGAGCGAGTAGCCTTGCCAGGCATGACTCAGTATCTCAGGCAGGCAGAGGGACTGCTGTTTCCACCAGCCAGCCCTGAGAGGACCAAGCGGAGTCCTGAGTGGGGACAGACAGAGATGGGGTCAGATGTGTCCTACTGCTTGAAGCCTTGACAGTTTCACTGCTGTGTGACCCAGATGCTCATCCTGCCGTAGAGGATGAGCCACATAGCCACAGAAATTGACATTTAATGTCTCATGTCCTAGGCCGAAAACCTAAGATCTGGAGATATCACAGTCCCAGCCCCTCCCAACACCTCTCCTTGTGGCTGGCCCACTGTAGCTTCTCCCTTTGTTTGCATATAGTCCTTATCTGTGTGTATGTCCCCAAACCTTCTTACAAGGACATAGGCATGGGGAAGAAAACACCCCCCACCTTCACACAGCCACCACCTCTGGAAAAGACAGTCTACAAATGCCAAATGCATCTCATTCTGAAGGGGTGGGGTTGAGTGTGGGAATTCTGGTGACAGTGATCAGATCGCCCTGTCAGCTGCTCTGGGACAGTTGTCAGCTTATGCAGCCTCAGTTCCCCATCACAGGTGGCTGTCTTTAAACCATGTTTTTCTCAGACCCCCTAAGGCCTTCTGGAGGCATGCATTTGTTGCTGTTGTCTTTGGGAGTGTCACTTCTACCCCCACATTGGGCACAGGAGTCTGATGACAGTGATACGTTAGCAGGGGACTCTATCTGTTCTGCCATCAGCCCTCTGCTTGGACTAGGTGGACTTTGAGGTGTCAGAGGGTCCTCCGACTTGGGACAGATGTTGCTGTTGGTCGCAGGCTGCAGTGATTACAGATGATCCTCACAGGACTGGGGAGGCTCTACTGTGGGTTGATGGTTCCCAGTCTGGGTAGGAGGTCTGCTGCCTCAGGAGGCTGCTCTTGGAAGTCACGTGGGCTAGGTGTGCCTTTCCCAGGTACAGTCAGACCTGGGCAAGAGAGCAGTTATCCAGTAGTGCCTGCTGGACTGCCAAGGTTCTCCCTGGGCTGCTGCTTGCCAGCCTCTGGGGAAGAGAGAGAGGGAGATGGAGACAGGGAGGGAGGGAGGGGTACACACATCCTGCCATGCTGCAGCAGAGGAAGGACATATGGACTGTGTCTGTCAATCGAAGCCGATTAGAGTAAGCTCAGGCTGGGAATAGTCTAGCCCCTGAGCTATATCCCTTCTTTGCCTCCCTTTCCCAGCTACTTTTTGGATTCTTTGAGACAGGGTCTTTCTATGTAGCCATAGCTGTCCATGAATTCAATCTGCAGCCCTGGTTGGCTTCAAACACTCACAGTGTTTGCCTGTGAGAGTTGGAGTTGAAGACATGCATGACCATGTTTGGCTTCCCCAGCTACTTATCTATTCTGCAGGGCGTGCTCTTTCTGGTGGTCCAAGTTCTGAAACTTAAACATGTGTTTTGAGACATGAGCTAAGTACATGATAAGTGCAGGGAAGACAGTGTAAAGCTTCCAAAAGGTCCTTCAGCAAGGGTAGCAACTGCTGTAGCTCTGAGAGAAGAGCTCTGAGAGAAGGCTCTCTGCCTTCCCCAGAAGCATCCTCTGTCACGTGGCGCAGGATAGATTCAGCTCAATTCCACGGGCGTGTGTGGATGCGTTCAGTTAAGTCTGAACATGATGGGGATGCTGAACCTCTCTCAGCCAAGGTGTTAGTGAGCTTCCAGTCAGGCAGAAACCACAAAGGAAATGTAAACAGGGCCCCCTCCCTACAAGGAAGTCTCGGGTGTGACGAAAGACTTGCTGTAGAAAAGGAAGAAGAGCTCTGGGGCTGAGGGACAGTGTCCTAGCAAGGATGACCTTAGGAGACCAGCCAGACGCAGGCCTCTGTGGAGAAGTGTTGCTCACACTCCTGTGAAGAAGGTGTGACCCAGACCTCTGACAAGAGACCGACTCTGATCTGCCTGACAGTGCTGGTCTGTGGGCCATTGGCAAGTGAGAGCAACCATACCACACGCTGTCTGCAGCAGAGGCCAGGGTATGCAGAGTCCCTAGGGACCTCTGGGCAGGCCGCCCCTGCACACTAGCTCACATGTCAGCAGGTCAGGCTGCCACTCTAGGTACCAGGAGGACTGCATGGCTGCATGCTGACAGGAACTGTATTCACAGTGGGCTGGTGTTGCTGGTGCATCAAGTGAGAAGTAGTGACTGCTTGTGGAGGACCCTTCCCAGAGGATTCACTCCATCCAACGTGTCCCACATTTTCTCCGGGACATTACCTCATGTAGCTGTAGGCATCAGCTTATACCTGACATGGAGTTCATGAAGTTTGGGATCTTCCCATATAAACCATTCTTGATGAACTCTCTTCCCTGCACCCCTCTGGTGGCCATTCTTCACTGTGAGCTGTCACCAGAAGTGTGGCCTTTGCCAGTCACTGAGAGAAGTCAACGGTTCAGCTTTCTCATTGGAACATACAGTCTCTGCTGGGGGCAGTAGGAGTGGTCTTTCTGTCACCTCAGGGAGGACTCATAGGGATCTCAGGCTTCCCTCGTGGTTCACTGCATAAGTCTGTTGCAGCCATGTTCCATGCTGGTGTCAAATGCGCCTCAGAAAATGCTGGGTCTCGTGAGGCTGCACAATCCCCCTTCCCCCTGCACTGTCCACTCTGACTGGCCACAGGGCACCTGTGTTTGCTATTGAGTTGCCCTAGCACTTGGTGAGCCAGCTCTAGGAACATTTTTTTTTTTTTTTTTGGTTTTTCGAGACAGGGTTTCTCTGTATAGCCCTGGCTGTCCTGGAGCTCACTTTGTAGACCAGGTTGGCCTCGAACTCAGAAATCCGCCTGCCTCTGCCTCCCGAGTGCTGGGATTAAAGGCGTGCGCCACCATGCCCGGCCGATTTTTGATTTTTAATATTAAGATTTATTCTTAATGTATGTATGTGCATCTGACATTAGATCTCTCTGAGCTCTAGTTACCAATGGTTGTGACCCACTCTGTCAGATGTGGTTGCTGGGAACTGAACTTGGGTCCTCTGTAAGAACAGTATGTGCTTTTAATCGCGGAGCCATTTCTCTAGCCTCTAAAGTGTTTTAAGTGTTTTGCCTGCATGTATAGCTATGTACCATATGTATACAGTACCTGCAGAGGCCAGGAAGGGCATCAGATGCCTTACAACTGGTGTTGCAGAATTTGTGAGCTGTCATGTGGGTGCTGGGTATTGAACAGGGGTCCTCTGAAAGAGCAGCAAATATTCTTAATTGATGAGCTGTCTCTCCAGCTCAAGATTTATTTTTTATTTTAAGTATATGAGTGATTTATCTACATATATGTATGTATACCACTTGCATGCCTGCTCCCTGTGGAGGTCAGAAGAGGGCACTGGGTCTCCTGGAACTGGAGTTAGAGATGGCTGTGAAATCCCATGTGGGTGCTGGGAACTGAACCCCGACCCTCTGCAGAAGCAGCAAGTATTCTTAACTACTGAGCCATCTCTCTGGCTCTCTGGCTCCCAAGCACACAGGTATGGGTATTTCTTCCATTGTACCACATGTGTGCCTGGTGCCTGCAGAGGCCATAAGAGAGTGTTGTATTGCCTGGGACTAGACGTATAGATAGTTGTGAGCCACTGTGTGTGAACCTGGGTCCTCTAGAAGCAGCCTGTCCTCTTAACCATGAATCTTTCCAGCCCCTCAAGCATACATCTCAAATGACTGACGTGTGACATGGTTTACGCCCGGGTCAGTAGGCATTCAGATCATTATAGTGATATGCTATAAAGGTCATGGTGACCAGCCTCTCACGTATAAAACTGCTTCTGTGTATAGGATTATTTCTGAGGCTAGATGGGGCAGGGCAGGAACATGTCATCCCAGAACAAAAGGCAGGGCATGTGCCTTGCCATGGCTCTAAGAGTGTGGATTCTCTTTGCAGCGCCCGCTGAAGCCCCAATACCAGTCTCCATTTCTGCAGACTGCCCAGTTCATCTTTAGCCACCACTACTTCGACTACCTGGGGAACCTCGTCGCTCTGGGAAACCTCTTGTCTATTTGTGTGAGTTGGGGCTCACCCTGCGGGGCTGAGAGAGGCCCTCTCCTGTACCCCTCCTTCCAGCTCAGTGAAGGTGTGTCCTGTAGCCAGCCTCCCCTATTATCCCTCGCACTGTAGCTGGCCACCATGGTTAAGCTGTCCTCTACTCTGGCTTGCAGGTGTTCCTGGTGCTGGACTCAGACCTGCTGCCTGGGGAACGTGATGACTTTGTCCTGGGGGTGAGCTCAGGGGCTGTTGGCCTGTGGAGCTATCAGCTCTGCCCGGGGCTGAGCAGTGAGGAGTAGCAGGATGGAGGCAGGGTGGCTGGCCAGAGCAGTGATCCCTCCCGGGGGTGGAGTCTCTGGTTATACAGGCAGAAAGTGACTGATGGGGACACAGTGACTTCCATGGGCCCCTGTGTAGTGGGGTGTGGGGATGAGGGTCCTGTAGAGAGAAGAGACTGACTGGGTCTTGTGGGCTGTCTGGCTTCAGGCTCTGAGCTTTGCCTCTAAGAAGAAAACGATCTCTTCTCTGATATCAACATGTTCTGTCAAGTTCCTTGGGAATTGAGGCTTTTCACTTGGAATTTTGAGCATTCTGTCAGTCCTCAGGTTAGAGTCTGTCAGCGTTTTAGCAGAGGCTGTCTGACATCTCAGTATAGAACAGTGTTATAGCTGGGGAGTGGAATGAACCTTCCTATGCTCTGGGGTGTGTGTGTGTGTGTGTGTCCATCCCCATCCACTTGACCTCCTTTAAAGGAAGAGTTACTTGTGTTTCCTTCCTGGGAGAGGCCATCTTCCTTGATGAGCTCCCACCCCAAGCCCTCTGTCCTCTTTGGGAGAAGCTTCTGTAAGCTCAGGTTCCCCCGGGAAGAGCTGCCTGGACTGTGCTTTTTCTTCGTTGGCCTGGAAGGCCTAGGTCAGGTGCAGATGTGCATCCTTGGGGTCTGTGTGGACCTCAGAGATAGGACAGAACAAGAAGCAGAAATGCTAGCAATGCCCTAGATGGGGGAGGGGGTGGTGTGTGAGGGGAGCGGAAGGGCAGCAGGGGAGGTTGGTGGTGGTGGTGGTGGGGGGGGGCACAAGATACTCTGATCATAGGCCTTGGTGTCCTGGGGCCAGCGTGGGGATGCAGCAAGTGAAGCTGGCTCTGGGCTTTTCTGCCTCTTCAGATTCTTGACTACATCTTCATCTTGTACTACCTGCTGGAGCTGCTGTTTAAGGTGTTCGCGCTGGGCCTGCCAGGCTACCTGTCCTACCATAGCAATGTGTTTGATGGCCTCCTCACCATCATCCTGCTGGTAAAGTCCATGCAAGCCAGGGAACTGCTTCCAGCGGCTCTGTGAGCCTGGCTGGCAGCTCTGCCTGGGTCCTTTGGCTGTATAGTGTAGCATAGACAGATCAGACAGTATAGTAGACTACCCAGGAGTAAGTGGGGCTCCTGGCTCGAGGGACCTGCGGTGAAGTACATGATGGAATACAGGAACTTGGTCCCCGTTGTCTATGACTGTTTTAGGGGCTGGACTGCCACTTTTCATCCTGAGGGAGGTCCAGCAGAACCCAGAGCTATCAGTACTAACCAGCCCTTGGCACCACCCTCCAATGCCACTGGTTCACAGTGCAACCTTGGTGTGGGCAACTGAGTGTTAGCGGTCTCAGCCACCCAAGATACCCTTGGGAATCCCCACTTGCTTGGAGTGAGAGGTTCACACTTGGTGTAGATATGACAGCAGTGACCTCAAGTGACATTGTGAGAGCCAATACGCCCCTGGGGACATGCACAGAGAGAGTTATTTGAGTCAGACCTTTTGGTCCATCTATGATGAAGTCCTGAATCCTGAAACCAGAGTATCGTGGCTGGCAGAAGTCTAACATCTGGATGTATGAGGTCAGGCCAGAGCTCAGAGTTCTACTGCATGCCTAAATGATGGACCCAAGTCTTAGGATTCTGTAGCAAGCTGCCTGGGCTGGCACTGCTGGAGGTGCCGCTTGGGCTGGCACTGCTGGACGATGCCCCCTCTCTCTGTGGTTCAGGTTTCGGAGATTTGCACCCTGGCTGTATACCGATTGCCGCACTCAGGATGGTATGTGATTGCAGAGAACCTGGGCACCCAACTTGGGCAGTGATCTGCCTCACTGTGCCCAGGTGACAGATTTTGAGGCCCACATGGGCTTCCTGGCCACTGGCATGGCCCACTCTACCAGTAAGGCTGTTAGACTGTGGGCTGAGTCTGCCCAGCATGAGGGGGGACATGCAGAAATGGACACCATTCCTCCTTCAGACAGTCCCTTTTGCAGTGACCTGGTGGGCAGTGGTTATGTTCCCTGAAAGGGAGTCTAACAGGTGGCTGAGTCTCCTCTTCCCCATTATCTCCACTGTGGGACATGAGGCCTAACTCAGGTCTGCAGTAGGGGGCAATCTCTTTGCTAGTACCTGCCTAGTGTGTGGCTTTGGCTCATCTCTTGCGCTCCGCGCCTGTTCACTTTTTATAAAATGGTGTCACTGGGGCTCTGGCTTCCTGAGGTGTTAGGGCAGGTTGAGCCCATGGGCCTCCATTCTCACTGTATGGAGAGACTCCTGGGTAAGGCCCCAGGACTCTTGGCACTGCCAGTGGTGCTAGCTTCAGGAACTGAGCTCAACTTGTGCCTGTGCCTTTGTTGGTGAGGCTGCCCGTAGCAGGATGGCACATAAGGTTGCTGTGAGAGATTCCTGTGAGCTTGCCTAGCACAGGCTCAGGACCACTTATGGCCACTTCGGATCCCTGCACTGCTTCATGACACAGGCTTCAGAGGGCTGGGGGTCCAGCATTGGCCTGCAGAGTTGTCTCTGGAGCCTGCTGGGATGGCATGGAGATGGGCAGGGACAGATTGCCCCTGTGCCAGGCAGGAGCAAGGTGACAGCGGTGACCTTGTTTCTGATGTGAGTCAAGCCCCTCTCAAGCTTTGTCCCATCACCTCAGGAATTGAGGGGGTGACATTTTGGGTGAGGAAGGCTTATGTTTAGATAGGAATGAGGGTGCAGAGAAGCCGTGGGGATGCTGGAGTGGAGTGGCAGCTGTAGGACTGGGGGAACGGGACTGGACTATGGGATAGGGGATGGGGTCAGGAGATAGGTCAGGAGTCATAGGCTTCAGATGAGACAGGGTCAGTGAAGGGACAGGGCCAAAGGTCAGGGAATAGATTGGGGTTAGGAACAGCTTCTCAACAGTTCTTCAGGAACTGAGCTCAACAGGCCATGGTCCTGGGCAGTGAATACCATCTCTGCCTTCAAGTTATGGGGCTATTCCAGGAGGTATGGCCCTGGCTGAGGGAGATGTGGCTGTGGGAGATGTGGCTGTGGCTGTGGCTGTGCTGGGAGGTATGATGGACAGTAGCTGTGGCAATGGCTGCCTGGGACCTGGGCGTGAGTTATGGCTGGGCTCAGCCTCCCCTTCTCCTGGGAGCTTTTTCTGCCTGGTGTCCATACAGTGACTATTGCTGTCTGTTCACCCCTGCTGCCTCATCTCCTCACCCCTCTGCTCCTCCGGACTTCCTGACGTGCCTCCTGTGTCTTCCTAGGAAGCCAGAGCAGTATGGCCCACTGTCGCTCTGGGACATGACACGACTGATGAACACACTGATTGTGTTTCGCTTCCTGCGCATCATCCCCAACATAAAGGTGTGTCTCCCCACCACGGTCTGGGCCTGGGACATTCATCATTAGGGCCCCTTCGGAGCACACTCTCCACCCTCACCCCCTTGGCATTCTTAAGCTGCTGGGGTGGGGCCCCTGGATCAAGAACCCAGACATCCATTTCTTTTTAGCCTCCAAGTCACAGAGGTGCAAACCAGGTCTTAGTGGGCTAGCAGGCAGAGGGTGGTCACAGGGTGTGGATGCCGGGCTCTGTCAAAGGGACCTGTGACAAAGCACCCACAGGAAGCTGGGGATATTCGGGGAATATGTGAGCATGTGTGTGGGTCTGGTGTATGTACACTTGTGTGTGTGTGTGTGTGTGGGCTTTGTACATTTGGTGAGTGTAGATGTGTACAGGATAGATGTGTATGAGTGGCTACAGGGAGTAATGTGTATAGGTATATAGATAGATAGCTTTGAGGTGAGTATCCAAGGGTGTCCAGATGTGGGTGGATGGCTATAGAGTACTTTACTGGTCCATTCTGCCCTACTGGTCAGGGTAAGTGTGTGTGTGTGTGTGTGTGTGTGTGTGTGTGTGTGTGTGTGTGTGTGTGTGTGTGTGTGTGTGTGTAGAGAGAGCACTGTTGTCCTGCGGCAGGAAGAGTCAGTCTGAATCCTCTTCTCACCCACAGCCAATGGCTGAGGTAGCCAACACCATCCTGGGCCTAATCCCTAACTTGAGGGCATTTGGTGGGATCCTGGTGGTAAGTCCTGGGGCTCTGGTGGTGGCCTGGGTGGCCTGGCTCTGTGGAGTCCAACTTGGGTATGGTTGGCCTGCTTCTGCTCTGGCAGGGAGGCCCACAGCAATGTTAGGATGCCAGACGTTGTTGGCTCCTTCCTTCCACAGAGGACCTGGGGTTACTGTCTCCACTATGTTCCAGGGCCCTTGTGGTAACTCATGACCCCTGGGTCATGTACCACAGTGAGAAACAGAGAGGAACTTGGCCCCCCATGGGCCCAAGCTTGAGAGTTTGGGGAAAACTCTATTGTAGACATACTTTAGGGCTTGTAATCATGTGTGTCAGACAGAAGCTGAGATGTGCCTGGGCTTCCATTGGGGCCACAGGGCCTGTCCTGTCCTCTGTGGTAGCAGGCCTACAGCTGGAGAACCTGGGGAGCTGCCTGGTGCTTCTGGCCTCTTCAGACTCCATGTTTAAGGCATAAGTGTCCCTAAGCCTCACTGCCTCACCCCCTTTGGCCCCAACCTGGCCCTGTGGCTGCACTGACATCGGCTCCTCCTCTCCTCCCCCATAGGTGGCATACTATGTGTTTGCCATGATCGGGATCAACCTGTTCCGAGGTGTCATCGTGCCTCCTGGAAACAGCAGGTGAGGGGCTGTCTGTGCCTGAGGGCATTAACCTGAGCACTGAGGGCATGCCAGGGGGCCCTCCCTTCTAAACGGTTCTTGTAGGTGTCTTGCTTTGGGTGTCCTGAGCACAGCCTCCCACCCAGGGTCTAAGCTGACACGTCGCTGGGGTGGGATTGGAGCCCAGAGTTTCGGGGATGGGAGCCCCTTGGGTCACACATATACCCCCCAACCCCACCCCCGCCCCGTGTGGGTAGGTAGTGGCATCACTTTTTGTCTTTCTCCTTGGGGTCTGAGTTGACGCTGGGCTGGAAATGGGGCAGTGCTCAGCTGTGCAGACCCCTGGCTACAGCCATTAACCAAGGGCCACTGTGTCTCCAGCCTGGTTCCCGACAACAACTCAGCTGTATGTGGAAGCTTTGAGCAGCTAGGTTACTGGCCCAACAACTTTGACGACTTTGCTGTAAGTCCTCTGCCTTGTCTCCAGGTCTAGCTCACCTGGGACTCCCCCTCTGCCTTGTCCCAGTCCCTGTTCTCTGGTTCCCCCTCTCCCTTGTCTCGGGGCTCTCCTGGACCCTACCTTTGCTGCCCCGTAGGCTGCTTTGATCACACTGTGGAACGTGATGGTGGTGAACAATTGGCAGGTGATCCTGGAAGCCTATAAGCGCTACGCAGGCCCGTAAGTCTCTGCCCCAGTACTGGCTGTGAGCTGAGCCTTACACCAGAGACCCAGGGCTTGGACTGAGAAGCAACCCAGTTGCTGACCAGGGAAGGCTGTCCAAGCTATCTCCTGGCAGGCTTTGCCTTCATCCATGCTACACTGGGAGATAGCCAGGGCCCCAGGCTTCTGCACCTTGGTGTGCAAGTGTGTTTTGAAATAGATGATTGATTGCCTGGGGTGTGGGGATTTCTATGGGGTAGAGTCCTGGGGGAACAGTCAGGTGGCTCATTTGCTCAGAGCTCAGAGAACATAGCGCAGCAGGGGGACCTGGGTTTGAGTCCAACTTGTACCTCATACTAGGCTTTCTCTGTGGCTCTGGCTTATTTCCCAACCCTGGTGTCATGGGACATTACTGCACTATATACTATATATAGCACTATATACTGTATAGCACTATATACTTTAGCAACAGGGTCTGAGGAGGCCCCACAGATGTATATGGTAGCTGTTTGTCTTGCTGGAGTGATCTTAACCCACTCATAGTGGGTCCTGGCCCCTTGCCCTTCACAGGTGGTCAATGGTGTATTTTGTGCTATGGTGGCTGGTGTCCTCTGTTATCTGGATCAACCTGTTTCTGGCTCTTCTTCTGGAGGTACCAGCCGTCCCTGTCCTGTCCAGACCTGGGATTGCCTACTGAGTTGTTGAGAGTTTTGGTGGGTGAGCCCTGCTAGCCAAGTCTACAGGCTAAAGGCAGCCTGATTGGGGACCTCTGAGCTGCTTGCTCTGCTGGTCTGTGGGGCTCTCAGGACCCCAAGCTGGCTTAAGGGTGAAGCTGGGCATCTTGCTGTTTCAGGGGTGTGGCTCTCACAGGCTCTGCATCCAGATGTCCAGGTTGGGCTGTCCCCCACAGTGACTGTACTGTGACTGCAGACTGGGAAATGGGGGCTCTGAAGCTGGTATCACATGGGTACTTACACCCTTTTTCCCTCCTGCTCCAGAACTTTCTCCACAGATGGGACCCTCAAGGTCATAAGCAGCTCCTTGTTGGGACCAAGCAGATGTCTGTGGAGCTCATGTTCAGGTGTGGGCTTGGGCGTGTCTCCAGTCCATGGGACTAATGGAGAGGGGTGTGGGTGGAGGAAGGCTTTCTGGCAGGGATCCTCTTCCACCCAGTCATCTGGACTGCTGCTGAGCTGGCAAGAGATGCTCACAGCATGATGGTGAGCACTTCTGTTTCTACCAGGGCCTTGTATCATGTGCTCTGCTTAGGATCCAGCACATGGAAGGGACCATCTATCTTCCATTGTCTTGTAGCTTCTGGCTGGTACCATGGGGCACAGCCAGGTGGCTTGAAGGAGCCACACCTTCTCCTCTTGTGACACCATGGAGTGTGTCCTCTGTTTGTATAGGAGAGTGGCTGTCATCCCAGGGTCATCTGTCCTGAGCCCCATTTTCTTTCACTATAGTGTTGGCTGTGTACAGTCAGCTGTATTCGCACCAGTTGGTGTGAGAGGGACTCTCTAGGCTTCCAGGATTCTCAATTCTCTTTGATGTGAGGGTGGAATCCGGGCTACACATATACACTACATAGAATCCCTCCTTAGCCCTCTGTAGTGTGCTTATCAGTGCAAACAAAGGTTGTTAGCATCTCTGTCTTCCTGAGGCAGAATCTACGTGTCTGTGCCCCACGTCCTGCCACTGCTTGTTTTGAAAGTACCTCCTGGTTGGGAACTCTGAGACTGGCCACTTGCAGACCTTATCTGCTGACTTTGCTTGTAGTCTCTGAGAGGCCTGCCCCTCTGAAGCTTTTGTGTGACTGTCCCCACCCTGCAGGGATATCCTAGAAGAGCCCAAGGAGGAGGAACTGATGGAGAAGCTACACAAACACCCACACTTGCATCTGTGCAGGTGACATCAGAGTGGCTTCCTTGCTGGGGTGACAGGACAGAGATGCTGGCCTGGGCCCATGCTGTGGAGGAAGCAACTGGTCGAGGCAGAGCAAGAAAAGATGGTGCCTGGGTCAGACCACTCAGAGACAGACAGAGGCTGGGACAAGGACTCATCCTCTGTGGTTGCTCAGCAGTAGCCAAGGTGTAGCTTTGGCAGACCATTAGTCGGCACCACAGGGCCACATTCCTCCATTTGTTGCTCCCCCAAGCTGTCTTGGTGAGACTTGCTAAGGAGAGAGAGTGACTTCCAAGGGTCCTTCCTCAAAGCCAGGAAGCAAGAAGGCCTCAGCTCTCCTTGATACCCACAAACTTATCTGTGCCTTCAGCCTCAGTGGCATTTGTGAACCCAAGCCTGTACAGGACAGTAACTGGCAGGTCTCCAGGACATTGGGGTTGGTGTCATGTGTAGAGAATGTCACCTCTTTGTTTCAGTGCTGTGGATGTGATGGGGGTGTCCCGGGGGTGGGGAGGGTGAGGTCACAATGTCAATCATTTTCTGTTTTATAAAGAATGAGATCATTCTTACTCTGACCTCTTTCTACTTCAGGGTGGTTGGTTGTGGGTTATATAGGTTGTGGGCTACACAAGAGCTCCAGGTTGTGAGGTGTGAGCTCCCACTTGTGATGAGAAACATCCCTTAGTAACACGCACTTGTGAGCCCAAGGTGGCCCTGTGTTGTTTGTCCTCAAGGTTTGTGGACAGCAGAGGGAGCTGGGGGAGGAAGGTGGGAGAGGGATCAACTCAGAGTACAAGGAGAAGGGATCGACTCGGCTCTGAGGCAGACCGACCTCTGGATTTCTCGTTTCAGATGCAACTCTGGGGGTTGGTGGTGGAGTTTCTTGGGGACCTTTCAAGCTGTGGGCTGGCTCCAAGTGACGTCTGCCTTGGGCACTGACACCGGATGGGGGCCTGGGACTTACTCGTTTGTAGGCTACGGGTCCCTGGGTGTCTCCGTGGTCTGGGAGAGGAACCCCAGGGAGTGTGACTGAAGGAGCTTAGGGAAGCACAGTGCTCAGGCTGGAGTGCAGGAGAGGTGCCTGCTCCCTCCTAGGGAGTCTTAGGCTCCCAGCACCCTAGGAATGGCTTAGGAGACCTAGTCATTTCCCTGACACCCTCAGTGTAGAGCCTTTAGGACTCCTGATGACAGTCTGGGACCTGCTCCTCAGCAAGCTGCCTTCCTGGAGGGTGGATTGGAGTCCACACCACTGGAGCCCAGTCATGAGCTGGGCCAGTTTCTTATGTGATGGCTGGACCTGGCATGGAAAAGCGCTGTCTCTGGTCCCCGACCCCAACTGCTAAGCCTTGAGCGCCACCTACTGATGAGACGGGCTCTGCTGAGCTATCCATGCTCAGAGGCCTCTGAGCCACCCCAGAAGCGGCCCCTGGGTTTTCCAGGCCTGTTCACATGTTTTAAGTCCCCGGTTCTCACCTCAGAGTGAGCCTGACCTGGTGCTTGTTAGGTGGATGTCAGTGACCTGGTTCTGCCTCTGCTGTCCAGGGGCTGCCCAGTCCACCCAGAATCACCCACCCTAGCTTTTGTGCAGAAATGCACCCTGTGGGTCATTTTGATAAGAGTGAGGTGGGTGGAGGGAGTTGATTTCCACTCAGATGGCCCTGCCCTCAGTAAGGGTAGGTGGGGTGCTTATCACTGGAGTGTGTGGAGGGAGCGGAGGGACCAGAGCAGTGTTCTAGGGACCGCCACAACTCACCACCCTGTCCATTTCAAATGCTGTGAGTCACTAGTGGCCCTGGTGGGGAAAACCTATTTGAGGAGTGTGGGCTTGTGCTTCTCAGGGGCCTTCATGGCTGCTCTGAGGGTTTCCCCTGTTTTCTTAGTACTGGGTACTTGGTACTGGATACAAAAGCTAGGTAGCCTGCAGCGCCCAGTGAAGAATGGAGCTGATGTCGCACACAACCCTGCTGGCTGTCAGAACAAAAGGTGGGTGTGGGAGACCACTGAGGCTGAGGAGCCTGGTGCTGGGGTCAGCAGGAGGTGTGTACAAAGACAGCCGGTGTTGTTGGGGGGGGGGAGGCTGGGCCTGCCGGAGCAACAGCGAGCTCTTAGTGAAGTGAGGCACCCTTGGCCTGAACACTGAGCTTGGGCTGCCCACACATCAGTGGAGTACTGGGCTGGAGTTTTTAGACGTGTTGAGTGCACGCTGGGAGCTGACAAGGGGACCTGAGACATGGAGCTTGCATCTACCTGGAGATCTTAGCCTGCCCCACGAGTGCTTACAACCTGAACACTGAAAATGGTTATTTTCTACACCAGACACCTTGAACAGAAGCTGCCACCAGGTGCTCCTGAAAGTCCCTGACACCCAATCCCAGGCCATATTGGAAGCATTGCCTAGACTTGTGTGGCTCTGCCTCCCTGTCTTTCGGGACCCATCCAGGCCAGACCTGGGTCTTGCTAGGTCCTTTGAAGAGCAGCCAGTGTTCTTAACTGTCGACCATCTCTCCAGCCTGCTTCTTCCAGGTTCAATCCTACACAGCGGACTTTCTGGCTTCCTCTTTCTCCCAATGATTGCCAGTCTAGTTATCCAGTGACCACCAGCTACTGGTTCCTGTTACTGCCCACCCCACTGGCAGAGCTATCCCACACTGCCCTTGGCTCAAGTCGCACACTGAGGGCTCACAGTAGCCTCCAACAGTCTTGAGAGCCCTTACTTGTCGAGGTCAGCAGTCTTCATCCTTGGAGTTGCATATCAGATATCCTGCATATCAGATATTTACATTATGATTCATAATAGTAGCAAAAATAGTTATGAGGTAGCAACAAAATTAATTTTGTGGTGTGTGTGTGTGTGTGGGTGGGTGTCACCACAATGTGAGGAATGTCATTAGAGAAGTTGACATTCCAGCTCTTTGTCTGGCCAGAAACACCAACACTATGACAGCGAGGCTCCGGCTGCTGTGTTGCTGTAAGATTACATGTAAATCACAGATGGGTGTAGGGCATACACCTTTAATCCCAGTGTTCAGGAGGCAGAGACAGCTGGACCTCTCTGTGTTGCCATCCTGGTCTACATACTAAGTTCTAGGACATCCTGGGCTACAGAGTGCGATTCCATCTCAATCAGAACAAGCCCCACCTTGGGAGAAGAGCTAGACTTGTATGTTTTCTCACTTTGTTCTTAAATCTTTGCTGTTGTGTCATTTGATATGGGCTCTCTATGGAGCTTCTGGCAGCCCCCTCCCTGAGTACCCCACCACAGAGATCAAGGGTGAGCCTCCCTCCACCTCTGGTCTGAGTTCCCAGAGAGCTAGTGATCATCCATCATAACTGCGTGAACAGTGTAGTTGCCCTCTGACTGGTGCTCAGCCAGGGGTTTGACTCCTGATCATAACTATTTGATCATAATGATTTGATCATAACTATTTGAAGACTGGGAATGTGCCCAGGTCTTATTGAAGCTCTGTGATGTGTGGAAGTAGCATTATGGTAATCTGCAGTTGTCATCCAGATGTGGTCTAAAGTGTCACTTCACGTGGCTGGTGGTGTCTTTGGGTGGGGCCATCCTGGAGTCATACCCTAGGGCTACTGAGATGCCTGTAACTCTGGGGCCCACAAGAGAACCCCTGTCCAGGTGCCATAGGAGGTGACCAAAAGGGGTAATCATTTCGTGGGGAGACAAGGATGGAGAGAAAGGGGTGTGGGTGCCTCGTGTTCTGGGCCTGGTGCATGTTCATGTTTGACTTTCTTACATGTGCTGTATTATGTGGAACATTAACATGACAGAAGGTGGGTCACAGAGGTGCTGGGTGGTACTGAGTCCACTGCTGAGGCTGAGGTGAAGATCCAGTCATCATGAGCAGGGGTGGTGGAGTGTGGGTGAACAGGGCCTGGAACGGAGGTGGTGGCAGGGGAGAGTGTTGGGGTAGCAGCTGGGTAGGGTCAGGGTGGCCAGGTGGGGTTGGAGTAGATATGTGGTCCACTGTGTGTGTGTGTGTGTGTGAGAGAGAGAGAGAGAGAGAGAGAGAGAGAGAGCACAGTGGTGGCCACTGTTCTCTTTTGCACTGTCACCTGCAAGAGCAGATGGTAGCCACTGGGCCATCTTCCCGTTGCTTCCTGATGGCCTCCTCCTGTAGGTGGCTGGCTGGAATCCAGGACTGATGCTTGCTCTGTTGCTGGGGCCCAGGAGCCGGGCGTTTGATGTGGTCTTAGTCTGCTCCTCCTAGGAGTAGGCTCTTGTCCCTAATGCAGCCCAGATTAAGTTTCCAGCCTTGGAGATAATTGGTGGTTTTTATTCACAGGTTAGAACAGCACCTTGCTTCAGAAAGAAAGCCCGTGGGGCCTGGGCACACCACTGCTCTTAAACGTTAGAGGAGGCGTGGGGCTCGGGTGACGCGCCTCACATCAAAGTGGCCAGCAGAAGCTGGGGGCAGCAGGCGGGCATCACCCTGCCCTCTAATCACACTTTGGGGGTCTGGGCTTTTCTTCTGGGTCATTCAGTCAGAGCCTCACCAGGCAGGAGTGCGGCACACACCTGTGGGGCACCTGGCTGCCTCCTGCCCTACAGCAGTTGGCTAATCCAGGCAGGGACTGGGGCCCCAGCAGCACCTGTCTCTAGGTGAGCCAGGCCTTCCTCCCTGCCTCCTTGGCCCTGATCCTTTGGCCTTTAATGGGAGGTGGGGGTTCTCACATAACCCGGGGCTGGTCTTGTACTCACCCTTTTTCTGAGGGTGACCTTGAACTTCCGGCCTTTCGTCTTTTGCCTCCCTAACGTTGGTATTGCAATCCTGTGCCACCAGGCCCAGCTCGTGTAGTGCTCGGACCAAATCCAGGCATCATGCACACTAGACAAACACACCACCAACAGAACCACACTCACAGCTGTGGACTCTTCTTTTCGCCACAGCTGAGGGATGCATCGCCACAGCTTCTATGGTGGACAGGTGAAGAACACTACCTCACTGAACCCGGAGTTCAAGGCCTGGCACTTACCAGGAGGACTCTATGGACATAGTTCTGGGCCCTGTCTCAAAGCTTCTGATTGTGAGGGTAGATGAGGGGCTGTTCCTAGAGCTGAACTGGGCCCCCTCCTTCCCCCTCTTTGCCTTTCCTTGTTTTTAGTCAACAGGAGGAACGTCCACAGTTGTGGTTGCTTTTATTCTCAAAAGCAGCCCTGGAGGAGCACAGTTAACTCAGGCGCTTCCCCACAGCTCAGGTGACACAAATGGTCCCCTTGGGTGGATTCAGGGAAGAGCAGTACCCTGGTGCTGTTGTCGCCCCATCTCCATGGAGTTGGGATGGGATACTTGGCCAGCGGGGTTCTAGCAGGAAACCCTCTTCTCCATGAAGAACCTGGTTGGAGCATGTCATGTGCAGGGGCAGAGAGCCATGTGCAGGGGCAGAGAAGGACTCCTAAGAGCTGCTGGGCAGAACTTGAATCCCACAGCTAAGCCACCATCTGAAGCTGCATGCATGAGGTGGTCAAGGTCTGGGCCCACTCGCTTCCTGCCTTGGTCTTAGATATGCAGACCATGTCTCCTGTCTATCCCTCTTCTGGAGGAAGTGGTAGATAGTGAGAAGCCCAACCTAGACCAGGGACTTCCTGCAGGGCAGCTCCCAGGTTTCAAGGCTTTGGTAACTAGTAGACTGTTAGCTTCCCTGATGGTGGGGGAGGGGCGCCAAGAGACTGGATAGGGGTGGGTGAAAAGGCTCTGGAGTGGCTAAACCTTCTTCTGGGGTCCACTGTCTCCTTACTCCCTACCCAGGGCTGGGAGCCATTAGCGACCATCTGTTGTACTTAGAGCCCAGGACCGGCCAGGCTGATGGGCTCTGCTGCAGGGGAGACCCCACTCTGCCTGGTGGTCTTGCATGAGTTCTGCTTGCCACGGAAGAGAACAAGGGCCAGTCTTGGACCGGGTTGAGGGAGGCACCTCTTGCACTTAGGGATGGCAATTCTTGACCAATAGTTTCCTCAGGCCTAGAGCATCCTTCATTTTGGAGACCCCTGAGAAACCAAAACCACTGTTTTTCAGGTAGGGAAACTGAAGCCAGAGAGAAGAGGGACTGCTGCGGCTGCGGCTGCGGATGCTGTGTGGCCTAGATGGGGTGAGCCCTGGGCATTTGTTAGGGTTAATCCGTGGTGGTCTCACCAAACTCAGGCTGACTGCAGGATGCAAAAGGCTCCCCTTTCCCCTGGTGACAAGCATGTTGGCTCATGATGGTTGTCAGCCTGCCCCTAAGGGCCTCAGCTCTTTGTGAGGCATCAATGTTTAATCCCATTACGCCATTTTAAAAAAATCATATCTAGTGCTTGAGATTAAATCCAGGGCTTCATGCACATGATCAGCGTGAACTCCAGCCATTTGTGATTACTAAAAGAATAGGACTCTGTTGTCTTGATAATGAGCACTGTAATAGTGTGTGTGTGTGTGTGTGTGTGCTTCACATGTATGAGCACATGTGCGTACATATGTATGTGTGTACACGCATGTGGAGGCCAGAGAATAACCTCAGATGTCTACTCCTCAGGAGCCATCTACCTTGTTTGTGAGATAGGGTCTCCCACTAGCCTGGAACTCACCAGCAGGCTTTCCTTTCCCTGTGCTGGGGCAAGCATGAGCTTGTCATTCCTTATTTTAACATGGATTCTGGGGTTGGACTCAAGTCCTCAAGCTTACCAGCAAGTACTGCACTGTCTAAGTGATTACCCCAGCTCTGCAAGGCTCTTGGCAGGACCTGAAGCTGTTGCCCTTCTCCTCTGCACCTCCTGGAAACCCTTACCTCTCAGGGCACCTGCATTTGTGAGAGATAGTTTGGGGCAGAGGCCTTGCTTCCCAGGGGATGAAGATGGCAGGTGTTGACAAGCTGCCTTTGGGACCTTGGGCTTCTCCCCATGCCTGATCAGACACTGATGTAGTGCCTGTCTGTCCCCAGACCTACCAGACACCCATATACTGTCCTGGTGCCTTTGTTGGGTCCTAGAATAATTCATCTCTATGTCCTTGCTCTCCCCTTCTCCAAATCCGGGAAGCCAAGGGTGTTCTCATCATTGGATGGCAACATAACTCAACCTAGCCTAGCCCACACTCAATTCTGCTGCTGTGGCGTCCCTTGGGCTTAGTGTTGGAGGGCATCCCTCCCCTGTCCCTTAACATTCTCTGGTAGATTGAGGGCATGAGAACCAGGATCTGGTGCTGATCTGTTTACTCTGTTCAGTCTCTTTTTAAGACAGAGTGTATAGGTGTTTAGCCTGAATGTATGTCTGTACCACATGCATGCAGTGTTCTTGGAGATCAGAAGATGACACTGGATTCCCTGGAACTGAAATACAAGACAACTGTGAGGCACCATGTAGCTGTTGGATCTCTAAGCCAGGTTCACTGGATCAAAACCAGTGCTGGCTCTTAACTGCTGATCTAGCTCCAGATCTTTAGATGTCAAAAGGGACTCCTGAAGGAGCCGTGTCTCATGTTCTCATGAAAAGAATCTGATAAAATACATTTATAATGTGTGTGTGTGCCTGCGTGCATTCGTGTGTGGGGTGGGGTGGGGGGGCAGGCGGTAGGAGCATGTGCTTGCCACAGTATGTGTGTGGAAATCTGAGACAACCTTTTGGTAGTCAGTCCTCAAGCTGAGGCCAGGTCCCTTGTTTGGGGCACTGTGCAGCATCCTCTAGGCTGGCCAACCGACACACTTCCTGTTGGTTCTCTTGGCCGCCTATCTCTCAGCAGGAGTGCTGGTAACATACATGCACACCACCACTTCAGGCTTGTTTTCTTCTTTATTATTTTTAGCACAGGTTCCTGGGATGGAACTCAGACCATCAGAGTTACAATGGCAAGTAGTTTCACCCACTGAGCCCTCTTGCCTGTTGCAGGGAACTGCTCATGTGAGCTGCAGAGGTGAGCCCGCTAGGCTTCCCCTGACAGTGGATCTACAGGCCCCTGGGCCTGGCCTTGCGCTTCCCGGTGTTCTAAAGCACTCCATAGTGCACTCCAAGTACCCAGAAAGATGAGATGTTGGAAGATATAACTACCTTCCCCAAATCCTACCCTAACAGTGATAATGTATGAGCTATTAGTCAGAACACTCTGGGTAGGGCAGAGGTGAGGGTCAAAGCTTGGGTACTTAACTTAGACTTGGGCGCTTTCCTGTGCTCCAGGCCTTTGCACATCTACAGGATCTCAGGCTCTGCCTTGGAACTGTTTTCAGATTGGCCTGAACCACCATTGGAGTGTGTGTACTAGAGAGCAGTTCAGAGTGATGGGATCACCTGGCAACTTAATACACTGTCATGTGTGTGATTTCTAAGGGACAGGTATACTCACATCTGTCATCTCAGCACTCAGGAGGTGGAAGTAGAAAGGTGGGGGTCACAAGGGTGAGTTCCAAGCCAGTCTGGGCAACATGAGACCTTTACTTAATAATAATAGAAATATAATGAATAATTATCATTTTATAAAAATAAAGAGGATTAGATACAAGTTGCAAAACACATGAAACTCAAGAAGAACGAGTACCAAAGTGTGGACACTTTGCCCCTTCTTAGAATTGGGAACAAAACACCCATCGAAGGAGTTACAGAGACAAAGTTTAGAGCTGAGACGAAAGGATGGACCATCTAGAGACTGCCACACCCGGGGATCCATCCCATAATCAGCCTCCAAACACTGACACCATTGCATACACCAGCAAGATTTTGCTGAAAGGATCCTGATATAGCTGTCTCTTGTGAGGCTATGCCCATCCCTGGCAAACATGGAAGTGGATGCTAACAGTCAGCTATTGGATGGAACACAGGGCCCCCAATGGAGGAGCTAGAGAAAGTACCCAAGGAGCTAAAGGGGTCTGCAACCCTATAGGTGGAACAACAATATGAACTAACCAGTACCCTGGAGCTCATGTCTCTAGCTGCATATGTAGCAGAAGATGGCCTAGTCGGCCATCATTGGAAAGAGAGACCCCTTGGTCTTGCAAACTTTATATGCCTCAGTACAGGGGAATGCCAGGGCCAAGAAGTGGGAGTGGGTGGGTAGGGGAGTAGGGGGGGGAGGGTATGGGGGACTTTTGGGTTAGCATTTGAAATGTAAATGAAGAAAATATCTAATTAAAAAATTGGAAATGGAAAAAAATTACAAAAAAAATTTAAAGATACTTTTAAGAGTAGGTAGTGATAGTCATATGGTATCTCAGTGGGCTCAGAGCTACCACGGAACTGTGGTTACTATTTGCATTTAGGGATGTTGGTGATACCATTTGGTTCTTGTCCAGGATTCCTGGCCCCTAGGGACCCTCCATGACTGTTGCAGTGGGGTTCTAGTCTGTCTGCTGGCCTGTGGTGTTGGAAAAGCTTCTGTTTGGCTCTTAGCTTAGCTAGGGCTTAGCCCACTTGCTTGATTGTGGGCATGAAGTGATCCAGTTGCCCCATGAGCCCCACACTCTTAACTTTTAGACGCCCCCTGGGCAGCTGCTTCTCCTAACAGGGTTGGGTGTGGCAGGCGTGGTTATGCATGTCACCTGTCCCAGGTACTTCAACCCCAGGGAAGAAACCCATGGCACAAGACAACCTTCCCACTACCAGGCTCTCTGCAGCAGCTGGGAACATGAGAGCTGTCCTGGTCCCTAGGCTTTAATATCCATCAGAACTTGTCAACCAATTGCTGGTCCCCACCCTCAATTTCTGGCTGGGTGGGGAGTCTCTGTGCTAAACTGCTTCCTGTGATGTACAGGTCTGGGGATGCACTCTGAGAATGGTCATGCCTCTCCTTCTCCACCCCCACTGACCTCCAAAGGTGTCTCTGAGTCCTAGTCCCTAAGCACTGTGTGACTTTGCCTGGGGATAGAATCTGCAGAAGTCTCTAGAGATCTTGAGGTGGAGTCACAGTGGGTAAAGGGTCAGCCTCACAGAATGACTGGTGTCTGTGTGAGGGGAGACAGAAGAGCCCTGTGGTGATGGAGGTGGACATCGAGTGATACAGGTATGTCTTGAGGGAGGCCTGGGAATCAGGAAGCTAGAGCTAAGGAAGGCTCCTCCCTGGGCCCTTTGGAGGGGTGGGGCCCAGATGTCAGCAAACTTGGATGCCTGGCTTTGCAAACTGTGAAGGGAGACAGTCTGGTCTGTGTACCCCAGTCGGTGGTGACCTGTCATAGAGGCTTGAGGCAGCTCAGTCCTCTGTGGGTGCTTCTTACCAGCACTCATGCTGATGATGGACCCTAGGCCACCAGACTCCTGAGGTGGGACTGGAAGTCAGTAGGGACAGAGTGGCTTAAGAGACAGTTTCTGTTTCTATGTAGTGATCTAGGGAAGCAGGTTCTGTCCATGTTGGCTTGTCACTTTGTTCTGAAGTGATAGCATTGGAAGATATTTGAGCTGGGCTAGGGCTACCAGTGGGACAGAGTGCTGTCCTCTGGTGAAAACACACTGTCCTGAGCTGGAGGGGTCCACAAGCAGGCACATGCTGGCTGGTACTCACCGCTGCCTGCTTAGATGGGGATTGTTCTAGACATTGTGGGTTGATCAGCCCCTCTGGGATCTGTGGACCTTAGATAGATGATAGATAGATAGATAGGTAGATAGGTAGGTAGGTAGGTAGGTAGATAGATAGATAGATAGATAGATAGATAGATAGATAGATAGATAGATAGATGATAGATAGATCAACCTACTTAATGGTGATTCTTAGGAGATAATATCTGGGGATTTCTCCAGGCCAGGGCACTATTCTGGGCCCCTCTCCCACTGCTTCTGTTTCCTTGTGTATAATTTAGGATTGACCTCACTGAACCCTGGACCTGTAGGCACTCTGGAGAGCACAGCTCCTAAGAAAGGCTTTGGATGGTATGTAGCATCACTGAAAAATGGCTGACAGAAGCCTGGTGTGACAGGGCAGCAAGGAAGGGGCTGCATTTCTCACGGGCTCTCTACTTGGCACACAGTTTGGGGGCTCCTTGACAGCACCCCCTTCACCTCTGCATCTATACAAAGGTGCTCCGTCCTGTGTTCACCTGTCTCAATGAGCATTTTAAGCAGTGTCCCTCCCCCAGGTGAGGTGTGCACTGGGACAGCTGGCACCTGTATGCAGACCCAGATGCCATTGATGTCTGAGGCCCCAGTAGAGCCTGCTGTGGGCTGGTGTCACTGGCACCTTGTAAACCCATAGGGCACCCAGAATTGGCTTGGGTAACGGGATGTGTGCCCTTCATAGGGTCCAGCTGGTAGTATGAACTGGCACCCAGAGGTGTTTTGCATACAGGTGAGGGCCTGGGGCAGGCGCAGATTATCCAGGAGATAGGAGTCCCAGACTAGGGTACCTGAAATCCCTGATCTGTCCAGCAGAGGACAGCAGAGCTCCAGCGGCAGTGGGTGGATCCTGTCCCAGTCCGCTCACCTCCCCACTCTAAGGCTAGACTGGTGGTTACCTAAATGATCTTTCCTTCCTATTTTCATAAAGGCTTCCTTCGCGGCTGGGCAGCTTTCCTTGACTGCAAGGCCCACGTGTATTGTCCTCTCTACTGTCCCCCCTTGCCCATCTGAATGTATGTGTAGATCTTCTGGCCTAAGGGACCCCAGAAGACTGTAGGGCAGGAGTGTGTCTCCAGGACTGTCTCCTCTCCCGGCCTGGCTTGTCCCTTGGTGTTCCTCTTGTCTGATGTGGTGTGTATTTAGGGGTCCCCTATCATGGGCTTTCTCTGGCTAGAATGTGAACCTCACCAGGATAGAGATGTAGTTTACTTTTGGCCAAGTCCCAGGTGCTCAGGGAGGAACTGGTATATAGAAAGATGCCCAGGAGGTATCTGATGGGCAGACTGATAGGTGGAGAAATGTGTGGGTGTCCACTTCTGGGTCAACCACATGGTTTCCACTGTGAGCTGCCGAAGGGGTCCAGTTTGGGATGCAAATCTGGCCATGTTCTGACATATCCTCTGTCCTCTATGGACATTGGAAAGTGTAGAAGGCACTGAACCCTGAATGGGGAAATGGTTGACCTTGGGCTGGGCCAGTGTTGGAACAGACTCTGGGGTGACAGTGACCACCATGGGGACTCTGACATGTGCAGTTTAATGTGCACACATGATTATCCTTATTTCCGTTTGACAGGAAGGAACTGGAGCTCAGACCTTAATAGATACCTTCCCCACATTAACATCCCCCGCCCTTTTCTGTGTGTATCAAAGCTGATGCCTCAAGAAAACAGAAACACTGGCCATGTGCGTGGACAGAGAAACCGCGATGGTGTCACTGATGTGGTAGGCAGCTCAGACTTGGCAGGGACGGGGTGGGCGAGGGGGAGGTGTGAAGTCACTGCCTCCCTAGGGCTCAGAGTTCATGGCCCATAGAGCCCAAAGCATTTCTCTAATCAGGTACCTTCAGCATTTTTGTGAGATGCCAAGAATGTGTTTGGGGGCACCAGGGACTGGTTGGCCTTGCTTTCCCCTGGCACATAAACTACCACATAACTAAAGGGCAGGGACTCCTCGTGACCACAGCATGCAGGGCGGTGATCTCTGCTCCAGCCAGTGGTGGTGGCTGGTGGCCAATGGAGGGGAACTCCAGGCCAGGCAGGAGTCCGGGTGGTAAAATTGCCACGGGGTAGGAGACAAAAGCCCTCCTCTGAATACACTGAGGTGGACTACTGGCTTCTATTTTGTTTCCTCTCATGCCTAAGTTCTCAGTAAAGTGACAGGGATGGATTCCACATGTTGAGAGCAATTGATCTGCCCAAACTCAGGGTGATGGGTGTAGTCCTGACCTCCTGGAGTAGCCTTGGCTTTGAAGCCAAGCTTGCTGCATGGCTTTTCACTGCAAAAAAAAACCCACCTTCCCATTCTGAGTCCAAGGTCAAGGTGGGCTGGTGTCCGTAGCCTTTGAAGGTGCAGGGAAGATTCTCCCTAGCTTTTGGGGTTGCTGTTGTCACTTACGTTGTTGCTGTGACCTGACAAAAGTGACTTAAGGGAGGAGGACATCACTGTGGCACACAGTTTGAAGGGATACAGTCGTTGTCACCCCCACCCCACCCTGCCAGCTCTCCTCCCACCCCGTGAGGAAGCAGAGAGGGGAGTGATGGTGTTCAGTTAATTTTCTTCTTTTTATTCACTCCAGGACCCTCAGTCATGCAATGGTGCCACCCACATTCAGGGTGGGTCCCCCTCAGTTAAACCTCTCTGAAAGCCCCTTCACAGATATACGGATAGGTGTGTCTCCTCGGCGAGTTTGAATCGAGTCAGGCTGCTGCTGAAGGATGGATCCTCACACTGGGTCACTCCTGCCCCACCCCCATGTATTGTCTGGCCTCCCCTTCTTCCCAGTGTGCCTACCTCCTTTTACAAGGATGCCAGAGCTGGCCTTAGGACACATATTCCAGTGTGAGTCCAGCTTATCTGATCACACCTGCAAAACCCTGACTAACCAAACCTATGAGGTAGGCTGTGTGTGGGGTTTTGGGACACGCTTGGCTTAGCACGGGTGTTTTCTCCGACAAGCAGCGTTTTCTTGCTGGCAGGTCCTCTGGCCTCACACAGGGACTGCCTGCTCCCAGTACTGTTATGAGTGGACAAGTGCTAGATGTGGCAGATGGAGGTGGAGAGGAGGGGAGAGGAGAATGTAGGACAGGGTAGCTGTGACATTCCTTCTCAGCCCCAGACTACTCTGTACCTGGTGGCAGTTGGACCTCTATGAAGTTTGTCATATATGATGATGGGAACAGATCTCTCTATGAACCCAGCCACTCGCTGGTTCACAAAGGTGATTGCAATAACAGAGATTGTTCCTGGGAGAACAGGGTCAGCTTCTTCAGAGGAGACCCAAGGATCAGTCTTGGGTCCTCCCTCTGCCAGGTGGTTCACATGCGTTTTGTACTTTTGTACAGTCGTCTTTAGATGGCAAATAGGGACTATCCCTCCATTGAGTGTCTACAGGGCCTCCTGAAGACAACTTTCTTTTCTCTGGAGACTGCTCTACTTCATGATGCCTCAGTAGTACCCAAGATGAAGCTGGTTACTGCCTCAGTTTCCTGATATATATATTTGGGGCTTGTCCTGGCTGCCATGCGCAGGGTCATCATGCCAACAACACACAGAGCTATTCTCCCTGCTGTTGGCCAGCAAGCCAGGGGACCCAGGAATGATAATGATAATTCCAGTTTGCTTATGGTGGGGAGACCACCCTGGATGAGTTTAAGACCATGATATCTAGCCCTTAGGTTATGCCATTAACAACAGGCATTTCCTTGCATTGAGCTCTCTTCTGCCCGTGGGATGTACGGGATTCCCATCCCTCTGCTTGGACTCCCTGTGCTTGTATGAACAGTGCCGTGTCAGCTGGCAGGGCTGTGAACTTTGTAGCTTCCCTGTTTCCTTAGTCTGAGCTCCTTTGTCACAGAGCTAATGATCCCCAAACAAGTGGGACAGTATCCTTAGGGAGTGCCCATTTGAGGGGACCCTACTGTGGGTCTTTGTAACATGAGCCACAGCCCCTTGAGCCAGGGTTCCCATGGATCAGAGGGGCACACCTGTGCTCAGCACCCCCTCCAGCCCAGAAAGACAACCCTGGTGTTGCCTAGCCCACAGTGTATGGCCCCACTTCACCTGGCTCTCAAGCCAGTGGGAACACAGAGAAGGACTTTTGATCTTGGGAGGGTAGCACTTTTGCCAAGAGCCCCAGACACCGCTGCCTGGCCCTGTCCCAAACCTGCTTCCTTCCAGAGCTCCTGGGAAACACCTTTGAAAAATGGCTCTAGGCGGCGGGCTGCGGGGCAGCAGACCTGGCCCTGGACTCTTCCTTGGCTACTAGCCTGGGTCCCAGGATGCAGGGCCATATGGCAGGTTCATAAATTAAGCCAGAGCCTAACATTCCTGTGCAAGGGCCCTGGAGGCCAAAGTGCCTCCCACACGAAGCCCACCCTGCCTCTGCCAGCCTGGGGCCTCATGAACTCACCCTGTCCTAGGGCTTTGGGGTGGGGGTGGGGTGCAAAGGTCTCCAGATTTCCCTCTGGAAACTTCCATGAGTGGTCCAAGCAAATAAGGGGTCTCTCCTTACTGTCTGTACCCTTGTAGGGGTGATCCCCTGAGGCTAGTTAGCCAGATCTGAGCCTGGATGGGGACTTGATTTTAGTCATGTGTGGTCAGGGTAGTTATCTTTAATGAGGCCATCACGGACATTTCCTTGTAAGTTCATTCTGAGGATATGTTTGTACAGTACGCATTTTCCCACAGCTGGGAGACAATGCCCTATCCCTTGCCAAAGATCACATTTGCCACCCTCGGCCTTCCCAAAGCTGGAAGGTGAGTCTGGACCCTGGCCAGGCAGGAGCTGCCAAGGGCTCTCATTGATCACTATCAGGGCCTGTTTGATTAATATACCACGTGGATGCAGGCCGTGCTTGGCTGGCCCCCTAGCATCCTGCTGTGGAGGGGCTCTGTGTTCAGGGCTGGGCTGGGGATGGCTGGTGCCTACACTGGCTCCAATGACCGTGTGCTGGCCTTGGCCTGGGCCTGCTCTCGGCTCTCTGAAGCCCTTCCCATGTCCCGCTCTGCTTGCCCAGTGCAGACCTTTGCATTTCCAGTTTATCCAGATCCACAGTGCAAAACCACATCACCTAAGCCCAGAGCCCTGCTGGCCCTGTCTCCCAGGCCTCCGTGGGAAGATGCCTCTGGGCTATTCTCTAAGCCTGTGGGCATTGAGAAGGGAGCAGGTCCCAGCTCCCTGTCCTCTATGAACTGGCCTGGTAGGGACAGAACCAGGTGCTTCCAGGGTACAGTATTAAACCTACTGAGTGATTCCAGGCAGGGAAGAGCCGGGCTGTCTGCTCTAAGGGAGGCACGAAGAACAGGATGGAGCATGGAGGGGAAGTGTGGAGGGGAAGTGTTGGTGATCCCAGCTCCTGACTGGGAGAAAGAGGGTCCTGACTCAAGGGAGCCATGGGCAGAGAGCAGAGGGAGCATTTGAGGTCTGCCATGGTGGCTGAGGGAGGAGGGAGGAACACCTGTGGTAGACTGTGAAGATCTGAGATATGCTAGCTGTACTGAGAGGGTAGGCAACCAAGGTTGCCTCATGGGTGAGCTGTGACCACTGGGCCACACTGGCAAGCATTTGTGTTCTCCAAATAGTCAAGGCGCTGCTTTCCAGGGTGGGAGAAGTCTGAAGGGGGAAGGGCCTGCAGAGACCATGGTACGAGGCTGTTGTAGCAGGAAGGCCTAACCCCAGCATAACAGAAGCATGGCCATGCTGCTGGAAGGAGGCCTGGACAGCCCCACAGTGATAGCTTATGTTGGGCAGATGTAGAAAGCCCTTGCGTGATCTGGGATGTACTCTAGGGAGTGAACATGCCATGTTAGGAGGACCCTAATGCTCAGGCACCTATGCTAGGAATACCTGCTAGGCACCATGGTTTGTTGAGCATATGCCCTGGTTTCTACCTATTGGATCTTCTCCTGTGAGAAGAGAGCTCCATGGCCCTCCCCAGGTCTGTCACACATGGCCGTGCCTACTCCTCTATTTCAGGAGAAGGCCCTTCTATGCCGGCTCCTGTGTCAGGCTCTGGTGCCAGTGTTGTAGCTCTTTTCTTATCCCTGCCTGGGCCCCTTGGTTAGAGGACCCCTAAATCATAGCCCCTGTGTCCTGCTGGCATGGCTTCCTCCCCTTCCTCCCTCCCCCACCCATGGCAGTGGGTCACATCCCTCTTCAGTTCAGACCCAGTCATGGACTTCTGCCAGCTATAGCCCTGGGTCCCATGAGAAGAAGTTTCACTCACCATTCAAATGCTTCAGCTGTGGTCCTGTCACTGTCCCATAGGAAGCCTGCCTGCCTTAAGGGCAATGCCCAGGACAGATAATCTTGTGTAAAATGGGGTCTGAAAAAGATACAAGCTCATAGTCACACACCTCTGTGAACCCAACACTGAAGAGGTAGAGGCAAATGATGTAGAGTTAAGAGCAACCTTAAATAGGGGTACCTAGTGGGACCCTGTCTCTAATAGAAGGGAATGATTTATTCAAGCCCTGATCCCCAGGGCCTGTGGTCATGACTTGCTTTGGCCATGTGGGGAAGGTAATATGGTGTTTGGGTTATTCCCATTGTATGGTGTTAGGAGCTGGAGTTAATCCTCCCTGGTGCTTTATGAAACCACCTCCAGGGAGTGGTTAGGGTCAGATGAAGTCAGGGTAGGAACCTGAGAATTTTAATAGCTTTACCAAAGACAGACAGACAGACAGACAGACAGCTATGCCTGAGCACATGTATACAACCCATGTCTCTGTAGGATGCTCTGTGCTACCGGGGACACCACTAGCAAGAGGACTAATGCCAAGTGCAGCCTATAGTCCTTTATCAGATCCATGAGCCCAAATCAACCAAATAAACCTAACTCAGCCTGGGCTACTCTGTCTGACAACAGAAAGCAGACCAACAGAGGGATTCCAGGCCAATATTCTGCACCATCCTTCTTAGCCAGAGATCCAATGGCAAGGGTCCTGTAAGAGACATAGGAAAAGACTTGGGGAAGACAAGTGAGGCACAAGTGAAGACTGGGGATGTAACCATAGCCACAGAGCACAAGCAGCCACCAGAGGCTGGCAAGGCAGGTGGTGGGATCCTTCCTCTGGAGGGAGTATTGCTCTGCCATGGCTTGGTTTCAGAACTGGTTGTCTCTGAGGATGTAGAAGAATTAGTTGCTTTTAGACTATTAGGCATGGGATCATTTGTTGAGCATCTTTGATGTCTCAGCTGATACCCATTTCCTGGTGCCCCTCGGAGGAGTCTTGTCATAATTAACTTGGATGCTCTGTCATGGCCTCTGGCCACTTCTGATCACGCAAGAGAAGCCTGAGCCTGAGGTGGTGCCATCCCCTGCTTGGTGCACATGGTCTCTGCATTGTCCTGACATGAAGGAGAGTGTGAGGCACATGGGTACCCACTGGTGGATGGAGTGAAACTAGGGCCCTTGAACAGGGGGCATAAGCTAGATGAAGAGCTTGGATGCAGGCTGTGGAGGTGTCCTGGGAGGGGACTCTGTGAATGCTGCTTAAAGGACAAACACAGGCTGAGGGGAGACCTGGCCTTGTTCGTTGACTGAGATCCTTGTCCAGTTCTAAGGAGACAAAGAAGGAAAAGGAAATTGTTCTACTGAGACAACGAGGTTTGTAGGGGGATGATTAGTTTTCTCTACCCACCCATCCATCTGCTCCTTTTCCACCCATCTACCCAACATTCATCCATGTTGGGTAAATGTATGTATGTATGTATGTATATATATGTATGTCCCCAACCTTCATTTATTCAACACTCATTTATCCATCCATCCACCCACCCACCCATCCATCCACCCACCCATCCATCCATCCATCCATCTGTCCATTTCCCCAATATTCATCTAACACTCCTCCAATTATTCATGTCCCCAACATCCATCTATTCAGCATCCATCCATCCACCCAACTACCTACCCACCCATCAGTCCATTGATTTACGCCTTCACTCATCTATTCACCTACTCTCTCCACGTATTATCTATCTCCCTGTTCCACATTCATTCCCCCCTACCGACTCACCTCACCACTCGCCTGGTTATCCATCTACCCGTCCATTCAATATCTATCAACTTAGCCATCTCTCCATTCAATATTTACTAAGTCATTCATATGTGCATTTACCCACCCACCCACCCATCCATTCACCAGCCAAAATAGTTCTTTTCTTCTCCCTTCCCCTTCCTCCCTTCTTCCTGCCTCCTCCTATCCTCCTATCTAGCTATTCATCAGCCAAATTAATTCTTCTTCCCCTTTCTTCCTCTTCTCTCCTCTCCTCCAGCCATCCTTCCTCCCTGTCTCTCCCTTGGTGACCCCTGTTCTGTTGGGAAATGGGATCTCACGGTCAGGATGGGCACCTCCAGACTTTCAGCACCCAAGCACTTTGCTCTGGCCAAGTCAGCTGAGGGAACATGTGGGCCTAAATTAGGCAGGTGTGAACACCCCCTGGAACTCCCGTGGGCAATTTTGCACATCTTTCCCTGTCTGTTCATGGGTACAGTCTGTTCGGACCTTTGGAACATTCCTCAGCTTTGATTGAATGTGGGAAGAATCATTTATGGAATTAGCATATAAATTGGCAGAGGTCAGCAGCTCTTACAGTAGCCGGTGCTGTCAGGCGGGGCAGCTGTAAGATGAACCCTGTCTGGTCCCCACACTGCTCTATTGCTTCCAAGACACTAGAGACACACTCTGCTCCTTTCCCAGACTAGCAGTTCAAGGAAGGGTACATGTCCTCTTGATAATGGCCACAGGGAGAGTGGGTCCTGGCCAGGGAGGAGCAGAGTGTGTGGGAAACTCCTCCAGTGCACTGGCTTGTGGTGGGAAGAGCTTCTCACAGAAAATCTCATGGCCTGCAGGTGAGGACAAAGTTATGCAGAGGAGAAACCAAGGAATAATCGTCACCCTAGTTGTCATGTCTGGCATATTCGGGGACAGGCATTTTACACATTTTATAGCCCTGTGACTTCCAGGACTTCTGGACAGAGGTGACCAGTTGATCATTAACTGTTTGCTACGTGTGGCATTTCAAATTCTAGCTCAAGATAGCTTAGTCCAGACTCTTGATTCCGTCTACCCATTGGGCCATGGCTGGGCCATAGGGGTGGTGCAAATTCCCCTGATGCCAGGGACAGGGCCCTTGTGATGGCCCATGGGCTCCCCCATGCTCTGTGTATATGATTATTCCTCTCTTTAGGAAGCCTGGTGGCCTGCGATCCTGAACTGCATGTCCAGGTTGTTTTCAACCCTGGAGTGTCTACCCTAGAGGGTGTGGCAGCTAGATTCTTGCCATCCTCATGTCTGCATAGGCAGACACTGGTGTCTGAGCATCCCTCTGGGGCTGGGGTCCTCACATCTTTACTGGGTCTCTCGGCCTGGCCAGGAACTTGCTTGGTCTTCTTCAGGCACTTTGTTTCTTACTGCTGTCAGGGAAGAGAAATGGATAATACTTTTGGTGCACAGTTTCGGGTGTGTGTGTTACAGTCCATCATGGTGGGGGAAAGCACGGCAGCTGGAGGCTCTGAGGATGTGGGAGCATGCCACTGCTTGCTCACGCCTCAGCAGATCAGGAAGTAGAGAGTGATGAACGTGAGTGCTTAGCTCACTGTCTCCTTATTCGGTCTAGAAGCCAAACACAGGGAATGGTGCTGCCCACATGCAGGGTGAGTCTTCCCTCTTCCGTCAGACCTCTCTGGAAACACTGTCATGGAGATGAATGGGAGGAATATCTCCTAGGTGATTTCAATTCCAGTTGAGTACATGATGCAGCCTGAGCATCACATTCAGCACCCGTGATCTCCAGCTACTAAAGATTCCTGGCAGAGTTGGGCTGTTGGTCAGCCTGAAGCCTTCTATACTGGCTTCATGGATACCAGAGCCATGCCAGTCCGCTGCCATGAGAGCTGGAAGTGTGTGTGTGTGTGTGTGTGTGTGTGTGTATGTGTGGTCTAGAACTCATAGGCTCAAGCAGTCTTTATACCTCAGCTTTCCAAGTAACTGGGACTAGAGACACAGCCCACCATACCTCATATGAGTAGGGTTTTATTTTCATATTTATAATTTTTATCAGGCTTACAAAGCATTTTTGGTAGAATCATAAGAAAGAAAAAGAAACCTAATATGCATGCACCTATGACAGGCAGGCTTCTGGTACCACCTCAGTCCTGCCAACATCCCCAAAGACAAACTCTTGTGGGGTACTCTGCTCCCTGCCCCCCAAGCACTCAGCTTGCCTCCCTTTAATTCTCCCTCTCTACTGTTTCCTCTTCTGTGGCTGGTGGCTTCAAGTGGACACTTCTAAATGGCACATTTCAGCCTGAGGCTGTAGCTCAGTTGGTAGAGTTCTTGCCTGGCATGCACAGATCTCTGGGTTCCACACCCAGAACCACATCAACTAGATATGGTGATCTAGCACTTGGGACACGGTGTTCAGAGGGTCAAGGTCATCCTCAGCTACACGGAGAGTTTGAAGCCAGCCTTGGCTACATGAGACCATGTTTCAAAATAACACTAGGCATGTTTTGTCACTTTCCCTGGGCTCAGCACCTCCATGGTGTTGATAGATATCATATAAGCGACCTCTTTCCTGGATGTGTGGACAGGCAGGGAGGCTTTGGGGAATCTGCCCTCCTTTTACGGCTTAGCTGAAAGGAAAGGGTCAGTGGAAGCACACAGACCTGGGCTAGACCCCACCCCAGCTACTGCGTGGCCTCGAGCAAGCTCTCTGACTTCTCTGAGCCTGGCTTTCCTTACCCAATAAAACAAGCAGTCTGGGAACACCTTGGAGGAACATCAGGGAGCCTGGGCACTGGCTTGAGCCTGGGACTACATTATGGATGGATTCCGAGTGTTATCCAGAGTCAGGGTAAAGGCTGGGAGATGGTTTCTGGCTGCTTTAAAGTGTTACGGGCAGGAGGGGACTCTGAAGTGTTGTGGAAAGATGGCTTCCATCTCACCAAGGACAGAGATTCAGGTTCAGAGCCTCTTGCTGCTGGGAGGGCTGGGGACAGGTCTAGGCTCTGCCCTCACTTGCCCTGGGGGCCCCACACTCTTGGGGTTCCCTACGTGTTTTGTGTAGTGAGGCCAACCCTCCTGCAGCTGTTCAGAACCTTAAAGAAATGGCTCTTGGGGACCTTGGGTCCTACACTGACCAGACACTGGCCTTTGTCCAGAGTCCTGTGTGCATACACTGTGATTAGAAAAGAAAATACCAGAAGAGAAAAGGCCCATATCTCAAGGAGAGGTCCACCTTGGCCCTCAGATAGGAAGGGTCTCCCACCAGTGGAAAAATCTCCTCTTCATTCAATCTGTGAAGTATGGCCTTTAAGGTGTACTGGGGGAGGGACTTGGAGTAGCTTTATTGCTTGAGTAGCTTGGAGGAGCAGAAGGTGACCGGCCCATGTACCATTGCCCCATGTTTGAGAAAACAGTATTCATCTGACATTGGTGCTTATCTGATCTCCTAATCAGAAGCTGCCACTGTACAAGTTAGTGCTCGGCTCTCACCTAACCTGCCAGGCTCTCCACTCTGTCACAAAGCCTGTGGTGACACCTGCCACTCTCACATCATTCCTGACACACACACACCAGAAGTAAAAACTTTATTTATTTATTTATTTTTAATTTCCCTTCCATTTGTTGAGACAGGGTTTCTCTGTAAAGCTGTCCTGGAACTCTGTAGATCAGGCTTGCCTCAACTCAGAAATCCACCTGCCTCTGCCTCCTAAGTGCTGGGATTAAAGGCGTGCACCTCCACTGCCAGCTTAGAAGTGGAAACTCTTATACTATGGTGTGGATGATAATGGTCTAGATCCTCTCTGAAGAGTCCACGGACACACTGAGCACTACAGTGCGGTGCTCAGACAAGACCAGGGTTTACTCAAAGTCACTAGGGAGAAAACTTCTTGGCTTCTTGGCCCTGAAGTCTTGGTGGTAGATAAAAAAGACTCTCCCTCACAGCCTTCCCTAGCAAGGGGGCATAACAGGGGGCTGAGGGCACTTGAGGCTTCAGGGCGTGCCGTGGGAAGGTGGGCTAGGGATCCTGTGGAGGCCTGACCTTCCCAGGACTCCTCACCACCAGCCTACAGCCAGGGTCCCTGGAGGAATTCTGCAAAGAGAGCTGTTTCCCCTTCAAGGAATAAAAAGCACACACACACATTCCTTCGAATCAAAGGTGTGTCCTGGGGAGGGCGGGCAGGCCCCTCGGCCGGTGGCCCCAGCACGTGACAGCTTTGGAAGCTGCTGGCACTAACTCCAGCCAGGCATTTGCAGTAGATGGCGGTGCCAGAAGAGGGATGGTGGCCTTTCACCAGCCTGGCACCTCTGCCAGGTGACGGCCTCCTCCCCCGGGGAGGGCCTGCTTTGTTCCATGCTGGCTAGACAGTCCTGAAGGGCACTGGTGTTCACTGAGCCTTCTGGGTCTGGCTCCCTGCTCCAGCCTCGGTAACCACACTGAACACCTGCCCTCTTAGCCAGGGGTCAGGGGCAGGGTGGGTGAGAAGCTCTTGGCTACATTACAGGCAGGAGCTGGGGAACTCACATGTAAATGAATGAATGAATGGATGGATGAATGAAGACAGGGTCTCCTGTAGTGGAGGTTGACCTTAGACTACTGATCCTCCTACCCCCACCTCTTGAATTCTGAAATGACAATGTTTTATTTGGTTCTGGAAATGAAACTTAGAATTTTTGGTTTTGTTTTTCAAGACAGGGTCTCTCTGTGTAGCCCTGGCTGTCCTAGAACTTACTCTGTAGACCAGGCTGGCTTTGAACTCAAAGAGTCACCTGTCTCTGCCCCCTAAGTGCTGGGATTAAAGATGTGCACTACCACTGCCCAGTGGGACCCAAAATTTTGTGTATACCAAACAAGCACTCTATGAGCTCTGCTCCACCCTTAAACTTGTTTCTAGTTTTAGGGTTTTTTCTCTCTCTTCTTTTTATCCTTTTATGCAGGATCTCATAGAGTTCAGGCCTTGACCTTGACCTTGTTTTATAGAGGATGACCTTGAACATCTGGTTCTCTTGCCTTTGCTTCCTCAGTGCTGGGGGTACAGGTGTATGGTACCATGTGTGTCTTTCAAATGCCTTTGAAGAGTTTTCCAGATAGCTGAGCGTGGTGGTGCCCACCTTTAATCCCTGCACTCCAGACAGAGGCAGGTGGATTTCTGTAGATTTGAGGCCAACCTGGTCTATGTAGTGAGTTCCAGGACAGCAGGGCTAAATAGAGAGACCCTGTCTCAAAAAACAAAAACAAGACAAAACAAAAAAGAGCTCCCATAGGTATCTTAGGAGGATGTGCTGTTGTGGGAGGTGGGTCTTGCCTTCCTAGTGCTCGGACTCCCAGCAGGGTCAGACTCAGGCCCTGACGTCCTGTCCCTTGAGGCCCAGTAGCTGTGGAAACATTTGGGGTCTGTAAAGGAAGCAAGCACCGTGACAAGTTGCTATAACCTTGGTGGCTCAAGCTGCCAAGAAAGTAATCTATTCCCAGGTCTAGAGGCCAGCAATCCATGGCCAGAGAACATCAGGACTGCATGCCTCTGAAGGGTCCTAGAGGCTCCTCTGTGACAAAAGGGAGTGCCTGAGCTGGGTAACCATGGCAATGGCTGGGGAACTTGGTTAGGTGCATGGAAAGGTGCAGCACTAAGCCCTCAGGACGTTGATGCCCAGAGGCTGAGCCCACAATGGAGAATGTCTTGTGGAAGGCTACTCTACACATCTGTTGTACAGTCAGGCAGACCTTGGTGGGTCAGGGTAAGGCCCTCTGTTCACTGGCTTGTGGTGTGATTTTCCCACAAACAGTTTCACTGGCTGCTCAGAATAGGGAGTGCAGTGAGCTCAGCCACACTGCTCAAAGACTGCTTCCTCCTGTGGCCTCAGGCTATAGTAGCACAGGAGTCAGGAGTGGGTTGGGGAGGCTAGGGAGACTGTCATGTTTCCCTCTAACTATGGCAGATTGTAGCTGGAACTGGCCACCTGAGTAAGATGGCAGGGTGCTAGTTTCCTGCCACGATCCCTTTCGTGTTAGACATGGAAATCCTGGTTTGGGGTAGAGTTGTTACTCAGTTAACACACCATGTTTCCAGTCTTCCCGTAGCTGAAGAAGTGTATCAGCAAGCTTTTGCTGTGTAACAAGGCACCCCGGTTTTAAGCTCTATTGGGTGGGTCCTGGCAAACACTGTGGATGGCAGAGGAAGGAACCCCAGGAGGCAAGAAGGAGACCTGATTCAGTACAACCTAGCTGGGCTGGTTCAAACTTCTAGAGTCTGACCCAGTGCTTATTATTATGACAGACTCTAGAAGTTTGCATATTTAAACACAGAACAACTTTCGAAAAACATTTCCTTGTGACAGTTATCGCCATAAAGCTTAAGGCAGGATTGCGTGGAAACTCCTCTGCAAAAGCACCTGTGACCTCTCCCACAAGCATGGCTCTGTTGACTGAGAGCGCTCAGGATAAGAGCCTGAGGAGGAAAGTTTGTAATAAACAAATTAGCGAAGCTCTTTTGCAAAAATACACAGGTCCTCTTTCAAAAGGATGGGGTCTATCAATGAACCAATGCTCAGGACTCTGGGCAACTCAGATAAAGCCTGGCTCCACAGAATAGCAAAAATTACCAGGTTATTAACACATCCATACCTGGCCTTCTGGGTGGGAAACAGGCACATGCATCCCTTCATTGAAGAGAAAAGTCTGTGTGTTCTAACAATTCTGGTTGTCTATCGCTATCTGTAAGGTGTGGACCTCATGCCCTCTACACTTTGTGCTTAAAATGTCAAAGATCCTTCTGGTCTGAGAGTTGGCTCTCAGATCTGGACTGCCTGGCTGATGTAGCTAGCCAGGGATAGCTTCTCTGTCATGGGATGTTCTCCCATCCCAGAGACCAGCCTGGGCTTGCTCACACAGTCGTGATGAACTCCACTCCAGACTGACAGTAGAAGATATAGAAGATTGTCAGGCTTCTGCAGGCTCCCTGCTTGTTCTTGTTCCTTTGAACAAATCAAATCATAAGACTACACCAAGCTGCAAGGGCGGCACCCCTCCTGCTCCAGTCCTCTTCCTGATAGGAGGAATGGTGGAAACAATTGTCATCCAGGTGGGAACACATAAACAAAGCAGAGTAACCATTTAAGTGACCTTAGCCAGTGAGAGCTAAGCAACATAGGTTTTCTAGGAAGCTTCCTTGGAGGGAATAGGCAATAACCCCCCTCTCCTCTCAGCCACCTGGGATGTGGATGTAATGGCTGGAGCTCTTGCTACAAGGATGAGATCCACACTCCTAAGGGTGGTGAATCAGTAACTTCAAAGGTAGCTAGCTTCCTGTTGCCTTCTTAGAGTCTTGCGATGACTATCCCTGGACTTCTTTCACACCATGCGAAAGTTACATATGGTCAAAGTTTATTCCTAATTGGGGCTGGGAGGGAATAAGGTTCAACAGGTAAGGTTCTTGGGGTCCTGAGTTTGGATCCTCAGAACTCATATAAAAAGCTAGTTCCCCAATGTACACTTGTAATTCTAGCACTGGGGAGGCAGATGCAGCAGGATCCCTGTGCTAGCCAGTGAGTTCTAGCTTGAGTGAGAGAATAAGGTGGCTGTGGTGGTTTGAATAGGAATGACTCCCATAGACTAACACATTTTAGTGCTTGGTCATTAGGACATGGTACTACTTCACAGGGATTAGGAGGTGTGGACTTGGTGTAGGTCTTGGGTCAGGCCTAGTGTCTCTGCCTGCTGTCTGCAGATCAGGATATAGGACTGTAAGCTATTTTCCAGCACCACGTCTGCCTGCATACTGCCATGCTCGCTGCCATGCTGATAATGGACTAAACCTCCGAACGGTAAGCCAGCCCCACTTAAATGCTTTCTTTTATAAGAGTTGCCATGGTCATGCTGTCTCTCCACAGCAATAAGGTATTAACTAAGACGCCTTTAATCCCACTACTGGGAAGACAGAAGCACGCTGATCTCTGAGAGTTGCAAGTTAGCCTGGGCTGCATGGTGAGACCCTGTCTAAAGGTAGAGATGTGCTAGGGAAAGAGCCCACTGCATGAAGACATCAGCCACTTAAGCCCAAAGGTGAGCCCAGTCCCTGCACTCACAGGTAAAGCAGATTCAGTGGTTCCCATTCATCATTTCAGAAGTCCGGCAGCAAATGAGAGGTAGAAGCAGCAGAGGTGTGCTGGCCTGCTGCCATGGTGTGTGTAGCACAGCAGTGGACACTAGAAGCCAACCTCAGCAAGGGGGAAGGCAAGAATTGTCCTCTGATCTCCACATGCGTGGTGTGTCGTGTGCATGCCCACACTTACAAATCATGCACATGTACTTCATACATTTATTTAAAATTAAGGTGGAGGGGGCTGGCGAGATGGCTCATCAGGTAAGGGCACTGACTGCTCTTCTGAAGATCCTGAGTTCAATTCCCAGCAACCACATGGTGGCTCACAACCATCTGTAATGGGATCTGACACCTTCTTCTGGTGTGTCTGAAGGCAGCTACAGTGTACTTATTTATAATAATAAATAAATCTTTGGGACTGAGCGAGCAGGGTTGACTGGAGAGAGCAGAGGTCCTAAATTCAATTCCCAACAACCACATGAAGGCTCACAACCATCTGTACAGCTACAGTGTACTCATATCTATAAAATAAATAAATAAATCTTGAAAATTAAGGTTGAAAATGATTGATGATATTTACCTCTGGCTTTCATATTCACACACACACACATACACACACACATACTCACATAGACATGCATACATGTCTATGCATGAGTGTGTCACATAGACACACACACATTCATACACACACTCGTACACACTCACATAGACATGCACACACACACATATAGATGATGCACACATTCACTCACACATACTCACATAGACACATGCACACATTCAAACACACATGACACATGCACACACTCACACCTCAGACTCACGGCTCAGTTCATTTTGGCTAATATATTCAGCCAAGTCTCTTGTCTACAGATCTGGAAGACTCGGGTGTCTCCCAGTTCCCCTTGGGTAGCAGAGAGATGAGTGAAGCACACCTATATTGCACTTCTAAGGGCCTAAAAGTGCTAACCTAAATGTCCTGGGTCAGACAACCTTGAGGTACTTCTGAGGGTAGAGCGCTGGGTCAAATTTGGAGAACACTGGCCTGGGAGGCCTGGGAGTCTCTCCGAGAAGGTCACACCCAGGATCTTTGCCCAGTGTGGAAACCTCGGCAGCTCTAGTTACTGGCTAAGAAGTTATTATTATCTAATTACTGGATAAAGAAGCCAATGATCTCAGCAACTCGTACAAGGTCAAAGGACCTAGCCGAGGAGGTAAGAGTTGAGCCTACAGGGAAGGGCCTGAGCCCTAAGACCTAGCTATGGACTTTGAACGCCATGGAGCCTGCCTGCTCACTTCTTGAGCCCTTCCCCAGCTCTGGGTACTGGAAGTCATACTGGGGACCATTTTCTTTCTTTTTTTTTTTTTAAAGATTGATTGATTGATTGATTGATTGATTGATTGATTTATTTATTTATTTATTTATTTATTATATGTAAGTACACTGTAGCTGTCTTCAGATGCACCAGAAGAGGGCATCAGATCTCATTACAGATGGTTGTGAGCCACCATGTGGTTGCTGGGATTTGAACTTCGGACCTTCGGAAGAGCAGTCGGGTGCTCTTACCCACTGAGCCATCTCACCAGCCCCCTGGGGACCATTTTCTACTCTGTGGTTCCTGTTCTGGGATCAGAACTGTGGCAATTAGAAGAATCTGCACCTTATATCCCCCAATATTCTAGGGTGTGGCCCTAGCCCAAGGCAAGGCTAGTGGGTGATTGACAGCCCCTCTGGAAGGATCTGGACTTTACTCTGAGCCTTGCATGTTCCCAGGAGAAGGTATGGAGTTGGCTGTACGTGACCCATCACAGCACCTTGTCTGTGAAAATCTGATGGTGAGTCTTCAGCATTCTAAGCCTTGGTTACCTCATCCATATGTTGGGGTTGATTTCCAGCATCTGGGACATTCCACCTTCAGAGTACTCTGTAGCTGTGGGGCCATGGAGGATGCCAGACTCAGTGTCTCCTCAGCACGGTTTTTGGAGGGGCAACAAGGCAATCAGGCCTTGACAATCCCTGTCATTTCCCATAGCCTGCCAACTGCTGCAGTTGACAGGGCTGAGTCAAAACAGGTCTGGAGCACAGGTCATGCCTGCCTGGTGGCCAGGAGGGCAGCTCAGAGTCCATTCTAAGTGCCCAAGCCCCTCCACTGCAGAAGGCTCAGGCCAGCTGGCCACGTGCTTCTGCCCACGAGGTCCCTGGCATGCGAAGTAGGAGGATGGGACGAGGAGCCCTAGTCAGTGTGGCCAGGTCCTCTGGGAGGCTGCCTTGACATCTTGGAGCTCTGCCTGTTGCAGAGACCTGGGCCCGAACTGGGTGTTGTGCTCCTATTTATTTGGAGGTGGCTGGAGATACTGGGCAGGGTCCCTTCTGACGTTAGCTCTTTGACCAGTCCAGAAAGGACTGTCCCCAGACCTTTCCCAGTAGCTGTTGTAAGAGAGCCCCATGGTTGATGTCTTTGATAGATATGCACATATTGTTCCACATGCCTGAGACTGGAGGATAAGGACAGAAGTCCCAGCCCAGCTCCTCCCGTGCTCTCCTTGGCTCACAGATAGCAACTCTTCCTGCACTCACCTCTGTGCATTTGTATTTTTATGAAAGATACATCCGATCAAACTAAGGATCTACTCTAACCTTTATTTCTGAGGCAGGGTCTCACTGTATAGCCCAGGCTGGCCTCAAACTCATGACCACCCCTCTCACCTCTGCCTCCTAAGCACTGGGATGACATTCACTACCCTTGGCTCAAAAATTAAATTTAATTCTCACCACATGCCATCATTTTCGGGGGCACTAGGGATGGGGGGGGGCGGTCAGGACTTAAGCGTAAGCATTTTGAAGGATACCACCAGCTGGGGACACGTCCCTGGGAAGAAGGTAGGTAAGGCAGAAAGATAGACTCGGTGTGTTAAACACTGGTGGAGGTCTTCCGGATCATGGCCTTGGCTAGCTGAGCTGAGCTGTTGAGACCTCCTGGGGAATGGGTCCCACAGTGGGGACTTGGCAGCCTGAAGGGAACAGCAGGGACGGGGGTCTCAGACTACATGTCCTTTTTATTCTTCCCTGACTCACTGGTCTCTTCAACAGAAGTAGACAAGTGCTCACTCACAGGCCAGCAGTACACGGTGGCCTGGCTGGGCCTTTAGAGGCAAGCATTCTTCCTGCCCTTCAAGCACATGTGGACTCTGGATGATGGACAGATGGCTTGTTGTTCTTTGCCTCAGCATCCACATCTGTCAAATGAGAGACACTGAGGGAGCTCTTAGGGCTGCGGCTGAGGCTCGCCCTAAGGGGGCTGACCCTGTGTGGCTATGCTTGGGCATCTCTGTCTCCGTTACTTACACTCATCTCTGGATCCTTGGAATACTCTGGGCAGGCAGAAGTCCTGTTATTTCAGTTACCGAGCTGTTGGGAAACTGTGGCCTGGACAGATGAGGCCACAGGCTCAAGGTTGTGGGGCCAACCCTGGGTCAGTCAGGCACAGGTGAATACCTGGTTCCCGCTAAGGAGCCGATGGATACCCCTCATGTGTCCGTTTTTGCCCTCTGCCCATTTTGGGTCCAGTTAGCTTCCCAAGGAGTGGCCAACCCACCCATGGAGCAGTGACCCCCCCCCCCCCAAAGCGAGAGATCCATCCTTCCTCCTCATGCAGCCAACAGGTCCTCCTCCATTGGAGGGGACCAAGATGCACAGGACACTTGGTAGCATCCACAGAGTGATACACAATGTGGACCAGAGGCTGCAAGGTTAAAGGCAGATGAGGCAGAAGGCTTCTTAGAGGAAGCACTTTGAGAGATCAGAGGTTCATTGTTCTGATGAGGGAACAGCAGGAGTGACCCTGGGGAGAGCAAGACCACCTGTCTGCTCTCTCAGAGCCCCACAGAGGTCAACATATCCTCTGTTCACCCACCGCAGAGTGGCACACTTGGTGGGTGGAAGTGGTTGTGTGGTCCAGGCTCTGGATGCCCAAGCTCTTCACTGAAGTTTGTGCCATGGTTGTTCTCAGAGGCCCATTTAGTAAAGGCTCCATCTTCAGAGAGGTGCTACAAGGATGGGTGGAGCCTCTGAGAGGCAGCATCTAGGGCAGGCTTCAAGATGTGCCCTTGAAGGGTACTGTGCAGGCTTCTTGTTTTTTTCTTTAGGTGGATAAGGTGCTCTCTTCCTTCCTTCCTTCCTTCCTTCCTTCCTTCCTTCCTTCCTTCCTTCCTTCCTTCCTTCCTTCCTTCCTCCCTCCCTCCCTCCCTCCCTCCCTCCCTTGCTTGCCTCCCTCCCTCCCTCCCTCCCTCCCTCCCTCCCTCCCTCCCTTCCTTCCTTGCCTCCCTCCTTCCCTCCCTCCCTCCCTTCCTTGCCTGCCTCCCTTCCTTCCTTGCCTCCCTCCCTCCCTCCACCTCTTTCTTTCTGGATCTGGGGCTGGCCTGGAATTTGCTTTGTAGGCCAGGCTAGTCACAGTCTGATGCCTTCCTGTCTCTGCTTTCTAAGCGCTAATATGACAGGTGTGCACACTGTTCCTGGCTTATTTAATTTAATTTAGTTTTGGGAGCTAGGGCTTTACTATGCAAACCAAGCCCACTTAGAATTCATGATGATCCCCCTGCCTCTGCTTCCTCAGTGCTTGGAATAGGTGTGTGGTGCTAGGGATGGAACTCAAGTCCTTGTGCATGCTGGGAAAAATCCCTCTATCAACTGAGCCAGCTCTCATGGAGATCATTAAATAATAACAGTCCTTGATGCCTCCCCATCCCCATCTACAGACGAGGAGACTGAGGCTTAGAGAGGTGAAGGGCTTACCCAGTGAGTCCTGTTGGGGCTCAGACCCCTGCTTTGTGGGTGTAGAGAGGTAGCCCTGTGTCCTCTGCCTAGCATCCCCCAGTAGAAGAACATCTTTAGCCCTCTCCTTCTCTCCACAGTTCAGTGGGTTAGGCCAAGGCCCTGCAACTAGATCCCATGGTCATTCTGTGGGGCCTGAGGTGTATCACCTGGCTCCCATATGTGCCTGAGGTTGCTGGCTAGTTCAGCAGGGGTGAAGGTTGGAGAATGAGCTCTCAGGGCTAGCTGACCTCTACATGCTGCATACATGTCCACACTGTAGCCCGGCTTCTGTCCCATGAATCAATGTATAGGAACTCCTGCCAGGGCCCAGCACACAGTAGGAGTTTTGGGTATCATTTCGCATACTGGAGACAGGAGGTGTCCTGAGAAATAGAACCCAGCACCCGGTCTTCCTGGGTTGCTGGAGCCCCATTTAATTCTGCAAAGGTCAGTTTACTCAAGGGGTGGCAGTGCCTGGGGTGGTGCTTGGCTCTGAGAGCACTGTGTGAGGAGTCCAGAGAGAGCACTGGGCAAGGAGTTGGAAGCCTCATCTGCAAGTCCCCAGCTAACCTAGGCCACACTGCCCTCTCCTGGCCCATGTGCTCCTCACCCCTGATGTGGCCCAGGTAGACTGCTGGCCATGGGACAGGACCCAGACACTGCCTGCTGTTTACCAGGATTCTGCTTGGAGGGTTCCACCTCCTGCCTGCAGCCCTGCTGCGGGCCTCCTCCCCACTGTGTCTGACTCACAACTTTGCTATGTATGCAGAGAACATTCCTGAGCCCCCGCCCTGCAGCAGGGCTCTCTGTGGGGGCAGACTGCAGGGCTGTTCACTGTCCCTGGAGAAAGACTTTTGCTTCCCTAGAAGTGTCCCTCATTCTGCCCTTGGGCCTCTTGGTGGTGGCCACAGCCTGTTCCTGTCTGGGACCTCAGCAAGTGTGTGAGTGTGTGTGTGTGTGTGTGTGTGTGTGTGTGTGTGTGTGTGTGTGTCTGGGGATTTCCTAGGACTAATCACTAGTCATCTTACCACAGAGGATAATGAGTCAGAGCAAGCCAGTACACCTGGGTCATCTATGTTCATAGACCTTAGACAAGTGGGGTTGGCTTTGTGTAAGTGACAGGGGACATGTGGTTGCAGCAATAGCAGCTGCAGGGCCCATGCACCAGTGACAATCATCTACCCAGTAATGTCCACACAGCCTGGCCTTCATAGAAGCTCCTCTTGGTAGATGAAGTTCAGCTGTGTGGCAGAGCCAAGTTCTGTACTACAGGGACCACTGGGTCTTCCCTGTCTGTCAGCAAGGAACCCTCAAGGTTCCCTAAAATCCTCAAGGCCACCCCCAATCAATCCTCTATACTCAGCCCAGGTCTCTGTTTGTGATATTCTGCTGTCCTTCCCTCAGCTGTGGGAGTGTCTGGTACCCAGGCCCTCTGAGTGCACAGGGCTAAGTACTCACCCGCTGTCAGTGACAGACACTGCTTGATGCCTGGGATGCTTAGGATCCTCTGCCGGGACCTGGAGCCTACCCCTGCCCCCACTTCCTTGCAGGAAGGCTCAACAGCCCTGCTGCCTTTGCCTTGCCTTTTCCTCCAGGATTCTGGTCCTGGCCTCACCCCTCTTTCCTGGAAGAAGAGACTCATTGTTTTTGGATTTGCCATGGATCCTAGGAGCCAAGATACATCTGGAAACATCAGGGAGGAACACAGAGTACTGGAGTGAAGGGTATCCTCTGTGGGGCCTTATCTTATGCAGAGGAAGGGAGGTGTTGATGCTGTTGTATTGGGGCAGGTTATCTCATCTCTCTGGTCAGGGTTGGGGGGGTGGTCCATGCCATCTACAGTTTTTGGGGGGGGTCAGTCAGCACATCTGGCAGACACTGAACCTGGGTCAGTGCCCTGTGAGAGCCTTGCTGTGACTCAATGTGATCATCTTAGTGTGGTGACTCTTGCAGGAATTCTGGGAAGGGACAAACCAGTGTAGGTAACAGAAGGCACTGGACTGGCTCTAGCAGCCTAGGCCTTTAGGTTGCCTGCACCCTCCAAGAGGGCCTTCATTGCTCTTGAGCAGATCTATCCCATAGAAACATCATATAGACACCGGGGGCTGAAGAGTGGCTCAGCGGTGGTTAAGAGACTGTATTGCACGGCCACTCTTGCACAGGACCAGAGTTCAGTTCCCTGCATATCTGGTGGCTCACAGCGGAACTCCAACTCCAGTAGATCTACTGCCCTCTTCTGGCCTCTGCAAACACCTGCACTCATGTGCACAACTTCACACAGACACATGTAGATAATTTAAAGGAAAAAAAAAGTCAAGTGTTGGAGGCCCAAGCCTTTAATCCCAGCATCCATTGGGTAGAGTCACATAGATCTCTGTGAGTTAGAGGCCAGCCTGATCTGCATAAGGAGATGTCAGCCCAGGGATACATAGAGACCCTGCCTGTCTCAAAACAAAACTAATTAACAACCAACTAACTAATTAAAAAGAAATCTTAAAGGTAAACTACTTAAGAGGATGCTGAAGTTTTGAGTTGGCCCCTTAAAGAGGCCAGAGGAAGGAGGTAAAGTGGACATTAACTATGTCTGCATGTGACTGACACTCAGACCCTGAATTGTGCATTCCAATTCATCACCATCAGATTGTCATAAAAAGACTCTGCCTGTTGAACTCTGCATATTGATCATGGTGCTGAAGTTGTATTTAACAGCTTCAGGACAGGCAGTTGTGGCACACTCCTTTAATTCTAGCACTTGGGAGGCAGAGGCAGGGGAATCTCTGGGTTCAAGGCCAACCTGGTCTACAGAGTGAGTTCCAAGACAGCCAGGGCTACACAGAGAAACCCTGTCTTGAAAAACAACCAAACCAACCAAACCAAACCAAACCAAACCAAACCAAACCAAACCAAACCAAACCAAACCAAACCAAACCAAACAAACAAAACCCAACAAACTTGGGTCTTCTAGAATTGCAATCTGTACCCTTAACCAATGAATTCACTCTCTAGCCATCATCACCACCACCATCATCATTTGTATGTAGCTCAGGCTAGCCTCGAACCTGACATGAGCTGAGGATGACCTTGAACTTCAGATCCTCCTGCCTCCACTCAACCCAGTACTGGAATCCCAGGCATGGGTCACCACACCTGTTTTGGGGGGACATGGGGGATCAGACTGTGCGTGTCCTAACCACTATACCTATTGGGCCACTCCTCCAGCTCTGCATCTGGTCTTGAAGTGACTTCTTTGCTGTGAGGCTGAGGGAGGTAACAAGGGGTGCGTGGGAGAACCACACTGAACTGCCCTTTGTGAGGCCCTGGAGAGGAGCAGGGGAGGAGACACAGAGAGGTCTGTGTAGTTTCTTAGAGGCGAAGCAGGAAGCCTGCCCTGGTCATTGGGATGTTGGGACGAGCTCACTCTGGGTCTTAGCCTGTGGGCCTGGCATTTGCTGGGTGCCAGCTGCCTGTGGTCCTGGGGTTGGCACAACAAGTCTGGCCGCCAGCAGCAAGGTGGGTGGGGCGTGCTGAGGGGCAGCATCCATCGCTCCAACAGTCCTGTGGTCCTGCCAAGTGGTGGTGGAACCAGGCCCACGTGTCAAGGTGCCTGGTAACTGGATGGCTATGTGAAAAATGCCAGGGGTGTCCACAGCCAAACCTTCATATTGGGATTCTGGAATCAGGCGGATGGTGGCTGGAGCCAGTCTGTTTGTGCAGGGCGGCCTGTGGGAAGGTGCCCAGAGACGGGACAGATTACAGCCAAGGGTATTACCCGCTGGGCTCAGGGTTAAGGGAGAAGAAAATAATCACAGACAACAGAAAGCACAGCTGCCAGCCCTCCTGGGTCTGAGACGGTGGCTCTGGGCACAGAGGGTAGGGTCAGTACCTTCTGGGTGCCTGGAGATGATGCCAGGCACACACTCGGTGGCATTTCTAGTGCACACAGCACCTGGGATCATTTAGGGGGACATGATAGTGTTTTCTTTTTTCTTTTTTCTTTTTTTAAATCAGAAGATCTTAAAATATGTAGCTAGGTTGGAGAGTGCTTGTGCCTCATGCACAAAACCCTGGGGTTCTGTCCCCAGACTGCATGGGCTGGGCATGAGGGTGCATATCTGCCACTCTAGCACTGGGAAAGTGGAGGCAGGAGGATCAGAAGATTACAATCATGTCTCAAAAGTGTGGTGCCCTGAGGCTGCACCCATCCGTGGGGGTGTTGATAGGGTGAGGGACGTTTTCTTCAATGGTTTGGCTTCTGGCAAGGCGGTCCAGGCTTTTTCAAACAACCCCATTTGTGCTCCCATAAGCAACCTTAACGGGCTCTTTGGGTCATACACACAGAGACAAAAGTAGAAAGGAACTAGTTATGAACACACACACACACACACACACACACACACACACGAGAATATGAAAACGTCACAAAGAGGGCCATCGTGTATCATTACTGTATACTAATACAAGGCTGCTAGTCTGCAGACCCATTCACACATTTACACAGGATTCAGTGATGTCCCTGTAAAATTCACACCCACTCCCAAACTCCATATACTTGGAAAAAATGACCTGGTTGATGTAATTAGTCACAGAGAGGACACCATGCAGTAGGGTGGGCCATGATCCAATGGCTCTGTCCCTTAGAAGAATGCCACAGTCAGAAACACGAAACTGTGGGGAAAAAAACCCTTGATGTCATAGTGATGTGACCAAGAAATCCTAGAGCTCTCAGACCCTGGAGCAGGCAGGAAGGGCAGTCTCCAGAGCCTTCTGAGAGAACGGCCCAGTTCACACCTTGAGGTTGGACTTCTGGCCCACAAGGTTCAAGACACTTGGGTTGAGGTGCTGTCCTGTGGTGTCAGCCAAAGTGGACAGATAGCTTGACACTTGTCTAAGATGGCTGTGGTGCTCAACATTTATTATTGTTTGTTTGTTTTTGACTGGGTTGTGGATGTCCTGAAACTTGCTATGTATAGGCCAGGCTGGCCTCTAATTCAGAGATATGTATGCCTCTTCCTTATGTGTATGGGATTAAAAACATGTTTCTCAGGACGGTCTGTCTAGGAGGTGGGTGAAACTTACCTCACCCTGTTGTCAGCCCCGTGCCAGGCAGTGACATGAAGGGGTTCTGTCCTCAGTCAAAGGACCTCAGCGGTATGCATGTGTTGAGAGGGTGTGGGCGAGAGGTAAGCCTGAGTCAGAGCCTCAGTTCTGATGGGAGCTCTATAGAAGAAGCTCTTGTCTATATTCTCAGCACTTGGTCATTGATGTAGGAGGGTTGTCATGGGCTACAGAGTGAGCTTGGGCTAGCCTGGGCTTCAGAGCAAGACCCAGTGTAAGCAAACAAAAAACCAAAACAAATATTCTCGGTTTTTGCTCCTGCTCTACTGTCTCCTGGCCAAGTGATCTAGAGGAGTCACACCTTTGTCAGCCTCTTCCATATCTGTTAGATATGTCAACTCTGGTTTCTGCTTTAGAGACTGCCATGAGGATCTGGGGGAGAAATGCCCCTTGTTCCTGTGTCCCTTAGAATGTAGCTCCGAGCAGGGCTTTGGGGAGGGAATGGTCAGGGACTTAGAGTTCCTTGTCTCTGCCTGTCACCCATTATCTCTGTCTCCATATAGCTATCTCCATCAGCCCTTGCTGACTGTAGCATCATAGCACCAGCCCCAGAGAGGGGGCAGGGACATTGTAAAAGAAAACAAAAAACAACCCCCCTGGCTGTTCGTGTCTTCTGTAGTTTTCTATTGATGTCTCAAAAGAGCTGAGCCCTCCCTGCACCAGTGTGGTGGGTCTGAGTGGCTGTCACCCTCCAGGACTCCTTCATTTGAAGGTCCACCTCTTTTGGTTTTTGTCCTCAGGGTCTGCTCAGCACTTCAGTCGTCCTAAGCAGACTGCCAGGGGGGCTGTTCCTACTCTGACACCCAGAGGTCTTTCCCTGCAGGTCTGTCTGTCTTTGTTGCTTCTGACAGGCCACTGTGGGGAGCCAGCAACCATCAGGGCTCGGGGCTGTCCCGTGTAGATGTGTGTGGCTGGAAAGGTTCCCAAGCAGGGACATTTCTATGGGTCACAGGGTCTCTGCATAGATCACTTGTCTTGCCATCCTAGGGCCACACAGGTGGGGGCTGCCACATGTTTCCAGGAACACATGCAACCCTGCTGAGGAAGGCACCCAGGCATTTCTCCTAGAGCTTCCTGTGTGTCGTCCACACACAGCCACCAGCAAAGGGTGGGTACAGACATGATGGTGACCCTCCATTCAGGAGGAGGAAACTAAGGCCCAACAGCAGGGAGGTTAGTGGGTGGGTGGGGTAGTGGGTGGGTGGAGTTGCTGGGGAAGGGAGCTGCTTTCCTCCCTGCTGGAGCCCCACATTTCTGCCTCTAGATGGGGCCTGTGGTCCCTAGGACAGTCCACATTTCCAGAAAGCTCTGAGCTCTTGTTTTTCTGTATGGCAGATCTGTCAGGCAGAATCAGTGTGGAGTATGAGGGCTCTTCAGCAGGAGTGGAGGTACTCCATGACCCCCTAAGTGTCATCTGCAGTCCTTCTTGCAAGTACTTGGGCTTCTCCAGTGGGGGAGCAGCACCCCTCTTTGGGGCCCCTGCAGACCCCAGGCCTCTCTCTCTGGCTTTCCCTGCTTCGAGTTCCCCACAGAGAACTGTGGAGCCCCAGCCTGTTCCTCACCAGTGGGCCTGGAGGGATCCCTAGGAGAGGCGTTTGACTTTGTGGGCAGGTTTAGGTTTTCTTGGTGACCATAGCCTAGAGGAGTCTGGGAACATTCTGAGGACAGGTCAGTAAGAGCTCTGGCCTTTCCGTCCCTCTCTGTGAGCAAAGTCCCCAATTTTTCTTTTTGTCCTAAACACAGGCGAAAGGGGAAGTGTCCCTGGAGACAACCTTAGGAGCTTGGGAGGAGATACAGAAATAGTCCAGGCTGGACATCTTGACACCTCAGACTTGCTAGGTGACACTGGGTGACAGGATTTTCTGGGCCTCAACTTCCTCTTCCATAGCAGCAAGGGCAAGACTGGCCAGGGACATGACCTTGAGGCTACAGCTCACCACTTAGCCCAAGTTCAAAGACTGGACAGGGCTCTTTCTGACCCCTATCCTCAAGTCAGTGCAAGGGTGTGGCTTTGGGGTATAGAAATTCCAAGCAATAGTTATCATAAAGGAAAGGTGACATTTAGGATTTGTTTTCTCCGTTTGATGCTATTTTATACAGATTTCAGTGGCTCAGCTGCTATTAACCCAGGGCAGCTTGTTGCCAGAGCCCCTTCACTCTGCCTCTTTGCTTCCAAACTCTGCCCCCACAGCATGGCCTGTGTTCTGTCCCTGTGGCTTTACCTGTTCTATAACATTCTATCACTATCTGCGGCAGTATCCTTGTGCTTGGCTCTTGTCACTGTCCACCAATTGTTGGCTGGCTATGCCTGCAGCCTGGGTGCCTGTGGCTTGCCTATTGCTCAATATCACATGAGCCCCATGGCTGGTGCCAGGCTGTCAGAATAGGAATAGACCGGAACTTGATTTCTTATCTTCTCGTTGTGTCCAGATGAGTAGCTGTGAGCATGGCATCATAGACATTCATGCCCCGTCTGTGTGGCTGTGGCTGTGGTTTCTGTCTCATTCATTCTGGTATTGGTCACATTTTTTTCAGACAAAATGCCTGATACAAGGAGCTTCAGAGAGAAGGGCTTTGTTTCAGTGTACGGCTGAGGCTCCCTGGCCCTCCTGCCTGCTTGACACCTTCCCATCAAAGGTTCATCACCTTTCCTGTCTCCTTTCTCATGTTCCCAGAAGAGGATAAAAGGGAGCCTCAGAGAGTGACCATCGACAATATCTAATCTAATAAGGCTGCTCAAAGTGCTGGGTGCATGTGTCATACCTCCAGGAGCACTTAGGATGCTTAAGAATTCTTGTGTGTGGTGGACGGTACACTGTGGCTGTTCAATAAATATCTAGAGTGCAAATACATGAATTTGGAGTTCCCCACCTGGCAGCACCAGGCACGAGTCTACCGGCATTCAGATTTGATGTTTCGCGCTCTCTGCACTGCTGTTGATTGGTTGGATCTAGAGCAAGGGACTAAGTAGTGAGATACCCTGGAGCTGGACCCAGAGACTTGGAGACCTGCTCAACTGAAATCAGGCCCACTATGGGCTCAAGACAGAACTCAGTTTGTGGAGTGCCTGCATAGCATTCACAAAGACCTAGGGTTCAGACTCTAGAACAGCATAAACTGGAATGGTGGTTCCCGCCTGCAATCCCAATATTCAGGAAGTAGAGTTAGAAGGGTCAGGAATTCAAGGCCATCTTCAGCTACATAGTTTGAAGCTGGCCGGGGCTATATTAGACCTTGTTTCAAACAAAACCCAATACAAAAATCACCTCACCAAGTGGCTAGTTAAGAAGAGAATGGCCCATTAGAGACAGGACCTGGTGTGGCTGGGTCTTAGTGGTGACCAAGGACTGTCCCTATGACTAGCCTGCATACAGGCTTCTGTTCTAGAGGGAGAGGAGGGGATCAGAGCTGGAAACCTTTGGCTTTTGGATAACTCTAGAAGTGCCAGCTATCAGAAGCCTGTTCTGGGAGAGGCTGGCTAGAAAGCAGGGTGGCTACCACAGGTGAGGGCTCAGAGGGATAGAGCTTTTCCCCATTGTCCCACTACCTGCTTGCTCAGACCCCTGCATCTCTGCTTCTCTAGTACCCAGACAGCACATCTTCCAAAGAGACACCTGGTGATGGGGATCTTGCCCACCCAGCACTGACCTCCAGCTCCCCCAGCTAGCCCTGGGGGGTACAGGAGGTACAGACCTCAGAGGCTCCAGGGACCTCCACCACAGGGACCATTTCCTGCTTCTGACTGCGTTCTGAGAACTGAGAATATGGGCTTTGTGTGTACACATGTGTGTATATGTGTGTGCACAGCCTGTATTCACATGTGTATGCTTTGTGTGCATGTGTCTGTATAGACTGTACATGCAGTGTGTCTGTGGGCTGTGTTATGTGTGCATGCCTGTGCCTATGTGCTGTGTGTGCATATGTGTATATGCCTATGTATATGTGCTGTATGTATGCAGGTGGTAGACAAAGGTTGACTTGAGCATCTTCCTCAATCACTCTTCACTTGGTTATTATTTTTTAAATATTTTCTTTTGTTTGAGACAGGGTCCCACTTTGTGTAGCTACAGCTAACTATAGAGACCAGGCAGGCCTTGAACTCACAGAGATTCATCTGCCTCTGCCTCACAAGTGCTGGGATTGAAGGTGCACACTATGACTCCTGGCTCCACCTCATTTTTTGAGACAGGGTCTTTCACTGGCCTGGAGTTCTCTGATTCAGTGAATGCTACGGATCTTTCTGTCTGTATCCAGCCATCCCTGGGGTTGTGGTTATATGCCACTGTGCCTGACTTTCACATGGGTACTGGGGATGAACTTCAGGTCCTTGTTTGGCACAGCAAACATTTTATCCACTGAGCCATCTCCTAGCCTCAATATATGGCATTGAGGTGCCCTGTCTTGGAGGCTATGTGTTCAGGCAAGCACATGAGGCTAACATGCTTATTTTGAGAACAGTGTCCATTTTGAGCCTTCTTTATTGACTCCTAATGGAGTGTGTGACAGTCAGGCTAGCTAGGTCATATGCACATGTGAGGTCTTCATGTTCTGCATGTGTGTGAATATGGTTGCATGTGTGTATACATGTACGTAAATGAAGATGGGTATGTGCAAGTGTGTGTGAACATAGGCTGGGGTGGGACAGCTTGTATCTTCTCCTGACTCTTTCTCAGCCCCTGCAGACCCACTGAGGCCCCAGCCCTCAGCTGATGAGCCAGGCCTGGCACCTGAGCAGGGGACTGTCTGGAGGCTGCTGGCTTTTCTGGCCTGACCCAGGAGTTTGGAGTCAAACATTTAGAATAGCAGGGTGTGCTGTTGGTCTTAGCCTTAGGCAGAGACAGGCTGAGTGGTTTTGGGGCTCAGATGGCACCAGTGAGGAGAACTGAGACAGAGAGACCCATGTCCCAGAGGCAGTGTCACCACAGGGAGAGGCAAGAGCAGCTTCCTGGTGTGATTCTATCTCAGCTTCCATGGTCAGTCGTCAGAGTGACCTCTGTTTTCAGTAAGTGAGTGTTGTCACCTACCACGGACAGTGTGGATGCCTGAAGTCCCTTAGGGTAGCTGAGACAAGGAAGCTGCTGAGGTGGGGACAGTGCTCTCTGCCTCTGCCTCTGTCTCTTTCTCTATCTTTCTGTCTCTGTGTCTGCCCGTCTCCCTCTCCCCTCCACCCCCACCCTATTTAGGTACTCCTAGAAACCCTTATATATGGGGTCTTTCAGCACCTGATGGTCCATTTCAGTGGTGCCAGTCTCTTCTATTTGGCTTCTTGGTTTTGTCTTTTGCAATCATCCCTTTCTGCCTCCTTCACCTCTCTGGGGACAGAGAAAGGGCCCTTACCCTCACTGAGGCCTTTGGACAAAGCAGATAGACCATGACAGCTGAGAAGGAGGAATGGATAAGAGGGGAGGAAGGAGTGAGGGGCGGGGAGCAGGAGCTGGAAGGGTGGGAAGAGGCTGGAGCCTTCAAAGGAGGCAAGGGGAGGAAGGGGAGGGAGAAGGGAGAGAGGGGGCCCAAGGAGATCCTGAGCCTTCAAAGGCGCCTCTTCTGGAGGCACAAGCCACTCTGCCTATCAACTCTGAAAGCTTTCCTGTCTGCCGAGGAAAGCTGGACTGGGTTCATTGATAAAAACGGGTATTGTTTTAGGGCTGAGTGTGTTAATGAGTCCCAGGCCTGGACCACTAGCACTTGCCTGGAGCCATAGGTCCTTCCTCACTTCCTCAGTGCCTGTCAGGGTACAGACAGGTGGCCACCCCAAACCTGCTACCTCCAGCAACATCCTGGGGGGTGCGGGGGTGCTCTCTCTTAACCTTGAAGAGTAGTTGGCACTCCTTCTAGTCCCTGCCTCCCAGATCCTAAGGCTTGGGAGAGCTACATAGGTCCTTAGATTTTCAGAAAGCTTGCCTCTCCTTAGGGATGGTGGCCACTTTGCAGAAATGTCCCTAAAAACATGACTTGGTCTATATGTTAGATGCAAATGGACCATTAACAGTTCTGGTATGGAGTGAGTTCTAGGAGGGGAGATCACTATCCAGCCCCACCCCACTCCACTCCGGGGACTGTAGGGTGGGACTGTAGGTTGAGAGGAAAAATACCAAGGGAGGCTGTTAGGAACTCTGACAAGGGAAGCTGAATAAATTACGCTCTTTTGCACGCCCTAATCCGGTGTTGTGATGGCTTCTGGGACATGGCTAATTTATTTGGAATTTCATTCTGGGCTGACTGCGGCCTGCAGGCTGTTTGATCACCAGGCAGAGTTACACACCGGCTTTCACTGGCTGCGAGGAGGCCTCACCAGGCTCTGCCTGCAGCGGCCTTTTCAGAGGGCTGCCCCTCCTTAGGACACAAGCCCCTCGCTGACCTAGCCCTCCAGCTCTCCACCTCCCCACTCATCCCCGACAGCAGCAGCGGCGGTGTTAATCTGCCTTTGTGGTGCAGGAAGAAAGATTTATTTTTGCCTGTCTGGGGGTCTCAAGCATAGAGGAGCAATCTGCTTTGAAAAGCATGTCCTGTTGATTTCAGGGGCACTTTTTTCTCTTTCTTTCTTCCTTTCTTTCTTTCTTTCTTTCTTTCTTTCTTTCTTTCTTTCTTTCTTTCTTTCTTTCTTTCTTTCTTTCTTTCTTTCTTTCTTTCTTTCTTCCTTCCTTCCTTCCTTCCTTCCTTCCTTTCTTTCTTTCTTTCTTTCTCTCTTTCTCTCTCTCTCTCTCTCCCTCTCTCTCTCTTTCTCTCTTTCTCTCTTTCTCTCTCTCTCTCTCTCTCCCTCTCTCTTTCTCTCTTTCTCTCTTTCTCTCTCTCTCTCTCTCCCTCTCTCTCTCTCTCTCTTTCCCAAGTCAGGGTCTCATGTAGCCCAGGCTGCCAATTTCCTAGGTAATACAGGCTGGCATTGAGCTTCTGATTCTCCTGCCTCAGTTTCCCTGTTGCTGACATTATAAGGTGCCCACTGCTACCATGGCTGCCCCACCTCTATTTTCATGTGCGTGTATGCGGTGTGTGTGTGAGTGTGTGTAGGCTTGCATGTGTGGTACATGTATGTGCATGTATGTTGAGAAGTATTCTCTGGCCCTCTTCCATCTTAGTCAATGAGACAGGAAAGTCTTTCAGGCAAACTGAGATTGACAATAGGGGGGTGTTGCAGACAGACCACCACACCCACCTACACTGTGTCTCCTGCTTGTGAGGCAAGTGCCTTAGCCACTCTGCCACATTCCTTTGGGTTTTTGATACTGATTTCTGTTTGATACTGTAGCTCAGATTGGCCTTGAACTTATGACCTGCTCTACCTCCCTAGTTCTTGTTTTATGGGCATGAACATGCACTAGCAGGCCCCACTGTGGCTAGAGTTTGGGGTTAGGGTTCTAAGGGAAGACGTAGGCTGGCCACGGAGTTTTCATTGATTGGGAGGGTTTCTCGCTGCCTAGGCTCCACCTTGGAAACAGTTTACAGTTTCCTCTTTTGTAATCCACACACTTCTGCAAGGCTCTCTCCGTCTCTTCCCACTCTTGCTCTCTTGCCCTCATTCAGCTTGAGTGTCTGGTCTTGGCAAAAAAGGTAAAAGTAATGATTTTGGAGACAGGAGCTAGAAAAGATGCTAGAACAAAAATACAGAATTTCATAGATCAGACGAAACAACAAAGAGATAACAGTAAAATTTAGAAACAGATTCTAAAAGATATTTACTAAAATTAGTAAATCAAAATAAGGTAGATGCTACAATATCAAAATTACAACATAAAGAAAAATTAAAATTGTGGAAGCTAGGCCTAGAACAGAAGATATGGAAATTTATAGAGCGGAATGAACAATATAGAGAGAAATTTAAGACTTGGCAACACAGGTTAGAGGAAACACTAGAACTAAAGGCACAGAAATTTATAGGTCATGATAAGCAACAGAGAGAGGAAAATAAAGTTTGAAGACAGGAGCTGGAGAAGATGCTAGAATAAAGGATTCAAGAGCTCACAGGTCAGACTGAGAGCCAGGGAGAAAATAATGAGGATTGGAAGCAAGGCTTGGAGGAGAATCTTTTAAAATCAATCAATCAATCAATCAATCAATCAATCAATCAATCAAAATAAAATAAATATCACAATATCAGAATTACAATATAGAAAAAAATTAAAATGTGGAAGCAGAACCTTGAAGAGAGGATACAGGAACTCATGGAATAGGATAAAAGACAAAAGAAGAGATAGCCACGATAGAACAAACCACATGGCCAAAAACCCCCACAAATAACAAGAAGTCTTATAACTAGGGAATAAGTTAGTATAGTGTTAGATCTGCTCAATCTAGTCTTAAAACATATAAGTTGCATAGTTTTTATATGGGCTTATTGGGGTTGGAAGTTCCAGCAACAACAGGTTGGGAAGATGGCTCAGCCATGAAATGCTTTGGCTGCTCTCTCAGAGGACCCAGATTCCAGTCCCAACACCCACATGATGGCTCACAACTGTCTATGACTCCAGTTTCAGGGGAATTAATGTCCTCTTGGGTACTGTGGGCACTGCACACACATAGTGCACAGACATACATGCAGGCAAAAACACCCATAAATATAGTTTAAAACAAATGTTGAGAAGAAATGCCAGTAACAGTAGTTACTGACACTGGCTGGGAAGGCCTACTCTTAGCCCAGCTCAAGGCAGCACAGTTTGGCAGAATCAGGTCTAATGCAATGTGGGTTTCCTTTAACCTGCCCTGGAGGCCTCGGACCACATGAAACCAGGGGACATGTGAGAGTCATGATATAGACATGGGAGACTTCAGAGGCTGTAGGGGCCAGGATATAAAGGAAGTGAGCACTGGGCTGGGGAGACAGTTTGGTTGATTGGTTGGTTGGTAAAGAGCTGGCAACACAAGAGTAAGGACTCAAGTTTTATCCTTAGAACCTGTGCAAAAAAGCCAAGTATAGTGACACACTCTTATGATCCCAGCTCTGGGGACATGGAGTCAGAAAGATCACAAGCTCACTGCCACAGTTGGCAGGAGCTGGAACCCCCTCTGCTTTTCACACCAGCCTTCCACTGGCCTCACTAGTGACTGGACTTATACCTGGCAAATATCAGGGAACAGTGAGCAAGGACCTGTCCCTGTCACTTCAATGCTTGAACATGTAGGTGTAGGAAGTCACTGTGGATTCTTCAAGCCTTGAAGATAGCCAGAGTCCCCTGATCTGTTCTCTGTGACAAGGGACAAGAGCCTTCATGACTGAACTCTGAATACCATAGCAAACACTACTTATCTCTGGGTCTTTCATGTTGCTTTGAGCTGTGTCCAATAGCAGGTGATTCTGGATGTGGTGGTCCAAGAGGTCGGTGAGAAATCTAGGAAACAGGAAGGTGGGGATGGAGGAAGCCATAAAAAGAGGGTTGACTTTTGGCCTTCTCCACCCAATTTGGGGATGTCTGGTGGCTGTGTACCCTTGAGTTAGTCCAGGGGACCAAGAGCCCATCTATTGTATGGTCAAGGTTTGGTAAAAATTTGCCCAGGGGACAGTTCCTGTGGTCCCAATACCGAGGCTGGCGAGACCCTAGTGGACCAGGAAGAGCACAGACCATGCTCATCATCAGTTGTGGGTGACTCAGAGAGTCCCTTTTACCACAGTGGAGAGCACCCTGGTGTCCTCCAGGCAGAGAAGCTGTGTCTTTACTGTCTCCATCTGTGTCTTGCTTCTTCCTATGCTTTCTCCATCCTCCCTGACTTCATCCTCCAGCATCCCACTGACCTCCTCTGCTAGGAGCAGCTAGGAGGGCCAACACTTGCTTCCCTGAAGGACACACGGCAGACTTTATGCTTGCTGACTCCCAGAGGCATATGAGCAGGAAGGGTCAGGCCTCCTTGACCCCAGAGTCTCCTGTGTCTTGATGCCATGTGACCTGGGACAATATTGACTTTCCCTATCTGATGGTGTGCTTGATAAACACAGAGCTTTGTTCAAGGCCACCTTGGCTCCACCAGTAATAGGCCCGAGCTGGTGGCCATGCTCAAGTCAGACAGCTTCGGCTTCCAAGAAAGCCTCACCCGGAGATGTGGCCTCTCAGGTGAGTGAAATGCTGGCTAAGGTAAGCCCTTGGCTTCTTCCCTTCCCAAGAGCATGGTGGCATCCATTGGGGGACTCTCACCCCAGATTCACTTGGGTTCCTTTGGTAAGTGAGCAAAGCCTTCTGTCTGAGACATTCCAGAAACCCCTGAGGAGGAAATGTTTGGTGTAATTTCTGGTTAGGCCTGGCTCCTAATTTCTAGATCCTCACTTACATTTGGAGCGTTAGAAAAGCAAACCCAGGAATGTTTCAAGAATGTTGTCCTGAGTGCTGGACTGGGTGGCCTGGCACTGCAGAGTGGGAGACAACCTCGGTCAGTCCCAGGGATGTACCAACTGCAGCGTGAGAGGCGGAGGGTGGACACAGGGAACTTACATACCTCTGGCACACTTGGCGTTAGTGTTGTGGAATCCTCAAATTGGCACCATTCTCAAAATCTCCACTTCCCATTCTATGATGTGCTGCCTGCCAGTCCTTTGTGTTTGTCGTTATTTGAAATCTTCTAGAAAGGCTATACAGGGTGAATACTCTTAATGCCATGAAGGAAAGAGTTCAGAAATAGAGAGAGGCGACCAGTGATAGGCTACAATTCTCCACGTGGAAGGCCCCCTTGCATGTCTCATGGCTTGTTGGACTGCTTCCGGGTGAGACAACTTGGGCTGAAAGTCCAGGAAGGACCCTGTGGCCAAGTATTCTTACTTCTCCCAGTGCCCCTGGCTGCAGGTGAGGTCCTGCTTAGTGGGACACAGGGTTGGCATTAGAAGTAGGGGAGAGCAAGCCAGTTTTTTCTTCATCTAAGGAGACCTCAGCTGTGAGGGGCCAGACTGGGGACAGGGTCCGGGCCAGAGTAGCTCACACAGGGGGACAGAGTCCTCACATGCGTGTGGTCACACGTGTATGTATGAGCACATGTAACTGGCAGACAGATGCTGTTTTTCTGGAAAATTCTGGAGGTGTGTCCTCAGAGCGGCTGCTCTAAGGGTGCTGGGCCTATTTAAGTATTCTCTCTTTGTCTTTCAGAGCAGGGGGCTCTGACCTCATTTCCCAGAGAGGAACCTGAGGTCTAAGGAAGTGAGCATCTTCCTCACCGACACTCAGTGAGTCCCAGGCTAATCAGCCAACAGCCCTGCGTGGGAAGCTGGAAGTGGGTTATAGGGGTTCCTTCCCATAAACCTCCTATGGAGCTGGGGTAGGTGGTGCTCAGCCCATCTCTAGAGGTTGCCCTCCCGGGGTTGTGAGAGGGAGATTAAACCCACTCCTCCAGGTTCCAGACCCTTTCTGGGGCGGTCTGTGTTGACTACCCCCATGCTACTACAGGCTGGGGCAGCCTTAGGGACTCAGCGCACAGCCTGTGTGCTAATTGAGCCATGTCTGGGGTCGCCTCTGGGCTCCAGCCGACTGTTCCCCCCCTCTCTGTGCCTCTCTCCTCTTTTCAATCGCACAGTCTCCCTGCCGCCCTCCCTGCTGGGCCGGGCCTCCCTGCAAGCCTCGTGGCCCCTGCTCGGTGCGGGCCTGCTGCTGCTGCTGTACAGCCCGCCCAGCCTCGGACCGTGCTGGCCTCCAGAAGTGATAGCTAATTGGGGAGAGAAAGGGCTCGATTGTCTGCGGCAGCCGGAAAGGCCTGGAGGAGGCGGCCGCTTCGCCCTGCAGCTGCCGCCGGGAGATGTTTGGGGATTACGTCAGCCTGGCAGGCAGGGGCCGCGGGGACAGCACGGGAGGCGGGCTCCCGCAGGCCTCCCGCGGCCAGGGCCTCTGGACAATGCTGCCATTGTCGGTGCACGGAGTGCTTAGCTCCCCATGAATGGTACACGGGCCTCTTGACCAAGGAGGCCGCCTATAGCCCCAACTGTCCTCCTCACAGGCGGGGAGGCCCAGTGCGGTGGGAAGGACTGGCTGTGGACTGCACGGATCTGTCCTTCAGAAGGGGCCACCGGCAGGCAGGCAGGCAGGGCTGAGATCAGGCTCCAGCGAGGCTGCTGCTACTGCTATACCCTGCATGGTGGCCTCCCTCCTCAGTATGGCCTCCTGGCTGGGGGACACTGCTGGCTCTGACCCACTCATGGTGCTCCTGGTTGTCATTCTCCTGGTACGCTTCATACTGTGGTCCTGTCTGGGGACCTATATGGACTATAGGCTGGCCCGGCCTCATCCTGGCAAACCCAAGGAAGAGTAAGCCAAGGGGCACAATAAAGACCCAATCTAGAAGGTTGTGTGCTGTGGCTCTATCATCCTTCTGTGGGTTGGCAGGAGGTAGTGGGACACCCACCTGTCATCAGTCAAGTGCCACAGACACCCTCCTGCAGCACACTGTTACTCTCCCTTGCCACAACCCTCCACACCTGCCCCCTAGATCCCCTAGGTTGGGCTAACCTCCCTAGCCTTCACCAGCCAGGCAGGTGCATGATCCTCATGTCCTATCCAGTGTGCTGAAACCAGAGAGCAGTAGAAGAGACAAGATTCCGAGAATCCCAGCAAGCACCTGCTCAGACTAGTTGGGACTATCCCTACACGGGAGTGTTTGCACACCCACAGGCTGTCAAAGCGACCATTGTTACCAGGTTCTAGACCCCCATGACAGTGTGTGCCCTAGGAAATATCTGGCTCTCCCCTATCTCTAATTCTTTGTAAGAGGCTGGGGTTGTAAGGTGAGGCCACAAGGACAGCCATGATCATTGCTCCCAAGGCAAGTGCTGTCATGGATCTCCAATGTCCTAACCGGTCACTGGACACAGACAGCTGCCTCAGTTTCCCTGAGAAGACCTTAGGGTAGGTCTCTAGATGGTCTCATGAGCTGGAGTTCAAGCCCAGTTCTTTGGCTCTGAGATCTCTCTGCCTATCGGAGCCTCAGTTTCCTGCCTTGTTGTCATGAGATGAACCTATGCGATTGGTGATATGGCTTTAAAGATTTTGTTTTGAAGACTCACCTGGGGGCTGGTGAGATGGCTCAGTGGGTTAGAGCACCCGACTGCTCTTCCAGAGGTCTGGAGTTCAAATCCTAGCAACCACATGGTGGCTCACAACCATCTGTAACAATATCTGACGCCCTCTTCTGGGGTATCTGAAGACAGCTACAGTGTACTTACATATAATAAATAAATAAATCTTTTAAAAAAAAAAGACTCACCTGGGCACTCCAGGTGGCATTGGATGGAAGGAGAGTTCACAGTTCACACGCTCACGTGTGAATATGTGCATCCTCTGTACGTGAGAGATCCAGCGCTGTTGAGAAGACCTCAGGAGATGGGGTTCTGCCAACTTTGTGTGACTCTCCAGTACTGTGGCTGTAGTCAGTAGACCTGTTTTCCCCTTGAACCAAATCGTGTAGCAAGACGTTGGTGGGCATTTGAGGCTGCAGTGCAGAAGTTCTGGGACTTGGCATGGACTCGATTCTGCTTTGCCCTTTTTGGCACATGGTTTAGGGCTTCGTGGCTGCCAGAAGGCTGCAGCCACTTCAGGGTCTTTACATGGCTTCCATGTCCAGAGACAGTCAATAGAGATGGAAAGTGGTCCCTAAGGAACCCCAAGTTTTGCATCTCATAATCCAGAATAAGGTCACAGTGTCTTAGCCCCCTTACTGTTGCTGTGGTAAATGCTGGGGCAAAAGTAAGTCATGGGCTCAGCTCACAGTTCCAGGTCAGTCTGTGAAGGCTGAGAAGCCTCTGGGAGGAGTGTGAGGCACCCACTCCCAGTGTGCCTGAAGTTGGAGGAGAATGAACAGCATATGGCCTCCCCCTCCCCATACCCTGCCACTGACCTGGGCCACTCTGTCCTGTTCTGGCCTTTTGGGGACTGGTTTGGGTACTTCAGTGTCTCTGTGGCCCCCTGGGCACACTGGTTTTATCTTTATCTGAACCATAGGATGGTAGACATGTCAAACTTTGGCACCTTCCTGGGCTTGCCTTGATTCTTTGGGGGCTCCTCAAAAATGTCTCAGTGATCTGCTGATGAATCGTGGGTGGATACTTTCCATCCCAGCATTGGGAGGGAGAAGCAGGAAGATCAGAAGTTCAAGGTCATCCTCAGCTACTTAGTGAGTTCGGGCTAGCTTGGGCTATATGAGACCTTGTTTCAAAACAAACAAACAAACAAACAAAACCAGACCCTCCACCCCAAACAAAAGTCCCAGCACAAAAGTTTCCAGATGAGACAGATATGCCCTTGTCAAAGACATTCGTGAGACTGCCCCTCTGCTCATGGCTGGCAGTCCTTGACACAGGCACACAGAGGGCAGTGAATGGCTGAAAATGGCAGCAGCAGGTCTGTGAGGGGGTTTTGTTGCGGGATGTATAGTATTCCTCTGAATCCGTATGCTGGAATCTTCATCCCTAGTGTGCTCAGCACCTGAATGTGGAGGCAGGCTCTTGTATGAGATGATGAAGGTAAATGAGGTCACATGGCATGGTCCCTAACCCTGAAGTCACATGACGTGGTCCCTAACCCCGAGAGACTGGTGTCCTCAGAGAAAAAAAGAGACTAGCACATAGCCTGTGTGTGTCCAGAGGGCGAGCATGTGAGGAGGCAGGGATGACATGCTGTCTACTAGCCAAGGAGAGAGGGCTCAGGAGAATCGAGCTGGGACACTTCCACCTTGGTCTCCAGCATGTGAGGTAATAGAGCCTGTAGTGTAAGCCTCTTCTTATCTGAGGTGCTCTGAGCTGACTAACACATAAACCGACAGACAGAATCACCAACACAACAAGGCATCACCGCATGCTCCCAGCCCAGGAGTCTTCACAGCTGTGATGTGGGCTCAGCACAGCACTGGCCTACAGGTGGATTGGGTCTGGGAGTCACAGACAGTCGGAAGAAAGTTCTGGAAATGAAGAGTAGCCTGACCACTATAAAACTGTAGCTATAGACCACTAAAAAACTGTGACCAGTACAAATGTTGATGCATGGTGATTGTGACCTCAAAGGCTGGGTGCCTTAGACTCTGTCACAGCACCTCAGAAATGGCTTCATGTGGGTTCTGCAGGAAAATGGTGGTGTTTGGGGCACATTGAAATAAAATGTTAAAGTCCATTTTTCTGCTTCTTTTAGTGAGTTTCCATGGGATTACTAGAAACATTAGCAGGGCGTGCACAATTTAAGTATTTGTTTACAATGGGCAGTTGCATTTGGAGAATCATCTATGGCAGCTATACCATAGTTGTTTCTATTTTGAATGAGAGAGAGAGAGAGAGAGAGAGAGAGAGAGAGAGAGAGAGAGAGAGAGAGAGAGAGAAGAAGAAGAAGAAGAAGAAGAAGAAGAAGAAGAAGAAGAAGAAGAAGAAGAAGAAGAAGAAGAAGAAGAAGAAGAAGAAGAGGAGGAGAAGTGGAGTAGGGGGCAAGGCACTGCTGATTGGGGTCATCCCATTAAGACAGCCTGCTGGAGCTCCCCACAGAGAGTCACAGCACAGTCCTCAGGTGAGAGACTTCCAGTAAAAGGACAAACAGCAACAGATAGAGACGAGGTCATTGTCTTATTTAGGGTTCTATTGTGAAGAGACACCATGACCAAGGCAACTCAAATAAAGGCAGAAAGTTAGGGCTGGCTGCAGTTTCAGAGGTCTGTCCATTAGCATCATGGCAGGAAGCATGGCAGCATACAGACAGACATGATGCTGGAAAAGGAGCTGAGAGTTCTACATCTTGATCCACAGGCAGCAGAAGGAGACTGTGTGCCATTGCGGGAAGTGGGTGCAGCTGAATGGGCCAAGATGGCGCTCTGGTAATTGAATCACACATTACTGCCTTGCCCAAGCATGCTCAGTATTGAAAAAGCATGTGTGTTCCTCGTGATCCGGACCTGTCAGCCTATCTGTGACCGACCTGAGCTCGTGCCTGGAGCGTGTGTGATTCTGATTGGATGAGGTGGTGTGGAGTGAGATGAGGTCAGTCGGGGCAAGTATAGGAGGGTTGTTGTTGTTGCCCTTGCCGAAGTGGAGAGGTTGTTGTAAGTAAAGCTACAAGAAGGACAGAGGAAGAAGAAGCTGCTGGGAAAGAGAGCTGTAGGGGAAAAAGCCACAAGTAAAGAAGTTGCTGCGTGAATCTGCCTTGGTGTCCGTGTCGTTCTTGTCTGCGGCATGCCATACTTGAGCACATGCCCATAGCTTGGGCATATGAGACCTCAAAGCCCACCCCCCATAGTGACATACTTTCTCCAACAAGGCCACACCTCCTCACAGTGGCCAAGCATTCAAACCACGATCACCAAATTGGACTCTTACATCATCCAGCAGAAATGGACTAGAGAAGTTGAGGCATCAGCCGGAGTTCATGATGGAGCTTTCTCTCCATGGCTGGACTTCTGGCCTCTCCCTTCTCCTGCAGGGCTTTTATATTGCAGGATAAGGATCAGTAACCTCTGCTGGGAATGGTCCTTTGGGTTCTTTGGTGTTTGTGTCCCTCCCTATCACAGAGTTGGGGGAGCAGCCATCTTGAGATCTTGGAGGGCACTTTGAGACAAACATGGGTCTGAAATGGGGGAACTTTTCAATGAGCTTAAACAACTCGTGGCAATTTACTAATATACTGTACACTACAGACCATCACAGTGTGGTGATAGTGGTAGGAGCTGGTGCCCAGTGTGTCATAGGAACACAAAGAGGAGGCTCCTGGGTGACAGTGTGCCTCACGCTGCACATCAGAACACATGGGAGGCAGCCAATGCAGTTTGTGAAGGGGAAGTCATAGCCTTCTAAGCCTATGCTTGCATAAAGAAGGAATGAAGAATCAGGGTCACGGTACCTGGTTGTAATACTAGCACTCAGGAGCACAGGCAGTAGAATTAATGTGAATTTGAGGCCAGTCTGATTTACATAGTGAGTTCCAAGCAGGGCTACATAGTAAGACCCTGCCTCAAAAATAAAAATAAATAATACATTAAAAAATGGTTGAGCTGGGCATAGTAACATATTCCTTTAATTCTAGCACTTGAGAGAATAAGGCAAGCAAATCTCTGTGAGTTCAAGGCTAGCCTAATCTTCATATAGAAGGTCCCTGTCTTAAAAATGATTGAATCAACAATCCAAATACCAGATTTAAAATATTTTAGTTAGGGGTTGTACTGGCTGATTTTGTGTGTCAACTTGACACAAGCTAGAGTTATCACAGAGAAAGGAGCCTCCCTTAAGGAAATGCCTCCATGAGATCCAGCTGTAAGGCATTTTCTCAGTTAGTGATCAAGAGGGGAGGACCCAGTCCACTGTGGGTGGTGCCATCCCTGGGCTGGTTGTCTTGGGTTCTATAAGAAAGCAAGCTGAGCAAGCCAGGGGAAACAAGCCAGTAAGCAGCATTCTTCCATGGCTTTTGCATCCACTCCTGCCTCCAAGTTCCTACCCTGTGTGAGTTCCTGTCCTGACTTCCTTTGGTGATGAACAGCAGTGTGGAAGTGTAAGTTGAATAAACCCTTTCCTCCCCAACTTGCATCTTGGTCATGATGTTTTGTTCAGGAATAGAAACCCTGACTAAGATAGGGGTGGTGCTGTGCACTTTTAATCCTAAAATTTGGGAGACAGAGACAGGTCGCTCTCTATTAGTTTGAGGCCAGCTTGGGCTACATAATGAGGTTCAGGCCAGCAAGGGCTATATAGTGAAAAATCTCTGTCAAAACAAATAATACAAAAAACATTAAAAAAAAACCATTGATTTATGACTGTGTGTTTGTGTGTCTCAGAGGACAACTGTGGGAGTCAGGTCTCTACTTTCATGTGGGTCCTGGGACTTGAACTCAGGTTGTAAAGTTTGGCTGCAAGCACACTTATTTTGAGTCATCTCACTAATCCCAAATTGCTGGCTTTTTAAAGGAGAAAAATAAAGCAGAAAACATGCCACAAAGCAAACCCTCAAATCTTCTGGAGTCAGAGAAAAGGGCAGGAGAGCCAGATTCAGCTCTCTCCTTAACTCATGGCTGCAGCAAAATATGACAAGAGCGACTTAGGAAAAGAAGGGAGGAAGGGAGGAGGGAGGATGGGAAGGAGGGAAGAAGGGAGGGAAGGAGAGGAAAGGGGGAGAGAGAGAGGGAGAGAGGGAGGGAGAGAGGGAAGGAGGGAGGGACGGAGGAAAGAAGGAAGGATTAATTTTCTCCTAGTTGGAGGGTACTTTCCACCAGGGCAGGGAAGGTGTGGCAGCTGCTCAAACTGTGACTGAAGAGAGGAATGTGTAGCCCGCATGAATGTTGGCACTGTCTTCAGCTCCCTTTCTTTTAATAAAGTCCAGGAGCCAGCCATATGGCACATTCCTTTAATCCCAGCACTTGGGAGGCAGAGGCAGTCAACTTTATAGTTGACTGGATGACTTTTCTTGGAAAATGGAATACAAGCAAACAAACATGACTTCAAATGACAATAACAGATTTTAGTTAAACAGACAGACCCATCTAAATAGAGACAAACCATATGCACAGCATCCTAGTCTCCCTTCAGTGATTATAATGGAACACCCAAGGCCGGGGACTTTATGAAGGAAAGAGGTCTATTTTGTGAACAACTACAGAGGTTCCAGAGCACAGCACAGACATCTGCTTGGCTTTAATGACACTGTCATAAAGGATGACTGAAATGTCTGGAGTGTACAAGTGGGGAGATCCCATAGTACGTGGAAGCGGACCAGAGGGCAGGGGTCAGCCTTGTTCTTTGTTAACAATTTCCCTTGGGAACTAACTGGGCTCCTTTGGGAAACTTAATCTCATTGGAGGAGGGACTCCCAATGACCTAATACCTTCTCATTAGGCCACTCCGCTTTTTTTGTTTGTTTGTTTGTTTGTTTTCAAGACAGGGTTTCTCTGTATAACCCTAGCTGTCCTGGAACTCACTTTGTAGACCAGGCTGGCCTCAAACTCAGAAATCCGCCTGCCTCTGCCTCTTGAGTGTTGGGATTAAAGGCATGCGCCACCACGCCTGGCTAGGCCTCTCCTCTTAAAGGTCCCACAATGTGGCAACCTTTTCACACTGGGGACCAAGAACATGAACCTTTAGGGGGCACACTTCAGCTGTCTCAAACTATAGCTAGAGGAGGCAGCATCAAAGACCCTATTTGTTACATTTATTTATTTGTGTGTGTGTGTGTGTGTGTGTGTGTGTGTGTGTGTGTGTGTGTGTGTGTGTGTCAGAGAACAACTTGCTGGAGTTGATTCTCTCCTTCTACTTCATAGGTCCTAGGGATTGAACTCAGGTCTTCAGGCTTGGTGGCAGGTGCCTTTGCCTAATGAACCCTCTTTCTGGCCCAATACTGTATAAGAGTCACACAGAGCAAGGGAAGAAAAGCAGGAGCCTTTGGAGCTGCAGCAGCCACTGTGGGCATACAGGCAGGGGGTGCTGGTTTTCCTCTGTTCTGTTTCAAGTACCACCACCAATGACAGTGTGGACAGTACAGATCTCAGCACTGGTAGGAAGTCACAGCCTGAAATCTCAGCCCAGTTTGGGCCCCAGACTTCAGGCATCTTCCTTGCTTGGCCTCCAGTGCTGGTCCTGGGAATGAGTCACAGGTTCTAAAAATAAAGTGGAGGGAGCTTTGAAACTGTGTGCTTCCTTTTTAAGCCAGCTGTGCTTGCCTAGGGATCCCCCCGACTGCTGGGTGCGGGTGTCAGGAAAGGCTTGGGGGCCTCTGCCTGCCAGCAGCTGATGGGGGCTCTTTCTCCATTAGCAAGCAACAACATGTGCTGGCCCCTGTGCAGACTCAGCCCTGCGCACTGGGAAGCTGGGATAGTCCCTGCCCACAGTGGCTCCATACTGTACCGAATGGAGAACTCCATGTGGGGAAACAGCTACCATATGGGAGGAGAGTCTTGGGCTGTACACAACAGCAGGGTGCCAGGGAAGCACACCCACAGAGGGAGGGAGAGGGAGGACTACAGTTCTGAGAGGCAGATGGGTGAGGGACTGATGCCCCGGGTCAAATATGCAGGGTAAGCAAAGCCTGAAAACCAGAGGACTAGATCAAGAAGTGACCCTCAGCAGGGAATCTTAGATAACTCACCACCACCACCACGACAAAGATCACCTGGGCAGAGTCCTGGCCATCCTGTGGCTTTGACTCTCCAAAGCTGAGGCTCAGAAACACAGCCAACCAGCTTCCCAGGGAATTCATCTGTTTCCCAGAGCTTGGGCATGCTGATCTTAACACTGCATGCATGGAGGAGAGGTGAGAGATATACAATACCAAGGCGGGTTGGATCCAAACTGTGAGGGATTTGATGGTTGCCTAGGAGTTTGAACAGTAGTGCACACGCAGGCAGGAGAGAGCTATCAGGGACTTAGAGGCTGGGGAGCAGGAGACAAGTGCCTTAGGTCTGGATTGAGAATTAGTACTGGGAGCCATGAGGGTGATTGGCTGATGAGGGGGCTGGACTACTGCAGTGGTGTGAGAAAGGGTTAGGGGGTCCGACAGAGTTGCAGGGAGAGTATTTGACTAGGTGTCCCTTAGATTCAGGAGGGAACCCTGAAATAATTACAGGAGACACATGTAGAGTGTAAGAGAATAGAGGGGAGGGAGGGAGGGAGGGAGGAGGAAGAAGAAGATGGAGGAAAGAAGATAAGACGAGGAGGGAGAGGAGCAGGAGAAGAAGGAAGATGGATGGAAGCTAGCTGGCAGGAGGAAGGAGATAAGTAGCTAAATGTGCAGGACCTGTGTGGAGTCAGCTGGCTCCATGGAGGAGGCTGCAGTCTGCAGGGTGGCCTCACAGCCTCCACTTTCCATCTAAAGCCATCTGCCAGGGAAATTGCTTCTGTGGAGCTCTGGATGCTGTTCAGTGCTCCAGCTGATGAGCGAGGCCCACACACATGGGGGAGGACTCTCTACTCAAAGTCTCCAAGTATGAGTATGAATCATATCCCAGAACTCCTGTGGCTCTGGCAGGTTGACACATGAAACTCAGCAGCGTGGGGGCAGCCTTGTTCTTGTCTTTGCAGCACATTTATATGGGCATGGATTTTCCGGGAGGGGCCTGTAGATGCACATCTTGGTTATGATGGAGGGTGGGTGGATCCATGGCCTGTCTCTGCTGCATGATCTCCAAGGTTATTGTGAATCTCAGGGGATTTGAGATCCTCCAGAGACATGGCTCATGCCGAGGTTGTGCTGTGTGTTGTATTTTATTCATTTTGAGATAGGGTCTCACTATGTAGCCCCGTCTGAACTTGTACTTCATGTATAGACTAGGTTAGCCTTGAACTCACAAGACTCTGTTGGCTTCTGCCTCCCAAGTGGTGGAATTAAAGGTGTGTGCCACCAGGCCTGGGCCTTATTTTTACTTTCCTTCCAGTGTGTGCCTGCCTGTGTGTGAGAAGTGCATCCACATGATTTCTGGTGTCTACGGAGCTGGAGTTACAGACAGCGGCAAGCTGCCCCATGTGAGTACTGGGAACTGAACTCTGGTCCTCTGTGAGAGCATCAAGAGTTCCAACCCCTGAGCCATCCCTCCAGCCCTGTGGACCTTTTAGGATGTCTTGCTTTCCTGAGCCCAGTGGCTGCAAAGCAGCCTCACTGTCACTTCCCCCACCAGCAGGGGGTCGCTCTAGAGAATCCGCTTGCCTGGCTGTATTTCCCTTGCTCCTGTGTTCCTGGGCTTGAGGATGCTCGCTTTGCCACATGCTCCTACCAGCCTTCCAAATAGGTTTGACTGAGTAGGGAAAGTCTCAAGACATAAGGGCTTCCCGTCTCTAGACCAGTGGGCTGAGTTGCCATTCATAAGCTGTGACTTACCCCTCAGAGGCCAACCATCTTTAGTTCTGTCTCATGGCGATCTGCCTAGCACTAGACTCTGGATCATCAATGGCAAGGGGTCTGTGGACAGTCACCTTGAGGCTTGGCAGGTCATGGCAAGAGCTAGATACAGACAGGATTTTCACCCCTGAGGACAGTCCCAGAGCAAAAGCTGACAGCTACCTGGATGGGCCAGAACCTTTTGAAAACCACAATGTTCAGGGCAGCATCCCTTTGCTGACTGCCCAATTGTTCTTCAGCAATTGGTCCTTCCCTTGAGCTCAGAGACAGCCCAGAGCTGGCTGCAGTCCTCAATGACTAGTAGGTACCAGGCTGCAGGTGACCTGGCAGTGAAGGTTCTTGTCCTCCTTTTAACACTAGGCCAGTATTTTCAGAGCACTGGGAGGCCAAAAGGACACAGAGGGTTAAAAAAGCTGTGGGGACACAGCAGGGGCCAGCAGGTTTGCACTGTGATCTGAGCCTGGCCTCAGAACTACAGAGAGTTTCTGGTGTTGGCAGGACTTTTCTGGTGAAGTTGGGGTGTGGGGCTCACACCTGAAGAGTGAGCCCCTGATGAGCAGGAACGGGGGATGCTCCCCTCAGGTGGAGGCAGCTGGAAGGGGGAGTGCTCCCTGTGGGCAGGAGCAGCTGGAGGAGGGGGGGTGTTCCAACTAGGCAAAGGCAGCTAGAAGGAGAAGTGTTCCTCATGGGCAGAGGCAGCTGGAGAGAGAAGACCTAGAATGTGGTCAGCATAAAGATCATGACAAGCCAAGCAAGGTCTGGCTGTCCTCAGCTCGTCAGAAGGAGGGCTGAGTCACGCACTGTCACCTGCATCACTAGCTTCCTATTGAGTATGCTGCTACACTCCCAGGGTCTTCTGCAGCTCTGTGCCCAGCTCATCCATCTTGGTATTGTCCACCCCCCTCCCCCATGGGTAGAGCTGGTGCTGCCGTAGCTGCCATGTGAAGAATGGCTACAGTGTGGGCTTGAGTCATGCATTGGAAGGGGTCCCATTCTGCTCTTACTCTTGCCTCGGGTCAGGAGCCAATCCTTCCATGGATGGTCAAAGGCACAGTGCCACTGTTTGCTTTCTAAAAATGATTTTATTTTTAAAGTGTGTGTGCATAGAGGAGAGGGGGATGCCTGTGAGCATAGGTGCCTTAGAGGCTAGAGTGTCAGGCAGCTCAGGCTGGCTTCAAACTCACCATAAAGCCTAAAATGACTTCTCTTGCCTGTGCCTTCAAATGTCAGGATTACAGACACAGAACTACCATACCTGGTGTGTGCTGGGCTGGGAATGGGACCCAGAGCTTCAGCCTTGCTAGACAGTCACTGTGCCAAGCCACACCCCAGCCCCTCCTCCAGATGTTTCTTTTTCCTGAAAAGCCTCTGGTCTCACAGCTGGTTTTCTGTTTGTTGTTTTAGTCTTTGCCTCTGGATGCTTTTTAGAAGCTGCTTTTTAAGGAGGGGCCTTGGCTGTCAGCTCCTGACAGCCTGGCACCTGTCAAATGATTGTGTCAGGAATCATAGAATGTTCAGGATGATTCTGGGGTTTCCTTGGTCTTCTCTCAGTGGGCTGGATCAGAGCTCAGAGGAGGGCCCTCAAGAGCGGTAGAGGGAAGGTCTGGCTGCTGCTTGCCACATTTCTGGCAAGGTCCCTGGCCCTCTGCCATCATTCTCCAGTACAGAAGCCTTCTGTGATGCCTTTCCTACATACCCTCCCCCACTTCCTAGTTCCTACCATGTGAGCCACTGAGGTGTTGGTGTTGGTGTTTGCATGGTCTCCTTGCCCTCTTCCCACCCTATCTGCAGAGGGTGGGCATCACAGTCGCCCTTCCATCACCTTGCCTGAGGTCGCAAAGGAGGACCATGAGTCATTGTCACTCCTTCCATCCTTCCTTCAATCCGTCTGTCTGTCCGTCTGTCTGACCACAAGCCTATCTTGCCTTTCCCCAGTTCTTGCTACCAGCTTGTTTCACCACTGCCATGCCCCCCACCTCCCACTCCACCCCCATGACCCACTCCCCCACCCAAACCCTGCCAGCAGTATTATCACAGCAGAAGCATTAGCTGTGAGTTTGTCCTGATACTACCCCTGTGAGACAGAAAGGTTAAAGCTCATGTGAGAAGGCAACATCACCTACCAGCTGGAGCCGTGGACAGAGCTCAGCTGCAACCTCTTCCGGGCTCAGCCTCCTGTTCTAGCCCTGTGGGTTCTCTCAGCTACTCCCTGCACTCCCCTCTGCAGTGGTCTCCTCCTACCCTCCCACGTTGCCTGTCCTTTACTGTCTAGTAGTCAGCGTTGATCACAGGATCTTTTTCCAAGGAGCTAGGAGTGAGTTGGTCAGGCTGACTAGGGTAAGTGACCCTCTATAGGCTCCACAGCCCTGAGCCAAGTCCCATTCTGTTGTGACATTGCTTGCCTGAGCTTTGAACTATAAACTACCTGTGAATCACTGAGAGTTCTTACTAATAGTTAGAATCCACGACATGCCTAGATACCTGTTGAAAAGAGGAGGGAGGGGGAGGGAAGGAGAAGAGGGAAGGAGGGAGGGGAAAGGAAGGAAGGACGGAAGGAGGGACGGAAGGAGGGAAGGAAGGAAGGAAGGAAGGAAGGAAGGAAGGAAGGAAGGAAGGAAGGAAGGAAGGAAGGAAGGGCTGGGGAGGTGGCCCAGCTGTAAAAGTGCTGCATGAGGACCGGTGCTGGATCTCCAACCTTCATGTAAAAAGCTCTCTCAGTGCTAGGGAGGAGAGACAGGTGGATTCCTGGGACTCAATGGCAAGGCAGCCTCTCCAAATCAGTGAGCCTCAAGGTCAATAAACTCCTCAATAGATAAGGCAGAGGGCCTTCGAGATGCTCAGCAGGTAAAGGGGCTTGCCAACCAAGCCTAATGACCTGAGTTCCTTACCCAGGAGCCACAGTAGGAGGAAAGAAGTGACTCCCAAAAGTTGTCTTCTGACCCCCACTCCCATCTCTCTCTCTCTCTCTCTCTCTCTCTCTCTCTCTCTCTCTCTCACACACACACACACACACACACACACACACACACACACACACCAGTAATAAAGACAATACACGTAAGGAAAAATAGGAGGTGACTGAAGACAGATGATGTCCTCTAGCCTCCACAGGCACCTGTGCACACCAGCACACGCATGCTGTCTGCACATGTGTAGGCATACACGAAAGAAGCAAAAAAGGAGGGAAAGGGGAAGGGAAAGGAAAGAGGGGTGGAGGACAGCCGACCAGGGGGAGGTGCTGCAGCCCAGGAGCAGAGGCACATCCCTGCTGCCACCTGTGCAGCTAGACATCTGAGCCCGTGGGAGCCATGCCTGGCATGCCGGGCGCAAACAGAGCTGCCCTCTTTGGCTGTAACTCCTTATTCCAACTCCAGCCTTTCCCTCCAGTGGAAACCCAAGACTAGCTGAGACAAGAGGTGGCAGATGTCTATGAAAGGGATGTCTGCCTTGGCAGATAAGAGCTTATAGACAATGGGCCTGCCTCTGTGGGAACTCTCTCCTACCAGGCAGAGCAGGACCTAGCCTGACCCTCACTCTGGCTCTGCTACTAGGTGCCATGTTGATGGGTGGCATTTCTGTGGGCTGAGGACCACCAGTAGCAGCCCACTTTCTGTTGACCCCAGCACAGGGCCGACCTTGCACGGCTGTATGCTAGTCCCCAGAGTGAGACAGAGACATTGAGGTGACAAGGTAGCATCACTTGTACCTTCCTCATGTCTCCTGGTGACAGCAGCTCTAGGCCTGGCTGTAGTCATGCTTTGAGCATATGTTCATAGGAAGAGAGGCGAGCACTGAAGAGTATGTATCCCTGAGGTACCTGGGGCACCATGCTACACCCGCATGCACTCCACTCCTTAGAAACAGACTCTATGAGGTGCCATGTGTGTGAGGAGCCATGTGCTCTGCCAGACCATCGAAAATACCAAGCTTCTGGTGAGGGTGGCCTGTCTTACACCAAGGGTTGCTGAGTCCTCCTTACTTCAGTTAATGTCTGAGGACACTAGGGTCCCTGGCTAGGCTCCAGGACACCTGGTGTCTAGGATCTAGCTTCCCCCCTTTATGTTTTGACCCCCAGAAGCTGGAAGCTCAGATGTCAGAGACCAGCAGTCTCTGACTTGCTGTCTTTCCCAGGAGCCCTAGTGCTGCTCTGCAGGTTCCCACAAGGTCTTGGCCCCAGATGGGAGGGAGAGGAAGTTCCTCACCAGTAAAGAGGGCTTCTTGGCTGTTCTCTCTAGATAGTGCTGCCCATACTAGGGACAGACCTTCTCCACACAACCACTAGTTCATATGCCAGCCTCCCCAGAGTCATCCTCAGGGACAAACCAGAAGCCACATTGAGTTACTAGCTCCCATGGTGCACCTCTGTCCAGTCAAGCTGACCCTAGTGGGATGAGGAGGGGAGGTCTGCTTAGGGGATGATGTCTCCACCATGGCCAAGTTTGAACCTCGGCTGAGATTGTGGCTGGGTCAGCATAGGAGGTCCATTCACATCCCTACTCTAGAGTCTCCTTGCATTTAGAGGAGACGATAGAGTCCCTGAGACCTGTTGGAAGCCATCAGACTTCTGTCTCCTCAAGAAACACCACACAGATGTGTGATTGTCACGTGTCCTTTGAAGATGCTCCTCTGCTCTCTGAAGCTCACCAGTGAGAGATGAGAGCTTTCCATGTTGGGGTGAATCAAAAGACTTGTGGTTAGCTTGAATGGAGCACATTCCCATAGCCCAGACTGCGAGCTCTGGACCTGGTCCCCAGAACAAGATCCCACAGGCCGTATCCAGGTGAATGAACAGATGGGGTGCATGAATAAGCATCGGGGAGAACTCTTCTCTGCACTGAGAGAGCAGTGGATGATTGAGTTAGAAGTCACATTCGTAGCCAGTAGAGTAATGAGTGATTCAGGCAAGAATCATAGCCACGGAGGGTTATGAACTCTGCTGGGAAAGTGTAAGAAGTCTTATATACTCGGGGTGTGTGTGTGTGTTGTCTGGATATATGTACATTGTGTGTGGTGTGTGCATAAAGAGGCCGGAAGTCATTCGAGGGTGTGTTTGTCTACTGCTCTCCACCTTGTTTATGACAGGGTCTCTCACTGAGCCTGGAGCTCACTGTTCTGGCAATGCTGGCCGGTCAGTGAGTCTCTGGAATCCACCTGCCTCTGTCCCCCAGTACTGGGCTGCAGGTACATACTGTCCTGCCTGGCTTTGGTGTGGGTCCTGAGGATTTGCACTCAGGTCCTTATCCTTGTGCAGCAATTCCTCCAGCTCCAAGATGGTCTGGAGTCTTTAAATGCTCTCCCACATCTTCCTGGTTGAGTTAGCACATCCCAAGGGAAGACTGATGACTTCACAGGTGGAGCACTCTCCAGCCTAGTGACTCCACAGGGGGAACACTCCCCAGCCTGGCAACTTCACAGTGGGAAATCCTCCCCAGGCCCTAGTGACTCTACAGAGGGAACACTCCCTAGTCTAGTGATCTAAGTTAGTATCACTAGAAGTAGAACTAGCTAATGCCACATGCTCCTGCTGGGAGTGGGGACTGTCACTTCTGAGTGATGTCTTTGTCAAAAACATCTTGTGTGGGTGGACACAAATTGAGGAACCACTCATTGCACAAGCATGAGGATGTGAGTTCAGATCCTCAGGACCCACACAAAAGCCAGGCATGACAGTATGTTCCTGCAGCCCAGCACTCAGGGACAGAGGCAGGTGAATCCCTGGAGACTCAGTGACTGGCCAGCATAGCCAAACACTGCACATTCCTCTTTTAAATGTTGACCTCATGAGAACAAGACAGGAGTCATTAGGAAACTGAGATAGGATCAGTGGTTGATTTTATTTTGAAATCAAAGGCTGTGAAGAACAGCATGGGGACCGTAAGAATAATCTGAGTGAGCACACTCCTTTGGATTCAAATATTAAGAGCAAACTTTCTGAGTCTAGTAAATACCCTTGCCCTCAGGAAGATACATGCTGGATTTGGTTGCTATGGATTGAGTTATGTCACCCTCTAAACCATGGATTCCCACACTTATATATTGAAGCCCTGTCTTCCAAATTCACATTAGTGAACATATTGGTGATATCTGAGGGGCAGTCTTTGGGAAGTAATTAGGCTATGGTCATCATCTGTGTCTGCTTTTGTGGACAGGTAGTACCAGGCTCCATAGAGCCATCTTCCAAGTCTGCCAGACTAAATGCCTCACACCGTCCCCCATATCCAGGGGTCCCTCCCGCCACTCTGCTAATAACAATCTTTTAGCCTCTCTCTTGGCCTCCTCTCTGTCCCCACACCTTCACACAAAAGTTGGATTCCTTGACTGCTGTGTACACTGATGTGTGGTTCAGGGGGCTCTGACAAGTGTCATTGCAGGAGAGCTACCCACTTTTGCTTCCCCATTGGTGCAGAAACAGTTACCCAGCTCCAGTTCCACTTGGAGGCTCTTCCCAATCTTTTTTGTTTTTTACAAGACTAAAAAATGGGCACACTTCAAAGATATAGATGCCCTGAAGAGTTCTGGGCTCACCTTTTTGCAGTCGGATTGACATTTCCCCAACTTTGTACCCTGCCAGTAGGTTTATGGACTTAACAGAAATCTACAGTTTCAGAGCACTCGTGGGTTTCTCATTGGCTGCAGGTAGGTTTCCTTCACAGCCTTAGCAAGCTGACCCCTGCTGTGTGCTGCCCAGCTGCAGATGGGAGAGCTGGGCTGTCTCCCGTGAATACCTCATGTGCAGCACGACAGCTGGGCTGGTATTGCGTTATCAGCAGGCTCATCATATATTACTGGCCAGACCTGGCCACATGATGTCATTCATTGTGTGCTGTAACCTTTCAATCTGTGTTAGTTCTCTGATTGATCTCGAATCTCCGCATTTTTGCAGGGACCGGCTGGCGAGCTCATATGTCTAACTAGGTCTCCCCTTTCATCTTTCACTCCACCATATCCAGATTCTCTACAAATTGCCTTTGTTCATGGATAAGCCAGGCCACTCCTCCCTTTTAACAGCAAACAGTCTTGGTTCAGAAATGGAATATTTTCAGCCATGAATTTCAGGATATTTTCTTCATTTCCCTACCTAATTCAATAAACAGACCCCTTATCTACAGCAGCTCTCAACAGAATGGACTCACTCCCCCGAACTGTGATGGCTCCAAATGTAGTTTTAGTCTTTAATGTTTTCTGATGGTTTCCAGAGCGGCCTTTTATTTTCCAGGGGATGCACTGGTGACGCTGGCTCTGCCCAAGGACTGATCTTCTCTCCCAGGTCAGGATGGGGTTAGAGGGTCAGAGTTGTGGTTCCGCCATCCAAAATGTAAAATCAAGTCTTGACATCATCAGAGTGGCTTGAACCCTTTCCTTCTGGGTGAGAACATGAATGTCTCTGACGTCTGACACAGTTTCTCACACTTTTTTCTGTGTACTGGGTTCTTAGTGAACAAAACATTATTTTTTTTAATTTTTTTATTAGGCATTTTCCTCGTTTACATTTTCAATGCTATCCCAAAGGTCCCCCATATCCACCCCCCCCAATCCCCTACCCACCCACTCCCCCTTTTTGGCCATGGCGTTCCCCTGTACTGGGACATCTAAAGTTGGCAAGTCCAATGGGCCTCTCTTTGCAGTGATGGCCGACTAGGCCATCTTTTGATGCATATGCAGCTAGAGACAAGAGCTCCGGGGTACTGGTTAGTTCATATTGTTGTTCCACCTATAGGGTTGCAGTTCCCTTTAGCTCCTTGGGTAATATCTCTAGCTCCTGCATTGGGGGCCGTGTGACCCATCCAATAGCTGACTGTGATCATCCACTTCTGTATTTGCTAGGCCCCAGCATGGTCTCACAAGAGAGAGCTATATCTGGGTCCTTTCAGCAAAATTTTGCTAGTGTGTGCAATGGTGTCAGCATTTGGAAGCTGATTATGGGATGGATCCCTGCATATGGCAATCACTAGATGGTCCATCTTTTTGTCACAGCTCCAAGTTTTGTCTCTGTAACTCTTTCCATGGGTGTTTTGTTCCCATTTCTAGGAAGGGGTACTTGCTAAACGCATGAAATTCAAGAAGAAGGAAGACCAAAGTGTGGACACTTTACCCCTTCCTAGAAATGGGAACAAAACATATTATTATCTCCTGTATTGATCTCACAGAGATCTCTGTGGGGTTCCTAGACACCCAACACAGGAGCTTCTGCTCCAGTTTGGATTCTCCAGAAGAGCCTTTAGCAATTTGAGAGCAAAGGTCAAGTTAATTGAGTCTGAATTTAGCATTGTTTTTGGTGAATCAGCATCTCCGGAGATAACCACAGGCTGACCTCATGGGGAGGGAGGAGTAGCTTGGTAAGGAAGTGCCTGGCACAGATGGAGCCTCCTGGGTGGCCAGCACTACTGGTCACCCTGTGGGGACATCACTGGCTGAGATTTGTCTAGTGCTGTCTCATATCTCTCTTTTTATGTTTGTTCCAATTTCGTGTGTATGTGTTTTTACACACATGCACGTCTGTGTGTGTTTACATGCATGTATATCTGTGGGTATGCATGTATGTATACATTTCTGTGTGTATATGTGTGCATATGCATGTGTGCACGCATTTGTGTATGTGTATGTATTAGGCATTTTTGTATGGTGTCAAATGTGTGTGCATGTATTATGCATCTATGTGTGTGTATGTGCATGTATTATGCAGTGTGTGTATGTGTGTTCGTATGCTGCATCTCTGTGGGTGCAGGTGTAGACCTGGGTGGTGCAGTGTAGAGGTCAGAGCACAGTTCCAGCTTCTCTCTTTATGTGCATTCCCCCTTTTGTGTGAGGTAGGTTCTCTCATTGAACTTAGCCAGGAACTTCACATAGGCCAGACTATCTGCCCCCAGGCTTCTGGGGATACACTTCTCTCTGCCTTCCATCTTACTGGCACTAGGATTACAGGACAGAGTTGCCACACCCAGCTCTTTGTGTGGATGCTGGGAACACTTGCTTCTGTTTCTTGCTTGAGAATGATGCTTAGAGCGTCTATGCTATCCTTGAATGAAGGGACCTTGACTTTTGAGTTCTGCAATGTCTGGAGCTGACTTATGGTCTATTGATGGTTGGTATGGTTTCCCACCATTTAGTGGTAGTGGGGTTCCCCTGGGAAAAGTTGGAGGGTGGGCATGGTACATCTCTGGGCCCTCAACTCCTCTGCACAAACTGCCCCATATGCATTGACCCTAGGCTTGGGCTGCATTTCTGGGTGTTTCAAAGTGGCATGTGAGGGAGGTGGCAAAAAACACTGGCATCCTTGCTTGACTTTTCCTTCATTCAGGGAGAGGAGGGTCCAAGAGGACGTGAATCTGAGGGGTCATGTTTGTGGGTCTGGTGAGTTTTGTGGAACACTGGACTGCCTACAGAGAAGGCCCCCACAGTGGTTCCATAAAAGGTGGTCCTGTCTTCTGACCAGTTCTTATGGTCGTGGTGTTGGGCTGTGCAGGTAGGCAGGAGATGAGAGGAGCCAGAGTCAGTCTGTAGCAAACCCGTCCAGATGCCACTTCCGTGACACTGTGAGTGACTCCATTCCTGAAGCCTGGCCAGAATGGGAATTCCCCCTTCCTGGAATATACAGATACTCCTCGACTCTCAATGGGATCCCCTCCCGGAAGCCCACTTCAGGCTAAACGCACCAGGACTGGAAAGTGAGTCAAAATCTCTCACCCTCTCCCACCCCGTGGCCCCTGGCTGAAGTCGGGGTCACTCTGCTGTGCTGAAATGTGGGAGAAGTTCAGACTGCATATCTACCCCTGGCCTGAGGAGACAGCAAACTCAAACCGCAAGTACACTTGTTTTGTTTTTGTTGTTGTTTTGTTTTGCATAGGGTATCCTGTAGCTCACACTCACCATACACTAGGTATGTAACCAAAGGTGACCCTAAACTTCTGATCCTCCTGCCTCCACCTCCCCAGTGCTGGAATGACAGGTTTGTGCCACCATACTGGGTTTCTGTTGTGCTGAGGAAAGCCTTGTGCATGCTGGGCAGGCACTCTACCAACCAAGCCACATCCCCAGCCCTGAAATAGTTTCTATTGAATGAATGTTGCTTATATACTGTGGGAGAGGAAAACAAAATGTCAAAACTTAGTAAGACAGGATCTGTTTGAACTTTCTTTCCTTTTTTAAGTGGGATGGAAAAATGGCTGAGTGGTTCACGTGATTGCTGCCCAACTGTAAGGAATGGACTTCAGGACCCCAGAAATCCATGGAAATGCCCCAAAGGTTGGGGTCAGCCTCAGAAGGTGGAGAAGAAGGATCCCCAGAGCAAGACTAGCCAGCCACACAGGTGAGCTCTGGGTTTGATTGAGAGACCCTGCCTCAGTGACTAAGGTCAAAGAGTGGTTGAAGATGGTTTCCAACAGAAGCTTCAGGCTTCTACATGCGTCATGTACATGCACGTGTGCATACACGTGTGCTCATGCAAAAACATGCACACACATATGCATATTACACACATACATGAAAAGTGACTTGGTTTAGGTAAATTTACTAGCTTGAGCCTCATAGCCAATGAGTACCAGTGTGGGATATGAACTCAGGATCCTGATCTAGTTTGAAACTCCCCTGTTAGTCACATATATTTATCCCTTCCTTGATGCCACATTTTAGTCTTACAGTAGCATTGGCTCATCCAGTTTCATAGATTAAGGCTCAGAATGCCTGGGGATTCACTCAATTGGGTCACAGCTTACAAAGATTGGGTTAAAATTCAGACAGCTGGGCCTTTTCTTTTCCTTTTTCCCTCCCTCCCTCCCTCCCTCCCTCCCTCCCTCCCTCCCTCCCTCCCTCCCTCCCTCCCTCCCTTCCTTCCTTCCTTCTCGTTTTTCTTTCTTTCTTCCTTCTTTCCTCCCTCCCACTTTCTTTCTTTCTCTTTTAAGACAGGGCTCTCTCTGTAGTCCTGGATGTCCTGGAACTCACTATGCAGGCTAGGCTGGCCTCAAACTCACCTCTGCCTCCCAAGTGCTAGGATTAAAGGTGTGCACCACCATGCCCTGCCTGGACCTCTCTCTAGGGTGACCCTTGTTATTCTCAGTGAGGCCATTCCTACTTGCCTTTCTATGTAGAATATTCTAGGATGCTGTATCCCTAGAAAAACAGCTGCCACCAGGGACTAATCAGACACCTCCCACCTCCAACCTCCCCTGCCTCCAGCATTTCCCTCAACCCTGCTTGCAAAATGAATTACTGTGTTATGGGGGGCCTGAGACTATCTTATCTAGATGGGACAAATCCATTAGGGTTTGCAGCCTCTCTGCCATCCTCAGTGGGGTGACATCAGCCTGTCCTTGGTGTGATAAGGAGATGGGTGCACTTCACTAGACACCATGTCTCTGAGAGTAGCACCCAGGAATTAGTGGCGTATCTCACCATTTATCAACACCCTCTGGGGGATGAGGCAATCCAACAAGAATCACATTGCCTTGGTACCCTGGGTTTCTCCTGCTTCCCACCCACCCACCAGGGACACGCAGGGGCCAGGGTACTACAGGGACTCAGCAGAGAGGCTCCAGCAGCTGGGTTTTGATGACCATGTCCCTGATCCTTGTGGCTGCCACCTACTGAGCACAGAGTAAAGAGACCCTTTCCCTAGAATACCCGAGAATGAGATATTGCACTTGAGGATTGGTGGGGGAAGGGTAGGCTCAGGGAAAGTCCTAGAATCCTTCTGAGATGCCAGAACGGTGGCAGCTCCCAAAGACAGTGGCATCCATGGTTCTCCTAATGCACCAACACTTTTTGCCACACTAAGCTTATAGTTTCTGTTGAGCAAATCTCCTGTGTTGCTTCCCCTGAGTCCAGGCAGACCCATGTCACTCTGATGAAGCAGTTGGTAGAATGGCTACTGATAGCTTCTAAGTCACAGTCAGTTAAGGTCATATGGTGTCCATCTAGCCTCTCTGTTCTGAATCCGATCCACCATATTGTGAGGGAGTTCAAGATAAAAAAAGGCCACATAGCTCAGCAAGACACTCAGGGATGACAGCCTCAGCTGTGGATGTGGACCAGCTTTGGGGTGGTTCCACCCAGGCTTGAGTCCTTTGTGTGAGATGCTGGATGTGGTGAAACAGACATACTTGTCACCTCCTTTGTAAATGAGTTCAATGATGTAAAACCAAGTCTTTTTTGTTTCCTCTAAAGATGATATTTGACCATTCTGCCTCCACAGCATACTATTTTATTTGTTTAAATTTAAATTTAACTGGGCAGTGGTGGTGCATGCCTTTAATTCCAGCACTCAGAGGGCAGAGGCAGGCAGATCTCTTGAGTTCGAGGCCAGCCTACAGAGTGAGTTCTAGGACAGCCAGAGCTACACAGGAAAACTTGGTATTGAAAAAACAAAAACAAACAAACAAACAAATAAATTAAATTAAAATTTATGTGTATGGGTGTTTTGTCTACATGTGTGTGCCTGGTGCCCTCAGAAGCCAGGGGAAGACATTGGATTCTTGGAACTGGAGTTATAGACAGTGAGCTGCCCTATGGGTTCTGGGTACCTGAGTCTTTTGCAAGAGCAGTCAGTGCTCTGAGCTGCTGACTGCTCTCTCTCTCTCTTCTTGTCTCTTGAAGAATCAAGTAGTTCCCATCCTTGTCTCTGTGAGTGTGGCACTATTTGGAACAGCGGGTCTGCGCATGTGCCTGAGCTGTGTCATCCTGGATTGCCTAGACTGATGACAAGTGCCCATCTGAGAAAAGGAAGTGGATGGTTTCAGTCTGAAAGGACCACCATATGGTCTCATGCTGAGTGCTCATTGGTACTGTTTTGTAGCTGGTGGACATGTTGAAAATGGGCACTGAGGAAGAGGTCCCTGGGGCATGCCTCTGAATGTAACAATCAGTCTGCGGTTCCGTCCTCACACTCTGCTTCCTGTCCATCATAGGATGAGACACTCCTCCACTACTCCTCTACTCCCACCGTGGTGATGTCGAGAACATGAATGGAACCCTCTGAGTCTGTGAACCAGAAGAGACCCTTCCAGTGGAGAGACGCTTCAGTCAGCAAAGCACTGGCTGTGTGAGCTTGAGGAAGGGCCTGAGTTCTATCTGCAGCTCCTATGTACAGCAAGCCAGAAAGGTGGCGTGTGTGTATGACACCAGCATTAGGGAGGTGGGGATTGGTGGATGCTGGGGGCTCTCTGGATAGCTTGATTTTTGATACAAGATCTCTTAGCAAACCTGGAACTCATTATTTTGACTAGACTGGCCAGTGGATGGGGGTCTGCTTGTGTCAAGATCCAACACTGGGATTACAGTCGTATATCACCATATCCAGCTTTAAAGTCGTGTTGAGGATTTGAACTCAGGTCCTTGTGCTTGACCACTGAGCCATCTCCCAGGCTCCAAATTGGGGTACTATCTGTCATCCTCATGTTCAGTTTCTCTTGTTGGTTGGCAGGCCTGCCTCAAATCATGGTTCATGGGCACCCACTTGGAGGTTGAGTTCCAGGCTGAGAGTAGACCTTCAGTGACGTTGGGTTTGAGTGTGGGTGTCATTTCTATTTGCTTTGAAATCGGTCAGTTACAAATCCCTTGCAGATCAGAGAGTTGACAGGTATCAGAGAACGGGTGTCTTGAAATGGCTTCGCAGGTCAGTTGGATGAGGCTGAGAGCCACTGGCAGCACAGCTGATCACAGACTGTAAATGCCTGGTGTCTGTGACACAAGGCTGCTGCCACTGCTGGCCTCGTGTTCACAGACAGTGCCAGATGGGAGGGAGGAATGGGCAGGAGGGGTGGCCATTTGTCTTGATTCTTGCATGAAGTTCCCTTTTTTCTTAGGGAAAGGATCCATCTGGTAATCAGATTGCAAGCCAAGATAGCTGCTTTGGGGTCATGGGACCTCCAATTGATGTGTCCTGTCAACCACACAGCTCCACCCCCACCCCCCAAAGTTGCTCTGGTCGCCAGGCTTGCCTCCACAAATGAAAGTCATCAGGAGGGTGCTTGCCAGTAGAAGCTTCCAGAGATGTGGTGGGAGAGTCTGCTTTTCATCTTCCTCTCAGCTTCAGCTCCATGAACCCGGCTCCCACCTTGTACTTTTAAGGTTGCCTGTGTGCATGCGTATGTGTGTGTGCGTGTATGTGCATGTATGTGCAGATATGTGCCTGTGTGCTTTCATCTGTACACATGAGTGTGTGCATGTGAGCATGTGTACGTAAGTGTGTGCACATGCCTTTCCTTTCCTTTCGTATGAAGCTCTGGTGGATGCCAGAGGGTCAAAGAAGCCATCTGGATTTGCACCTGAGTTCACAGCCATCCTCCTCAGCTGTTTAACTTCCTGGACCTTAGCCTCCCCATTTTCTACATACACCTGCACTCTGAGATGTTCCAGAGATGTCTGTGCATCCACAGAGCATCGGTGGAGAGGCTTGCACACAGGGGGCTCCGCCATTCTGCTCTCCTGAAGCACTCTGTTCTAGGCCAGCATGGCACCAAGATGCCCTTTAATTATGGCAAAGAGCCTCAGAGGGAGAGGCTTGCCAGGGCCTTGGCCACTGTCTCTCCTGTGCCTCATGGATTCACTTCTAATGAGGCACTGATGGGTATGTGGACGAGCTTCTTTTCTGAAGACCATGAAGGGCTGATTTTGCTCTGACCACATCTCGGATATGCCCCCTCCCCCAGCACATGAATCTCTTGTCGTCGTCCTCAAATTATATCCAGACGCAGGCAGTTTCGGACGTCACTCTTTTCCCGCCAAGGGGCCCACCAGCTGGCCAAATGGGGCATTTAATTGGAATAGAAACTGGCAGGCTGCCCAGAAATCCTGAACACCCAAGTGGCCCCACTTTCAAAACTTCACCCACACCTTCACTGCAGGCAATTTCAAATGCTTAAAGGGCTCCCGAGAGTTCCCAAGGACACCTGAAAGCTTAAAGTGCCTCCCAAGCCAGGCAATGGCAGAACCCCCCTCCAGCCCCAGAGGGCACCAAGTGGTGGTGGTAAGAAACTGAGACAGTCCAGAGGTAGAGAAAGCACTCAAATGTCCAGATGTCGATGGAAGGTTCTCTTTGGAGGAGCCCACCCCACTTTCTTGGGCACTTTAGCGGGAGTCTCCCATGGTTCTGGTCCTTTTGAGGCTGCAGGGGTGGGAACACATGGACTGGGAATGACTAATACATAGAGGCTGGATACCTGGCAAGGAGACTCACCCCAGAGGCCCACAGGCCTGTCTGCCAACTGGGCAGAGCCTCTCACTGGAGAGCCAAACTTGGGGTTCATCAAGACTAGAGGTAGATTTCAGGACATAAAGAGCTGACACTGTCCCAAGCATTCTGAGGGCAGGAGAAGGAAGGGTACAGAGGGCTCAACCCTCATGTCCTAACCTGTGAAGTGGATCAGTAACATCCCTAATTATAGGCCCAGGAAATGCAATGGCTTAAATCCCTAGAACATTTTGAACAAGGCCTGGCTGGTAGAGTAATTGTGGTGTTATCATGATGGTGATGTTTATAATGATACTGATGGTAGTGATGATGATGGTGATGGTGGTGATGATGAAGGTGATGGTGGTGATAGTGATGGTGGTGGTAGTGGTGGTGGTGGTGATGGCAGGGATGGAAACAATGAACTGACCATTTGCTACAGACTAACATTGTGTGCCAGCCATGGAGAAACCACAGCACACAAGATAATGTCTCTACTTCTACAGCATTTTGCCATAATAAGGCCAGTAGGTGGCAAATAAGCAAACTTACAGATGTCTAAGGAAAGACTGCAGCTTTAGGCTGAGCTCAGTCACTTGATGGTGGGGGCCGCTGCACAAGGACGAGGTATTTGCATACACAGAGAGGAGTTTCCACTGTGAGAGGCAAGAGTTAAATCAGGCACCTCCATTTCCACACTCTACCGCCCTGGTCTCAGAGAGACGTGTAGTTGGTACCCTGGGTTCATGGGCATCCTTATGACTTACAACACTGGCAGTCTCAGGTGAGCTGTGTTCCACTTGGGCACATCAGGAAAGTGTGTGAGAAGAATGTAACCACGCGTTCCCTTGGCCCTTCCATTTCTGGATCCCGAGCATACCAGGCCCTGTCCCCTTGCCTTGACTGGTAAGCTGAGGGGGCCCCTGTGGCCCGGGTCCTGGGATGAGGACTGATGTACTTCACAGGTCTCTGTGGCTCACCTGGGTTGGATCTGGCTCTGGGAGTGACTTCCCCCGTCAGAACAATCTTTGGATTCCACCATTGCTCCTTTGACACTATGTTCTGTTTAAACAGCACCAGCTGTGGAGGGGTTGGGGCTGGGGCTATGGGGGGGAGGGAACGTGTGTCTTAGCCCCTGCCCTCCCCCATCAGAGGGCTCCTTGTGGGGAGAGCTGGCATATGGAACCCATTTGGGAAATTCTTTCTGCATAAGGCACTTACTCCAGGTAAGACACATGCCCGTATTGACTGTGAAAGACGAACCACTCACACTCTGCTGGCTATGCTTTCATGGAACTTAATTAACCACATGGCCTGGTTGGCTGAGAGATCCAAGTCTCAGAGGCCCCTTCTCAAGAGGCGCTGGATGCTCAGGGGAGGCCAATTACAATTTCCCGCCCACTTGCCTCCCAGGACCTCACAGACCCTCCAAGTGCTTGGAAAATGTGTCTAACATGGGGCCTTTGGTTGGGAGGCCTGGATAGCATCAAACCCATTTCCAGGCTTAAGGCCAGCAATGGTCAGAATCCCAGGGGCTGCTAGGAGGCCACAGAGACCAGTTTTCAATCTCACTGGGCATCAGAACCCTTCTGTAATTCCCAGTCACTTATAGAACCAGATATAAAGCAGAGAAACCTGCTTGGTCTGAAGGGAGAGGGTGACTTGGTGGGGCAATAAAGAAGTGGTCCTAGCCCACCCTTGGGGTAGTTTTAGCCCCCACCCCACCTCTCACTGAATATGTGGGCAGGGGCCTGAAGAGGCCAGATGAAGACATCAGATCCTTTGGAGCTAGAGTTACCTGCCTGGCTCACTCAGTGAAGGCGGGAGGCACAGTGGGGTGGGGTTCCTGACTCCTGCACATGTGACATCCTCCCTGGACACTTAACCATGGGATTCAGGGATGTGGTCCTGAATCCCTTCCTATATGGTGGTGTCTGTGGCATGGTTCCCTTTCCTTGTCCATTAGTGGCCTGAGGTCCTTGGATTCTGGGGTTGACTTCCAGTATGGGGGGGTCTCTAAGATCACCTTTGGAGAGTGTGCAGGGTATATTCTCCAAAGCATTGGTGTGTACATTCTAGGGGCCCTGGTATGTACGTTTCTTGAGGTGCCTCAGATTTGACAGGAAGACACTTTTACTCTAATTCCTTTGCATTTGTGGTTTCTGCTGATACATCATTTAGTGTCTTGTTCTGGGTCCCACAAATACAATTACACGAAAGTATATAATGCATGAAAGTATATAATGATGTCCCTTGTCCCTCTACCCTTCCAGTTCTTGTACTTGTTCCTTTGCTCTAGACTAAAACGAGTCTGGGAAGACAGAGCAGCCAGCTCCTAAATAAGTCTGGGCTCTCCTGGCTGGGGAGGAAGAGGCATCTGAGATGCAGGGCAGTAGAATTTGCTGGGTGATGTATGCCGTGCTGATGATGAGTATGCTCTGGGCAGGGGTCAGGGAAATGGTTCACCTCTACTGCCTGCCAACTATGGTGGGCTTCTCCCACTGCTGGGGCTCAAAGGAGGACAGAAAGGAACATTGTGGTATCTCTGCATGCTCGAGGTCAACCCTTACCCATCTGACCTTCTGACTTTCCATCTGTCTGTACCCTATGTGTCTGTCTTTCTTGTCGATTTTCTATTCCTCCATCCTTCTATTTGCCATCCCCATCCATCCATCCCTCCATGTTTAGTTTATTCTTTCATTCATCTTTCTGCTCTGTCCCTCCACCCTATTCCTCCATCAGTCTATCTATCCATCCATCTGTCCCTCTGTCTTCCTATTCATCTCTTTTCATCTATTCCTCTATCAACTCAACAATCCATCTCTTGATCCCTGGGTCCATCTATCGCCCATCCATCCATCCATCCATCCATCCATCCATCCATCTTGCCGTGCATCTCTCCCCTATCAGTCTCTCCATCCCTGCATCCTTCTATCCACCCACTGGTTTCTCTTCATCCCATCTACCTTCCATCTCTTCATCCTTCCACTTATTTTCTCTATCTCTCTCCATCCATGTAGCCTCCTATCCCCCCCATCTGTCCATTCATCTCTCCCCATCTATCCTTCCTTCCATATCTCCTCTAAGTCACAACTGAGTGGTCACTGTGGGTGGTCTCCATACTTGCTCCTGAGGACACTCGTTCTTAAGGACCTCAGCAGTGACATGTAATTCTCACCCACAGAGATGTGACTTCTATGAGAGTTTTGCAAGGCTCAACCTATATAGTCAGTCCTGGTACCTTCCCAGAGCCAGCAAGCTGCTCAAACATATAGATGCTCCCTTCTTAACAGAAACATGCATCCAAACAACTTCCTTTTCTGCCTCTCCTTGCTGTATTTAGTGAAGAGTCACAGCAGTCAGGATGGCAGGAGTACGAACATGTAGATATAGTGACCTATTGTGTAAAGGCTCTGTTCTGTGGCGTCACAGACTACCAGGGCTCTTTGGAAGTAGTAGTAGAATTCACTGGTCTTGTTATTTTTCTTTCTGCCAGACTTTTTGGATATTGGTGAAACATCACCTGTATCTGTGGCCAAAAAGCTTGAGCTCTGGCCCTGAATCACCTGGGTTGATAACCGGTCAGGGATTATCCAGCCAGAATCACACACCCCACCAGCTCATCCCCTTATTAGCAACATTGGCTTAAGGGGATAAAAAGACAGGAGTTTTTTTCTGCAAAGGAATTTTGGAGACTCCCAAGGGAACCGCCTCTGCCGCGCCCATTTCAGGGTGCTTCTGCCCGGAGGAGTTGGCTGCAGCAGCTTTCCCACGGGCTGCTGGCAGAGGTGGGAAGGGAGTTGAGAGGGATGTCACATTACATCATGTGGGAAGAAGTAAATGCATATCTGAGCTATGCAGGAGGATCTGGGAAATGACCAGAAGTTGTGAGTGCTCTAGAAATGTGGACTTGAGGGTTTCTGGGTTTCGAGAATATAGGCCCAATACAAGTAAAGGAGGAGGCCGGGCCAGCCACCAGCCAGTGAGCCGCAGGTGCTGTACCCCGAGTCTGACCTGGGTATCCCGGCTATGGGAGGGCCTCCCTATTTCTGGGAGTGTCCAGGGTGGATGGAGCATGGCAGATTGCTTCCGGACAATGGGCCCCTCTCCTGCTGAGTGGGGGTGGCTCTGGACTCAAACAATGGCCTGCTAGCTCCCTCCTGCTGCTTACTGCCTGAGACAGATGCCCAGGAGCCCCTCATAAGTGCCCTGGAGGTGACCTTGGGGGCTGCCCTGTCACTTCATGGAAGAGCCCCAGAGAGGGAGGGAGGGAACAATGGGGCCTCATGCCAGGCGTAGGCCTCCGGCACGGGCCAGGGCTCCCAGGGGACAGCATGGCCTGGCAGGTGCTGCTATTGTCTCAGGGCATGGAGGTGCCTTCATGGGGGTCCAGCTTGGAGGCAGGGCACTGGTCAGCACAAGGCAAAAAAGCCTTGAGCTGGGCCTCTCCTCTGAAAAGACAGAATGGAATCCACGGGCTTGCTTCAGGTTTGCTGATTCAAGCCAGTCCTGCGTCTCACCCCAAAAATTATCAATGAGAAAAGTCATGAACACTGAGCTGTCTCAGGCATGAAGTCTCTGCTACAAACTTCATAGCCAGACCTGTCCTGGAGTGGACAGACTTGGTCCTGGGGTGGATGGACATGAGTAGGGTTTGAGTGGAGTTCCTGTGGGAGCATAAGCTTAGGGCTAGAGGGTCAAGCTTGGCTTTTCTTTCTGCAGCTTAAAGATCTGGTCTTAGAGAAAAAAACATGCTAAAGATACCATTGGAGGTCCTGTTCTGGGGGAAGCTGGGCCGTGTGTGTGTGTGTGTGTGTCTAAGATACACAAATACATTGTACATAAACATATTTTATGTCCATACCTGTGTCTATGTATGTGCACCTGTGTATGAATGAATGTGCATAGGAGCTGATCTCTCTCTCTCTCTCTCTCTCTCTCTCTCTCTCTGTGTATGTGTGTGCTTGCGTGTGCACATGCACACACTGAAGGCTGATGTCAGCTGTCTTCCTCAATTGCCCTCCAATTTTGTTTGTTGAGTCAGGGTCTCTCACTGACATAGAACTTACCCATTAGTCAGTCTGGCTAGCCAGCAAACCCCTGGAATTCTCCTGCCTCTGCCTTCTCAGGGCTGGGATGGTAGGAACATGTAACCATGCACAGCTTTTATGTGGGTGTCAAAGAGTAAACCCACATCCTCATGCCTCATAGCAAGTGTTTTATCCATGGGCCATCTCCCTACCCACCCCCTTTTTGTCAGTGTCTTAATGTAATCCAGATTGGCCTTGAATTTACAGGTAGCTCAAGATCATCTTGATCCTCCTGTCTCCACCTCTGAAGTGCTGGGATTACAGGAATAGGCCATCACATCCAGTTATACAGTGCTGGGGGAACCTTTGTTCAGTAGGTTATACAGTACTGGGGGGAACCTTTGTTCAGTAGGCAACAGCTCTACCAACTGAGCCATATCACTGGCTTGTCTGATCATCCCTTGATTGTACAAAATCAACACAATGTGTACTAGTCAGACACGCCACCTCCTTGCCATGGGAGGAAGAATGGCAGTCAGGTACAGTCTAAGCCTGCCCCTCCCCAGCCTCCTTCCTTCTTTGTAAAATGGCCAGATTAGCAGGACATAGGGACTGTTTCCAATGGTGCTGTGCATAAGATCAGTGCCAGTTGTTAGAAGCATGGGAGTGCTTGGCCATTTACATAGCGTTCCGCACTAGTGTGGCATTTCATTAAAAAGCAAGATCTGCTGGGTGTGATGGCACACGCCTTTAGTCCCAGCACTTGGGAGGCAGAGGCAGGCGAATTTCTGAGTTTGAGGCCAGCCTGGTCTACAGAGTGAGTTCCAGGACAGCCAGGGCTACACAGAGAAACCCTGTCTCGAAAAACAAAAACAAACAAACAAACAAACAAAAAACCCAAAAACAAACAAACAAAAAAGAAAAGCAAGATCCATCAGGTGGGGGGGGGACTGGCTGTCTGCATTCAGCCTGTGTGTCACCCCCGACCCCCACCATGCCTCCTGAAGCCAGAGCACAGAGCTCGTAGTGCCAAATGCTACCCCTGTCCCCAGCACCCCCACCCCTCAGGTGCCAGACTAGAGGCCCGTGAAAGCTGTGGTGGCTCAGCCACTTTCCTTCAGTGGCTTCCACAGTGGCTCTGGCTTCTGCTGTATTCCAGCTGGTCTCCAGTAGAGGCTCTGGCTTTCCCCTGTCCTCTTCCTCCAGGGCAGGAGAACAGAATTTGAGTTCTTGGGTTCAGTTGGCCTGTAGATGCCTGTGACTATGGCCGTCTCACCTACTCTGTGAAGCGTGTATAAATGCAGGGCCAAGCTAATGCTCCTGTCTCCACAGTCCTCCTTCCTAGGACTCTGAGTATGTGCTGTATTCACCCGAGATCTTTCCTTTGGGGTCGCTGTCTCTCCATCGTGCCTGCCTGCTAGCCCAAGCTATTTGCTAAGGTGTCTTGAGGAGGGATTTGAGGGAGTGGGGCACATATGACTTACATAAATAAAACAAGTTGGACTGCAACCAGTCAGGACCCCAGCCCCATGAAAATGAAGACTCAGAGTCCCCATGGGGCTGACTATTAACAATGGTGGCCTTAGTGCTGACGGTGACTCAGGTGGTAGAGAGCCTAGTGTGCATGAGGACCTGGGTTTCATCTTTAGTACTGCACAAACCAGAAACTGGATGTGGAGTATGCCCCTGTTGTCTCAGCACTCAGGAGGCTGAGTCAGAAGGATTGCCAGGAGTTCATAGCTACAGAGAGCAATCCTGTCTCACTAGGAGTGGTACTGAATCCGCAGTGGAGGGAGGAGGCTCCCTCTAATCAGACCTTTGTTTCTTCTGTAGGGCTTAGTGGGCTGCGGGTTTGGTGAGGTCTGATGGCCTGGAATGTCCCCTTTACCCAAACTAGAGGTTGTTCTCCTTTCTCTTCTGTTCTCCAAGCCTGTACTTCAGGATACCGATGACAGTATGTATTTGTCATGGAGGTGCCATGCCACTTGCCAGAGGTCCCATCTCTTCTCTGCTCATTTTAGGCTACACCACGGGGGTACAGGGGTCCCAGCCTCCAGCTGTAGTGTTCTTTTCCTGTTCTTTGCTTACGCAGTTTCATTCCAAACCTGACCTTCAGTCCTATTTTCTCAGGCCTGGGAGAGGGGCTATTCCCCAAAATGAAGGGTGGCACTGGAAGAGCTAAAGAGGGCTGATGTTTGCCTGGGGTCAGGTGGGAGGTGGGTCTGGCCTGCACCATGACAGCAACAGGTTGGCTCCAAACAGACTTGAGGGGGGGGACTGCTTGGTGGCGGCCTCTGGGGCTGTGAGACGTTTGTCCCCATCCTGTCCCGCGGCACAGTTATGATGCGTGAGCTTTCAGTAGATATGACAGCCGCCGGCGGGGGTCCCTGGCCCCTGTCCACGGCTCCACACTTGACTCAGAGTTCATTGGCCCGAACTAATGTCCCCGATGCAAGTCTGTGGACATAACATTCGGGGTGGACGCCGGCTTTTCTTCTTCCCTTTCTCTTAATACATTAAACATGCATTACTGGAGTTCTAACCGGCTCCTCTGACAGCTGTGGAAAAAAAATAAAGAAAATTCGGTTTGAACTTAAAAAGCTGGGGTTTAATTTATGTCCCACCTTTGTCTCTCCGGCCCTTTTCCCTCTTCCGATGGAAAGGCCCCAGGGGGCAGGAGACAGAGGCTGGGCAGGGCCACCCCACGTGGCCCTGCACTGCCTAGCCCTTAATAGGGGCGCCCAGTGGCCAACACGGAGGGGAGTTTTCAGATGGAAATGGGACAAACAATGCGGTCATCTGTCCTACAATCTGTTTTGAAGGGGAAAGAAAGCTCGGCAGAGGGGCGAGGCTGGCTGTACTGGGGAGGCTCCTCTTGGGGAGCCATAGAGGCAGACAGATGTCATGAATACTGATGTGGATGGCGGTCTGCTCAGCAGAGACTCGCCAAGGGCAGAGTGTTGGGAGAAAGCTTCCATGGCGTGGCTGTGCGCAATGAGGGTGGCCTGCCTGCACCCTGGGCCCCAGCTGCCTTTTCTTCCCTCCCTCCCTCCCTCCCTCCCTCCCTCCCTCCCTCCCTCCCTCCCTCCCTCCCTCCCTCCCTCTTTCCATTCTTCCTCTACCTTACTTCTTGCCTCCTATCAATCCTTCCTCCCTCCCTCCCTTCCCCCTCCTTCTCTTTCTTCCCTCTCTCTTCCACTTTCTCCTTCCTTCTCTCCCTCTTGCCCCTCCCCCTCAGGGGGGTCCTTATGATTAAGAATCCTTTTCTTTCTTTCTTTCTTTCTTTCTTTCTTTCTTTCTTTTTTTTTTTAGAGCAGGACTCACAGAAAGTTCTGGCAACTTTGGCACTGAAGCTAAGATGAGAGGCAGCAAGGTGCTACCCTTAGCTTGGGATGTGGGAAAGCCCTCCTCCTAGGCCTCCTCTCAGATGCCTTCCTGAAGTGGGGAAGGAAGAGGCAAGTTTCTGGAACTCTGGGCTTCCATGGAAACCTCAGAAACCTATCAGTCCGAGGTCAAAGCATACTGGACAAAGGTAGCAGTTGTATGAGACTAGATCCTGTGGAGCTCTGACTGTGTGCTAGAGGTATAGAACCCAGGAGGCTGCGGCAGGCTGCTAGCCAAAGCCTGTTCTCACAGACAGGTGAGGATGGAGAGTAGCCATGGCTAAGACCCTTGTTGGGGCTGGAGCCCCCCAGGGAGGAAAATGCCTGCCCTAGCTTTTCATCTCATACTGATCTGCCATCTCTGTGAGGTAGGCAGGACAGTACCAGGCCTCTCATTCACAGATGAGGAAACTGAGGCTCAGAGGAGAGGAGAGAGACAAATTCAGAGGCCCACCAGACGGGGACTTTGGCTGCAGGCACCTAGTTCCAAGGTGAGGTTCACTCCATCTGAGGGACCCACGAGAATTCTGGGTGTGAGTGACTCCCCTGGAACCTGAGAGGAGACCGAGAGAGGCCTCTCCAGGTCCTTCCAGGAATACAGCCTTCGTGTATGCTTGATTGACACTCCTGTAGCGCTAGGCTTGACTGAGCTCTGGGGTGCTACTGAAGGAGCCAGCTTCTTTCCTCCAGCTCCTGAGGCTGCACAGAGGCCCCGCAGGCAGGACTGTGGGAGGTGCTGGCTGTGGAGCAACTCAGAGACATAAGCCACCATCCTCTGGTGCACCTGTGTTCAGCAGACAAGCATTGAGTGCTTCCTGTATACAAGCTTCTTGCTGGTGACCTGTAATGTGAATCTGACCTATGTTCATGGCTGAGCCCAGAGTCACCTCCCTTCTCAGGATACCTCACAAGAAGGCCCAAAGAGGGAACACCTCCTGTCATCTGCAGAAACATCTGCATGTCCAGGACACAGCTCTCTCTCCCCCTTGGTCTGGAGTGGTCTTCAGGCATCTGGAATTACTTAGTGCCCATGGTGTTTCCATGCTTGGTGTGGGTGGGTGCCTGTCAACACCACATGGGTACCAAGCAGATGTTCCACTCTTTGTCCTACCCTACCTTTCCCCCTAGTTTCCTACCCCATCCACACTGGCATTTCCCCATTCCTCCCCCCTGCTTCTTTGACTTTGTCAAGCCTTGCTCAATGTCTTCAAGATGGAGGGGGCATGTCAAGAGCTCAAAGCAGGACCGGCAAGGTGCCTGGGGTCCATGGTCTCAAGAGATCCTTAGTTTGTCCCAGCTCCCAATGCTTTAACTCCTGGGTGCCCATTTTAGTTCCTGGGAGTCTGGGCATGGAGTACAGCAAGGCAATGGAAAAGACTGGTGCCCAGATGGGACTCCTCGGGGTCTGTCTAAGCCTGGGACGGAGGGACTGGTTTAGGAGGTCATCCTGGTAGACCAACAGGGACAGAGAGGTAGACTGTTTTGTGAAGAAAGGCCTATGGGAACAGACTAAGCCTCCTCCCACCTTCCTTCCCTATAAGAGCCACCACTGATGTGCCTCAGTGCCCCAGTCTGTAAATTGGGCCAGATGGGGAATTTTTTCTTGAGAACAAGGGACAGATGGTCTGCCATGACCTTGCTCCCAGTAAGAGTATACTGTTGCCACCCTAGGAGACCAGGGATGGTGCTGCTTCAGTGTCCCGATGCATGGTCCTTGCCACAGATACTTGCCACATGGCTCTCTTGTCTCTGTACTGCACAGCCATTTGTGCTTGCCCCTCCCTCAACAAATAAATGCAACAGAGGTAATTTTTTAAACGACTTTTTTGTTTTTGTTTTTCAAGATAGGGTTTCTCTTGTGTAGTCCTGGGTGTCCTGGAACTCATTCTGTAGACCAAGCTGGCCTTGAACTCAGAAATCTGCCTACCTCTGCCTCCTAAGTGCTAAGATTAAAGGCGTGCACCACCAGTGCATGGCTTAAAATGATATTTCATTGTCTGAGTTTTAAGTAACATTTTTTTTTGACAAGTGGTGAGACCAAGCAATTGTTGACAGCGTGTGCTGAATCTGTCTTTTTTTAGGGGTTTTCCTGCTCATTTCGTGGGTCCCAAAACATAATGAGGAATTCCAGCTTTTATGTTCTCTGGTCAAGAAAAGAGAAGGGAAGAGAGAGAACCTGTCCCCACCCTAACACAGGATACCAAACACAGGGCCACCTCTTTGGTAACAAGCAGAGATTCCAAATACAGTTTACCAAGTGTGCTCTTTGTATTGCTCCTAGGGCAGATGCAAATGATTTAAAGGAAAAGAAATGAGCCCATGCCATGGCTTCAATAAATCTTCACGTAGCCACAAGTGTGAGCCAGGGTCTGATGGAGCCCAATGTGTGGCTTCAGAAAGCGCAGGTCATGGCTCTCCGCCTTCCTCTCTCCCCTCCACTGTTGGGCAACCCAAGTCAAAACTGGACATTGATGTTTTAAGAAAAAAGGGGCCTTTAGGTATTCCCCTATCAGGGAGGATGTCTAGAGAAATATTTGTTCTGTCTGTGCCCCACCAGTGGTGAGGTCCATGTCAGGCTGTGTCTAGGAGCTCATACACATGCTGATTTACTAACCATGGGCTCTAGGACCCCGGTCTCCATGGCTGACAGGGTGATCATCTCCTGAGGGTTTTCTCCCTCCCAGTCCTCCATCCCTGTGGATCCCACTCAGAGGTGCAGGAAGCTGGCCTCAGATCCTACTCCTCTGTGCCCGTGCTTTGTCCCCTGCTGCAGTGCCAAGGCTGAGGGAGGGTCTGCAGACTCTGTGGCGGTCCTGTTCTCATTGCCAGAGTGCTGGGGCTCTCAGGACTGAGGCCAAAGCCTTTCCTCGCTTGGCAGCTGGTGCCATCCCCCTCTCTGTCTCTGCTCTTTGACTGTGTGGCTTTGAAGGAGGGAGGCACCAGTCCAGACTGGCACACTTGGGTGGCAATCACCTTCAGTGTTTGGTCATCTCTCCTTCCAGTTTTCTGTGCATAGAGATCCAGGAAACAAACAGATGGAAGCCAACTGTGCACAGAGCTCGGTATGCTGATTTACATGTATGCATGCATATGTGCAGGTGTGCATGTTTGTGTATGAACATGTGGAGGCCCCTCTTCTTCCTCTTCCTCCTCCTCCTCTTGTTCCTCCTCCTCCTCTTCTTCGTCCTCCTTCTCTCTCTCCTCATTCATCTTTATGAGACAAAGTCTCTCTGTGTAGCTCTGTAGCTCTGATTGTCCTGAAATTTGCTGCAAAGATCAGAGATCAGGCTGATCTGGAACTCAGATGTATTTTGTTCTGCAAACAAGACTTAAACACACATGAACAGAGGGGAAGACACCCAGCTCAGCAGGGGAGAGGGCGGCAGAAGGGGCTGGTGGGCAAGGGACAGGGACTCACAGTACATGGAGATTTGAGTGACTGTGGGAGGCCCTTGGACTTTGTTTTGTGGATACTTGAGATCACTGAAATCAGGTTCTCCTCCAGTTCTGGGGACGGAATCCAAGGTTTTGAGCATACTGGGCAGGCTCTACCCCTAGTTCAATTCAAAGAAAACATTGGATTAGATGAGAACAGTAAAGCAACAATGTTTCCATTTGTCCTGGGAAAGGGTGAGCCCAGAGGCTGGTGTGCAGGTGCAGCTAAAGCCTGCCACTGTCTCAGTTGCTGGGTTGACCATGATTCAAGCTAGCCATTTGCTAACTTAAGGGTTATTTTATCAATCAACTTATCAACCATCCATCCAACCAACCAACCAACCAACCAACAAGCAGTTATATCCAACTGTCTAGCCAAACAAACCTTTTTCTCTACTCAACTACTCATCCATCTATCCATCCATCATCTGTCCATCAAACTACTTACTACTAGCCACTTTCTTCTCTCCTTCCCTCCATTCTTCTTCCCTTTCCCCTTCCCCTTCCCCCCCTCTCTGTCCTTTCCCTCTCTCCTTGCCTTCCCATTTTACTGGAGAACAGATGTTGTTCCTCTTGGAATGTCTTCAGGTAACAGGTATCCTTGGCATAGTCCACACGGAACTGGGTAGCTCACCTCATTTTTGAAGAACATCCTGGATTCTGGCCCCCTGGTCCTTGTGCCCACAGATAGCATCTGGAAGTGCTCCCAGAGCACAGGAAGAGCAAGTCTCAGTACAGGCCTCCAGGTTCCTCCGAGAGAACACGTGCCGTGTCAGGACACAGCTGGGACTCCAGATTCCATTGATTGGCTCATGAATTCCGCCAGTGCCACTGGACACCTGGTCTGGAACCATGAGAACTTAGAGACCTTTCTGCCTCTGAGGCCTGGCTATGTAACTTAGGTTTACCACAGGATGCAATGGTCCTCTAGGGCACTGACAGCAAAGAGAGCCAAGGGTGGGAGCTCCCACCCACCCCAACCTGTCTATGCAGCCAAGACCTGCAGAATGCCTTGCCCTGTGCTGTTCAGTCAGCCCAGGAGGAAAGGCAGCCAGGACTGAGACCTAGCTCACAGGCTCCAGAGCTGGATGGCTTCCCTGGAGGGCCATTAGGAGGCTGCTTGTGTGTTCTGGCTGGGAGCCACCACCCACCTCTCATCCTCCCCACACATCAGATCCCCACATAGAGCTTGTCTCAGGGTAGCTGGTTGGCTCTCCAGCTCCAGCCTGGCTCAGGGTCTCCTTTTGTTTGTTGGCCATATTTCCAGTACAGAGGTAGCAACACTATTGGCAACAGAAGGATCAGGGTGCCCTCCTACCCATCCATCTACTCAGCAATCCACCCACCCAGCCGCCATCCATTCATCCATCCATCCATCTACCAAGTTCATTTATCCATATATGTGTTTGGGTGTAAATCTATTTATCCACACATGCATATCATATAGCCATCTGCTCATCAGTCTATCTTTCTGTCCACACATCCATTTACCCATCTAGCTACCATCCATCCATCTGTCCAACCATCATTTTGTACATATGGTTATTCATCTCTCCATCCACCCATCCATCATCTATCCATCCGCCAATCATCCATGCATCCTTCCCTCCATCCCTCTGCCCATCTTTCCACACATCTCACTCTCTGCTTCCTAAGGCCCTTACATTTTCTGTGACTAAACAAAACACATGTGCTAACAGACCGTGTTGGACACCTCCATATTCCCTGACATTGTGTCATCCTGCCTTTGTGTGGCCCTTTCCTAACTCCTTGTGTCACAGGCCTCTGCCTGACTGCTCTGAGTCTTTGCTGAGGCAGCTCTAGGAGGTGCTCTGCAGGTCTGTGTCATGCACAGCTTAGTATGAAGGCACTGACTCCCCAGGCTATGGGGACTTGGCTGGAACACTCCTTTTTCTGTCTCTTCGGCAGACATTTGAGGCACCGGCTACACAGTGGCCCCAGAAGCCTGCAGTAGTGACATATTGACTTTGCTTATGCTCTGCTACCTGACCGACTCTCTTTGGTCCCCGTGTCTGGTCCTCTTCCCCATCGGTGCTGACAGAACAAGCTCTTTTCTGAGACTCAGGCTGACCCCAAAGCCCATGGAGACATTTTCAAAATTCTGCCAACTTAAAACAAGTGGGAATATAGTCCAGGAAAATGCAGTCATTCAGTTTCGAGTCAGAGTCCTTCATTCATTCACCCATTCACTCATTCATTTGCTTTATTCATGTCTGTGTCTACTCCCTCACTTACCCACTATTCCAACAGTCCATCTATCCATCCAGTCGTTCATCACTCAGGACTTGGCTTACACTTGTCCTCACTCTCTTCTTTATGGTGACATCTGCGGGGTTGACAGTAAGTTCTGGCAACAAGCTGAGGAGGCAGAGGAATGGTAAGGGACAGGTGCCAGGAATAGACGGATGTGAATTCAAATCCCGACTTTCATATTTTGGGCATATTATCTCACCCCTCTCAGCCTCAGTTTTCTCATCTGTAAAATTGGTGTGAGGATGTGTGCATGAAGCGTCCTTGTGGGTGGCAAACTGGTGTGATGTGTCAGGCCTTTGCCGCAGACATGGCCTGTGGGGAACTTGTTGGACTGGAGCGGTAGCAGCTCTCACTACTAACTTGGTTATCCATAAGAACCCTGGAGTGGTTGACTGCACTTCTGGAGCCTGGTGCCCATTACTACTTTCCGGCCCCTGTCCCCAAGGCTTCTCAGCATGTTTTGACCTTAGAAGTGGCCAAGAGAATCAATGGCTCTATAGCTTCTTGATAGGAAGCCAAGGAAACAACTTGGTCACCAGGAGGGGACAGGCAGGATAGCAGGGCGTGATGTTGGATTAATGGTGTTTGAGACTGTCTGCCTTGCCTTGGCTACCTGCTTATGAAACAGAGACCTCTGAGAGGTTTCAAGAAACCCACCCACCTTTGGGAATCCTTGCCTGCCCAAACTCAAGCCCCAACAACATTCCCTGCCCACGGTTTGTGAGTCACGCAGCCTAAACCGTGGTCTTTGAGACTCCTGGAATCAGATTTAAAGATGATAAAAACTTTCCAATAGGAACAAGGGCTGAATTCCAACGAGTGCCTTGCTGGGTGGAATGCCTGTCTGTGGGCACTTGGGGGGGGGGCTAGAGGATCCCAGAACAGACATGGCTCCTGCTGTTTAGACGGGGCTAGGGTCCTGGAACACATCTTACCTGCTCCGCCCCCACTCAGGATGGCACCGGGCATTGCCCACATTAAGCAAGTGTACCGTGTTTCTCTTACTCTCTACTTTCTGGGTTTTCCACCCTCTTCCCTTCACCTTCCCACCCCTCCTCTCTTCCTTCTCATCAACCATTTTTTAGTTAAAATTTCCTGTTGTTTGCCTGCTTACGTGGAGACATGTCACCTTTAGGAACAAGATTTAAGTCCCAGATCTATCTTAAAAATGGGGAAACTGAGGCCCAGGAAGAGGGGAAGCTTGAACAAAATAATGTATCAGGGGAGTCAAGAGCTGGGGTTGGGCCGGGCAGTGGTGGTGCCACCTTTAATCCCAGCACTTGGGAGGCAGAGGCAGGCAGATTTCTGAGTCCGAGGCCAGCCTAGTCTACAGAGTTCGTTTCAGGACAGCCAGGGCTACACAGAGAAACCCTGTCTCAAAAAACAAGCAAACAAGAGCTGGGGTTGGCCTGTGCCTAAGGATCAGCCCTCTGTGCCCTGGCCAGGGGCTTGGGCTATGAAGACAAGCTGCACAGAGTGGCAGAAGCCTCCTGGAGATTGCTAACCCATGGGTGACTGGGCTCTATGGACCTGTGTCCCACTGTGGTCTCACAAGCTGTCAGAGTCAGCACTGGGCTAAGCCTAGAAGGGTCACTGGGTACACAGAACCTCCCTCCAGCACAGGGGGAGTCAAGGAGGGAGGGGAGGCCCCTCAGGGTGGGAGACTCATCCAGGACCATGCCTGGGCCTGCAGATGATTCCTCTGCCCAGGTTGATCAAAGGGCTAGCCCAATCACAGGCTTCTTGCCCATTCACAAGGGTTTGTCTCAGAGTCCAGCAGCACCCTCTAGCGCAGGGTCTAGCTCCCACTGGGAAGAGCTGGGCATCATCTGTGGGACTTTGCTGCAGAACTGGATCAATTCAGTCCTCCCCTCCTACACAGATGGGAAACTGAGGCACAGAAGAGAGGAAGGCTCACTGGTTTTCCTAGTGATCAGTGGCTAACCCTGTTATTTCTTCAAAGCCCTTGTCCAGGCAGCCCTGGAAGTCAAAGAGGGTGCCAGGAACTGTTCAGCCTCTCATGGGTTCTGCCAAGGAATCTACCTGCTCAGAGAGCTGACAGCTAAGGGAGGAGAGGACAGAGGCTCAGGACCACTCTCACTCATCCTGTGCATGGCCTCCTGCTGGTTTGGCATTCAGCACACCTGGTGTTTGTACAAGGAGCTTAGTAGATTGGTGCCTATAGCTTTGGAACCTGGTGAGAGGCACTTGCTGGTTCACAGGTATGCCTTCTCCCTGTGTCTTCATTGTCTAGAGGGGCAGGGACGTTTTGGGGGCTCTTCTGTAAGGGCAAGAATGCCATCCATGAGGGCTACCACCTCTCAAATACTCCACTTGCACCACACCCTTGGAAGAGGCGTTTTTACACACGTTAAAGGAAACAAACCTTTGCAGCCATCGGCTGGATTTCTATGTCTGCTCAGAAGGATGCCTCTAGGAGAGAAGCATCTGTAATGATGTCCCTGCCTCACAGCTGCTCTCCCCAGGCCCGGTCTCAGTGGGAACCTTTGCACACAATAGAGCACCATCCCGTGCCCAGTCTGTGCTGTGTGATCTGAGGAAACTCACTGACCTCGCTGGTGTCACTGCGTCAGAGAATGGAGGCCTAGGACAAGAGGCTGTGCATGGAGCCCTCATATACAGAATACAATATTTCCATGTAGTCATTCATCACCTCTGACTCCAATTTTACCTCCTCCTCTTCTGATGCTGCCTTAAAGCCTGGGGTGGGGGGATAGGATAGAGGAGGGAGTATGGGGAGGGATGATTGACCCACATGGAAACCTACTGCTATAGGAACTTCCTAAAGTAATATGCATATGCACATATAAGATGAATTTAACTGGAGTGACCCCAGAATGGGAGGAGGCATGTCCTTACCAGATACCACAGGATAATTCCTCCGAGCCAGGAATGAGTTACTTCTTTTGCTGCTGTTGGTCAGTGGGGCTCCATCAATCTCTGAACATTACAGGCTGCTGCCACTGCTCTTGGATACTCTCTAGAACTTGACAGTAAGACTATGTTGCTGGAGACACCATGTGCTTGAGTCATAAAATATGGAGAAATCAAGGTGGTACTGACCTGGAAGGTGTGACCCCTACCAGCTAGCTTTCACATTGCTGGCAGGTTCTATGTACACACTGGAGGAGAAGGTGAATCTCCAATCTTATCCAGCTGTGATTCTGAGAGCTACAGTAACTATGGACCTGGGAAGCCATGCCCATTGGTACAGTGGCAGAAGTGTCCTGAGAGTAACCAACCACTTTCTGATTGGAGTTAAGGCTCACTTCACGAGGCGGAGCCGAGACCTGGCACCATTGTTAGGGCTAAGAACCTGTGGCTAGGCCAGTCATAAACCCTAGTTGTAGTGACTTATCATCATACCCAAAGACTAATGCATCTCTCAGCTTTCATCAGAGAAGCATTTACAGTAGAGACTGATGAGCAAAGACTCCCAGAACCACCTGAGAGATGGCAGCCCTAAGCGGGGCATCTTTATCACACTCCTCCTCCCCAGGTGAGAGGTGTGCTGTCAGCTATTCCAAGTATGGCTGTGAATCACCCTGTGAGGAAATCCACATGCAGCCCCTTGGGAATGGAACCCAGCCTCAGAGTGGCTCCCTGCCCTGGGAATTAGCTGACACTCTGGAGGCAGTTATTAACCACCAGCTCTGTGCCAGCTGAGCACAGCCTGCGGCCTCTGCCTGGATTTCTTTTCCCACCAGGATTGGCTTTCACTCACCTTCCCAGGATCATCTCTCCGCAGGGTGCCTATCCAGGGCCCTGGAAGGCTGGGCTTCTCCAGCCTGGCTCTGCCTTCATTAGAGCTCACTAGCTCAAGCAGAGCCTGCATGAGCCCAGGCATTCCTGCAAGTGGGAGGCTTGTGCCTCTGCAGCCTGGGGGTGGTTGTGGCATTACCCAGTAGCTGGGGGGAGTTCCTACCCAGCCATCACTCTCTGGAACTTCCTGGGCCCTGAAATCGGTACTTCTTTAGTGACTGAGTACGTGGACCCTGGTCTGGGCTTAGCTTCTCCCATCTCTCTGGGTGACTCATTCATCAACTGAGAACTATTGGAAATTGCCTTCCTTGCCAGGTGTGGTATGACACACCTGTAATCTCATCACTTGGGAGGTAGAGGTAGGGGGTTAAAATAAAGGCCATCCCCCAACTACATAGCAAGTTCAAGGTTGGCCTGGGCTACATGAGATGCTGTCCCAGAAAACATAACCTCCCAGCCAACCCCTCTTCCCCTGGAGTCAGGGGAACATTATGTAGAAGTTGCTGAGCAGGGTCTCAGTATTTTCTGGTTTTTAATTTTTTTTATTTATTTACTTGGCCATCTGAGTTGTTTCCAGAATTGGAATATTATTAATAAGATATTCAGAGAAGTCCCAGGTGGTTGGTGGTCATCGTCTCCTAGTCCAGGGAAGGCCGGTTAGCCTTAATTCAATATAACTCTTTGGAAATGCATTATGTGGTTGGATGTCTGACAGTTTCTTTCGTTTCCTTGCTAACTAAAATTCTATGCCACAGTGTACTGGTCAGTCCCCTGTGGAAGGATGCCAGGACCTGATGATTAGAGACAAACTTGTGAGAAGTTTGTAAGGGCCATTGGTCTATGAGTGTCCTCCCTCCTCTCTCCTCTCCCCTACCCCCCTCCCCTGTGCTGCCTTTGGTTTGGGACCAGAATGACACAGAATACCTATAATGTACAGGTAGATAGCTCCTTCTTTTGTTTTCTGGCAGAGATTCTGTAGACTATTGTGCTAACACTTCTGTAAACGTTGGTGAAAATTCTCCAGTGAAATATTGGCACCTGGAGATTTTGAGTGGGAGCAGTTATTAACTTGTGGATTTCATTTCCCTAATAAAGTTTCCAATCTATCCAAGTTGTGCTTTAAAAAAAAAAAAAAGAAAGAAAGAAAGAAAGAAAAAAAAAGCTGTATCAAGATCACACAAGGTGCCAGAGCATTGGGTTAGCTTGGTGCTTGGTTTAGTAGTTTGGTGCTGCAGTGTCTGTAGTGCCAACTCCTGTCTGGTTCTTGGTATTTGCAACAACTTATCTTTTTTCCAGGTTTCTTCACCTGTTGTTACTCATTGCCAGCTTCCTTGCTCTTTCCATCCACTCTGCATCACTTCAGTGATGTTTCATTGACATGTGCCAGGCTGGGGATTTCCTTATTGTATCCAGTGTGAAGTGTGATTAGCTTCTCACACATGTATGTTTCTGTCTTGCTACAGGCTTCCTGGAGGAGCTAGGATGGAGAAGTTGCTTCAGGTGCTGCTCTCCTTGGCATGGGCTTGCTGTGTATTTGTTACTTGAGTGTTCTTTGCCTTGCCCTAAATCATGTGTGAGCTCCTCGGAGTCTGAGATCATGCCCACTTTGTTCACTGCTACGGTCTGAGAGTTTATGCTGTTCAAAGAGTTGGAGTTCAGTAAATAAGCAAATAGGTCGTCCAGACCCATGCTAACTGCAGAGCAGCAGGCTGTGGGAAGACAGGGACACTGAGAGGAGAAGATGCCTCGAAGGGTTGTTCTTTATAACACTGAGTTATGGTTATGGTGCAGGTGGTAATAGCATGGAAAATGGCCTTTCTGCATGGCTGTGGAGAGGACTAAGGTGTCTGTTACCATGGCCTGGTGGGGTTGTGGACTATGGAAGGGTTAGGGCAATCTGTCACAGCAGGGACCCTCATATGGACCCATGGTGCCACCACCTTATCTTCCCAGGGTCAGTTAGGATGCCTTCTACCCCACACTGCCTTAACCTAACCAAGCTAGCCATTCTTTTCCTTGTTCCTATTAAGTTCGGGGGAAGGTCTCTGCTAATAAAAGTTTTTAAATGACCTCTTTGTCATCTTTTATGTTAATTCCTTTTATCAGACCAACAACAGTCTCAGGCTGCAGCCTACCTGCCCCTGTGCTGCCCTGGGCCAGGAGCACCTTCCTTGATGTTGATCAGTTTCTCTCCAGTTCCTGGGGCACTTGGGCAGAAAAGCCCACCTTCCCAACCTTGATTCAGATTTCTGCTCCCAGAACTCTATGAGAATTATTCTCACTGTGACCTACCCTAGACTTATGGCTGCCTGCTGTGACAGCCCTTGGATGTGAATACAGCCTTTTTGGGGATAAGCCTGCCTCCCAGGCTGCCACAATATCCCCAAATTATAGACACCCAACAGCAAGGTTGGGAAGACCCTGAGTCCCAGGTCCTGGCAGGGAGAGGAGACATCTACTTTTCCTGACTTTCCTTTCAGGATGTGACCAGAGCTTCTACATCTCTGCCTTGCTCCACACCCCTGGGATGTGTGTCCCAAGAACATGCCTATCTTAACTATGCCTAGCAACTGAGCTGTGGCTCCGGGCTCTCGTTTCTGAACAGATCAGCCCTGATCGAAAGCATGCTGGGAGAGGTACTGAGACAGACAGAGGTCAGGCAAAGAGCCTGCCTACCCACAGCAGTGAATACAGGGTAGATCAGGCTGAAGGAGACCAGGGATCTGTCAAGGTGAGGGCTCTGCCTGCAGAAAAAGAGCCACACAGGAGTGAGACAGAATAGGGACCCTGGCCAAGGGATCTGGCAGTTAGGGACTTGAGTTCAGGGCCTGAGGTGAGCTCTGAGGCTGGAGGCTATCATGGAGGCTCAGAGGAAATGGCCCCAACCACTGGCCAGGGAGCCAGTTCAAGGATAGCAGCCCCTAAATAGTCTCTACTACTCAAGTTGAGCATTGCAGTTTCTCAGAGTCTGCAGCCTGTGAACTCGGGGGAGAAGGGGCCCAAGAGGGGAAGGGGATTGTCATAAGAAGACAGGAGTGTGACAAGCCACACTGAGAGCTGTCAGGGGACTCTGAGCACGGTCAAGCCTCCTTCTCTTTCTGATTGTTCTGGAAAGGCAAGATCCTTGTGTGTGCCAGGCCAGGCCTTCTGTTTTGCCAGGCTGCTGTGTGCCCCTCCCCCCTGTTAGGCTGAGCCCAGCCCTGCAGTGCTGAGGCTCTTGAACAGGCCTTTCCCAGCTTGCTCCAAAAGAGTTGTTTTCTTTTCCCTTCTAAGAAGTTTGTTCCTGGTCATAAACTCTGTGGGACTGGGCCAGCAGGGCTGTGCGTCTCCATTGGTAAACACAATCTAAAAACACACTTCTCTGTTGGTAAACACTGTATCTAAAAACACTTCGTAGCTGCAAAAGGCAGCTGGGACAATGGTGCCTTGTCCCTGCAGCAAACCCAAAGGCCACCACCTTCTTTGATCCCTTCACCTTGCTGCAGGATTGGGGACATGGGTCCTATTCTCTAGGTCCATCAAATGGCATTCAAACGACTTCATTAGCATCTCCCTCTGATCTGCTGCAACTGGGCAGGTCGGCTGTCACCGGAGAGGACAGCCGCGCCTTTTCTATCTGGTGGACATCTAAACCTCCTTGACAAAGTTCCTTTTAAAATTGACTTCCTTTGTTTGGTCCTCGTCTTCTGTTGAAGCCTTTAGTGGTCAATGTACTCCGAGATGACTTGTGGACAAAAATCCCGTCTGGCCCAGACAGTAAATCTAGGCTCCATTCACACTGGTTAAATGCCGGCTTTATGCCTATTGTCACAGGCTCTCCCAAAGCACCCATGCTGTTAAGAGCTTCCTACCATAAATTACACCCCTCACTCTGAGCAGCCTGGGGAGAGAGGCACAGCCGGCTGCCATGTGGAAGACCAGTGGCAGCCCTGATGGGCATGCCAGGCAGAGGCCACTGGGATTTGAGTTAACTTCTCCATACCTAAGAGTAATGTTGGTCAGAGACAGGAGACATGACTCAAAGTGGATTTAGGCAAAATGCATTGGATCAGGCTTGTATCCTACCCCCTCACACCATGGTGTGCTCCACTGACTTCCTCCCTGCCTCTCTCTTTGTGCACATAGGTAGTGACACCGTGAGAAGCCCCATTTCTTGCCAGGGCAGCAGAATTCCAGAGTTCTGAAGCAAGAGTGTCATTGGCCAGGAATGGGCTATATCACCATCTCTGGCCAATTACTGAGACCCAGAAACTCCAGGCTTGTTTTGGGTCACATTTACTCCTTTGGCCAGAAGAGTTGCCCTACACCGATGGGGGACTCCAGGTGGGAGGAGCCTATCTCTGAGGGAAAGTGGGTCATGGTAGTAGAGGAAGAAGCTTTGATGACCTGCGCTCAAGGCTGAGCCTGGTACCCAGGCTCTGGAAGTACTGTGGTCGGTGAGCTCTGCCAAAGGCATCTCTGTTTCATCCTGTAATCTTTGCTACACTCTGTGATCACCAGAGGCCTTCCACTTGCATGTAACCGTGACAGGCCTGTTTCCACCCTGGGAAGACCACTGGATGCTGGACCCTCCCTCATCCACACCATTGCGTGGCCAGGGACCCAGCTGTGGCCCTCAGCAGCTGCATGGGTGGGGACTTCACCATGGCTTCAGGTGTTGGGGCAGGCTACTTACATCAGCCTGCTCCTCTCCACCCTCACCTCTCCAGGTCTGCCTTCCTTCACAGTGCTCAAACCATCTCATTTTTCTTTCTCTCCCATTTCTCCACCACACACTTGTACATCGGAGTGGCTCCTACTGAGGGTGGGCCACATGGTGGGTGGACCTCTAGGTGTCTTGGCAGGCCTCTGGGTGTGTTCCACCTGCCCGCTCACCCATAAAAGCTATTTTTAAAATAACTTTTTTCAGGCAGTTTTCTTTGTTGTGTGTGTGTATTCATGCTTACATGTGTGTGCTGTTTAGACATGGATATGACCAGGTGCATGTGTATGAAGGTTCAAGGTGAGATTGGGAGTCTCTCCCAATTGCTCTCCATATTGTTCTTTCCTTGAGACATAGTCTCTCAGCTGATCTGGTGTGGCTACTCTAGCTAGTCAGCAGGATGTGTAGACAGATCTCTGTCTGTCTGAGCCTCCTGAGCACTGGGACTATGGGGAAACACCACGCCCACCTGGCACTTAGGTGAGCTCTGGTCCTGCTCATACCTGCTGCTTTAAACCTCCTGGGCATCTCCCAGCCCTCAGAACCCAAAGAAACACAGACAGGAGGAAGCACACAGAGACAGGGGACATGAGAGAGAGACAGAAAGAGAGACAGACAGAGAGAAAGAGAGAGACAGACACAGAGAGAGAGACAGAGACAGACAGAGGCAGAGAGAGGATATGAGAGAAACAGAGAGACAGAGACAGGGACAGAGACAGACAGAGACAGAGAGAGAGGATATGAGAGAGACAGAGAGAGTGAGAGGCAGAGATGAAGAACCTGCAAGGCAGATACAGAGAGAGAGACAGAGTATGGCGGATGGCCTGGCATCATCGTGCAGGCTGCAGATGTCAGAGGCCTTGTTCTTGCTTGCATGACATTGTGGATTGTTTCCATTGCTCAGCCATCAAGTACCCTGGGTTTCATCTGGCACGTGAACTGAACTGTGCGCCCACTGAACACTTCATTTCAGATATTGTGTTTTTCCTTTCTAGTTGATCACAAGGTGGATGGTGGCATCCTCTGTATTCTATTTGGTTTGAAGTCTACTTGCTCCATATGTTTGTGAGAGGAAGCCTGAGAACCTTCCGCTATGGAGGCTCTCTCTGGCTTCATTCCATGAACCAGCTTTCACTTAGGTATTTTTTAAAGGATTTCTTGTGTGTGTGTGTGTGTGTGTGTGTGTGTGTGTGTGTGTGTGTTTGTGTGTGTAGAGATTGTGCATGTGAACATAGCACCTAAGGAGGCCAGAAGAGGGCATCAGATGCCCTGGGTCTGGCATTACAAATGTAGTAAGCCACAGGATATGGGCACTGGCACCCAAACTTGGGTCCTCTATTGAGTGATGAGCGCAATCTGTAGCCTGCTTAGTGGATCTCTAAGTTGTCTAACTCAGTGCAAACATGGGTAGGGTAACCTTCACTTTGGAAATGTCCCCCTCTGTCTTCTCCGTCAAGCCTGTTCATCTCTGTATGTCACATTCTTGTGTCTTTTATCCAGCCCTACTTCAGCCAGGCAGCACTCTGATTGGCACAAAACTTTTCTGAGTTAAAATTACCACAGAGTGCCCTGTGTTGCTTTTTTTCTGACCTAAAGTGTGGCCTCCTCTTGCTCATGCTTCCAAATCTAGCATCCTCGGACACCAGTGTTGCAGATGAGGATGTTGGTCCTGGATGAGGGAGTAAGATTCTCAGCCACCAGAGGATGGAGGTTTTCAAGCTTCAGGCCACCCTGCTGCCTCCTCTATGGGAACAAAATAATTCTGTAGTGACCCACATGCAGGAAAGTCATTCCAGCTTCCTTTTAGGAGTTTCTCAGGGGCTGGAGAGATGGCTCAGCAGTTAAGAGCACTGACTGCTCTTCCGGAAGTCGTGAGTTCAAATCCCAGAAACCACATGGTGCTTTACAACCATCTGTAACAAGACCTGATTCCCTCTTCTGGTGTCTGAAGACAGCTACAGTGTACTTAGATATAATAAATACAATAAATCTTTTACAAAAGGGGAGTTTATCCTTTTTAATAAAAATAGCACACTAGATATTGACTGTTTCATATTTAAATCAGGTTGATCCAAAGTGACTCTCAGGATGGGGAAATTGCTCTGAGTGTGTGGGTAAGAAGGCTCGGTGAGTAAGCATGTGGACCTGGTTCAAATTCTAGCCTTCACACAAAAGGCTAGGTATGGCTCTGTGCACACAGAGTAGAGACAGGAGGCTTGCTGGCTGTTACGCTGACTCTGGGTTCAGCAAGAGACTCTGCCTCAATCAGACAGTGATAGGGCAGGGCATTCAGCACCCTTCTCTGACCTCTGTGCCTGTATGCAGAGCTACACACACACACACACACACACACACACACACACACACACACACACACACACACACACACACACACACCAGCAGGTACATGTTCCCTCTGACTGAAGTGAATTTTCCAGAAACCGTAGGAGAAGCCTTGCCTCAACACTGGCAGCTTGTATCTTGTATTGAAAACTAAAGTCTTGTGCCACTGCCCACAGCCACAGCGCTGCTCACCTAGCGAGCACAGCCCAAAGAAGCTTGGAGATTGTTTTTTACAAGAAACCCCCTCCAGCCTTCTGCTAGGCGGAGAGATAGAATATCAGAGGCAGTGTGTTCTACAGTGGCTCCATCTGGACTCCTGCCCCAGCAGCCACAGAACCTCCCCAGTCAGTCTGGCAGTGGGAGGAAGGGGACACATGGGTCCCCTTACATAAGTCACCTGATCTGCTTCCACATCCCTCTTTTGCTGACTTAGCTTTGCCCTGCCCATGAGCTTCATCTGCCCAGAGAAACAAGCAAAGCTCTGAAGCCTATCTAGGTCTTTGCAATCAAGTGTGGGTTTGCGAGCATGTTTTGATTCTCAAGGGTTTCCTCATCAGCAGACTGAGCCCCTGCAGGCACCTGGGTCCCACAGGTGATGTGTCCATTGCATCTACCCTTAAAGTTCAAGGGTGGGGAGACTCACCAAGTATGCACACAACCCAGGCTCAGGTGTGGCCAGCACATCCACCCAATCCCAGAACATTACTTATTGTTTATTTTGGAGATAGTGTCTCATTCAGGTGGCCCAGGCTGGCCTTGAACTTGTTCTGTAGCTGAGGATGACCTAGAACTTCTGATCCTCCTATCTCTCCCTCTGAAAGCTGGAATTCCCAGCATGCACTGCCATGCTCCTGCTTTATGAGATCCTGGAGACCAACCAAGGGCTTCATGAATACTGGGCAAGCAGACTGACTTGCATTAATTGTTGAGTGGCCATGAGGGGAAGGAGGGTCTGGGGTCAAAGACTGTGGCTGACAAAACGGCTGTTCCCTCTCCTGCTCCCACCCAAAGAAAGTGCCCCATTGTTGAAACAGGAGGATATGATAAAGTATCTAGCCATCTCTTTGAGGTGTGTCAGTGAGGGATGGTGGGGGAACAGTGTGGGCCAGCATGGGTCCGTTTTCCTACTTGCATAGTTCTGTGGACTTGTCTCCACCCTCCCTATAAGGCTCACGTTTTAGTGGGGGAAGCTGGGGATAGGGTCCTTTCAGGCAGTTGCAAGCAGAGGTCCTAGGACTGGAGGATCGGCTCTTCATCTCAAGTCAGTGGGGGAATCTGGCAAGCCTGGGGTAAGGAGTAAGAAACAGCGGGATCCTGGAAGTGGGATAGCCTAAGATCTGTGCGTGGCATGCCAAGTGGTCCAGCTGTAGACTGCAGGTTTAAGAAAATGAGTCCCTGAGTGAGGATGAGTTGAGCTAGGGCAAGACCCGGAACCCCAGACTCAGGGTGACTTGAGTCTGAGGGAGGCCTTCAGAACAAGTCCTTGCTGGCTTCATACATGGCAGCTCAGCTGCGCTTCTGGTAAGCTTGAGAAGCTTCTGGAGCCACAAGGGATGGGAGACATTGCTTTACTGGGAGCTTAAATCTAGAGGAAATATAGAGGCTCAGGGGTGAACGAACTTTCTGAAAAAGCAGGAGAAATCATGCTGAACTGTTCAGAAGAATTTGGGCTCTCGCCATCACCATGGCCCTCCTACCTGAGTATTCCTGAGCTTGGTCCTGGACACTCTCTTTCACAGTGGTAGACTTTGCAGGTCAGTGTGTGTTGGAAGTTGGGTAGGAGATGAGATAGGGGCCTAGGCACACAATGGCCTTCACACTTGACTAAACTCCTCCCTGGTACTCACTCAACTCAGTTGTCATGCCCAGCCCACATTATTACCAAGAGGCTTGTATCTCTCACTTCAGGACTGAGCACCTCCACCTGGTAGTGTCTGGAGTTGCAGGTCTGAACGCCTTATTCAAGGGTGTGAATGAGTGACTGTTGGCCAAAATCCCAGAGCCTGTGGCTTAGGTTATACCCTCACTAGGATGCTTTTCTTCTGTTACCATCTGTTCTTCTTTCTGTAGCACCTCAGGCCAGTCCTTTGGGTGTCAGGCCTGCTTCTGACCTGGGGAGAGAAGTTGAGGAGACCCTCATGTCCAGGTGTTTGCAGGAAGTGGCCCCAAACTATCAATGTATGAAGTTTTTGGAAGGCCCCTCATTGCATATGTCCATCACAATGCCTGGCCCTGTTTTCCCTGGCCTTCCTTGGGGGACACTCTAGACCCTGGATAACCTGCCCAAGGTGGGCCTCAGATTTAGCCTCTCTGTAGACCTCAGGGAGAGATGCTGGAAAAATTCACGACTGTGCTTCCTGCTCAGGTGTGCAGTGACTAGGATTTATGTCCTGCTTCTCTCAGTATCAGAGGTGTCCAACTGTGGTCATGGGGGGAAGTAAGGAGTGATATGAACAGGTTGATGTCTCACAGACAGATTCCCTCTCCAGCAAAAAAGTACAGGGGCTATCTCAGGCACAGTCACTAATGACAGACCAGGTATCCCAGACGTAGCCACTAATAGCAGAAGACCATGAAGCTAAAGAGACATTCCTATGTGATAAAAAAATAAGTAAATCAGTCAGGCATGGAGGTGCGCACCTTTAATCCCAGCGCTTGGGAGGCAGAGGCAGGCAGATTTCTGAGTTCAAGACCAGCCTGGTCTATAGAGTGAGTTCTAGGACAACCAGGGCTACACAGAGAAACATTGTCACACTGTCTGGACAAACAAACAAACAAACAAACAAAAACAAAAAAACCAACAAACAAAAAAAAAAAAGAAAAGAAAAAGAAAAAAAGAAAACAAATTAAGTAAATCAGTATTATTTTTGTTCGTGTGTGTGTGTGTGTGTGTGTGTGTGTTTGTACATGTGCACGGTGTACAGCATATACACATGCTTTATTAAGACAAGGTCTCTAATTGGCCTGGATGAATTGAGCAGGCTAAGCTGGCTGGCCAGCAATCCCCAGGGACCTTCCTATGTCTGCCACTGTAGTACTAGACCTTACTTGGCTTACATGAACTGTATGTCAGGTCTTCATGCTTGCAAGGTAAGCACTTCATAGTGCTGAGTCCTTTCCCCAGGAGAAGTTGGAATTCTTATTGTTTGCTGTGCTGAGAGAGTACCCCAGAGATACCCTGGGACTGTAGACATAGATGGTTGTGAGCCATCATGTAGGTGCTGGGAAGTGAACCCGGGTCTTTGGTAATAGCAACAAGAGCTCTTAAGCACTGAGCCCCTGTCCTGAGGGCTTCTTACACGCTAAGCTACCTGAGCTAACCACACCCCAGTCTTGGCAGGCTGATGTGATGCACTGTCTCTGTGGAAGGGGCTGTGATATAATCATTGCCACACCAATAAGCAACTAAAATGCAGCCAGAGGAGATGGAGGGAGGCACCTTCTGAAGGCTGCAGAGTGTGAACGCCATTGCTGTTTCCTGAGTTCCCCATTTATAGTTCAGACAACACGTTAAAGTAGTTTTGTTGTAGAGGTTCAGCGGCTAAGAGCACACGCTGCTCTTCTAGGAAGCTAGGAATTGATTCCCAGTGTCCACATGGTGCCTCACAGCTGTATGTAAGCCTGGTTCCAGGGGATCCAATACTGTCATCTTGCCTCCCATTGTCCTGTTATGCAAGTGATGCAAAGACATACATGCAAGCAAAACACTGATATACAGAAAACTAAGGGTATCATAAATAACTCTTAAAAATAAAATATATGTGCTGTGGTTTTTCCTTTGCACTCAAGTTATATAAACAATGTGGGGTTAGCTTTTGTAATCAGCTGTGAGTATCTTACAAGTCCTGGGCTCCCAGAAGTCCAAGCCACCACCACAGTCCCCAAGGGTCCATTAAGAAATGAGATACTTCTTCCTTGTCCCTTTGGGACCTCAGGTGGGGTGGTGGCTGCTGGGTATGACCTTCCCAAAGGAGGACCAGCTTCGAGTGCCATTTATTACCCTAGAAGAAGCAAAAGCTGTCCCAGGTATTCAGTTCCTTAATCACAAGGATTGTGGGAATCTCCAGAGCCCACAGAGGTCTCTGGAGAGAGAGAGGGAGGAGGGTTGAGGGGTGGTAGGGCTGTGGGAGGCCTGTAGGAGCAGATGGCAGGAGCAGGTGAGCAGGGATGGAGAGGCTCCCTGCCCCTGCCCCCCTCCAGGCTGCGCCCTTGCCTGCCCAGAACAAGACACCGGAGGAAGCTGGCTTTGTGTGGCTTTCCAGGCTCACACACACCCCTGAGCAAGGTCCTGATGTCTGGGGAATGTGGCCATCCTGTGAACATGTCCCCATGTGTATGAGCATGAATGTGTATGACATCAGGGAGGGAGATAGCATACCCTGGGGTGACTGTGTCATGGCTGCCAGCAAGTAGGGAGGGAGGAAAGGCTTGTTGAAGCCCTTAGAAACCTGGGCGCTCTCAGTTATGATTGACTTTGGGGCACTGTTGGCTCTAGGATTTCTGTACAGTCCTGTTGAGTTTCTTCTTGAATTTAAAACCCCAAGAATCCCAAGAAGCTACCTTGTTGTAGAAACAAGAAAAAGCAGTCTGTGTATCCATTCATACATCAGTTGACCTCTCCTTCCTTCCCTCCCTCCCTCCTTCCCTCTTTCCCTCCCTCCAGCCAAGAGTCTGCTGTCCACCTGCCCATCCAGCCAGCTACCCAACAATCTATAGTTATCCATCTCCTCCAATAACCACATGTGTATCTGCCCATCCATCCGTCAGTCCATCCATCCATCCATCCATCCATCCATCCATCCATCCATCCATCTCTCCATCCATCCGTCCATCTGTCCATCCATCATCCATCCACCCTACCATACATCCAGTCAACTGTATACTTATCCATTTCTCTTCCATCCACCATGTATTTATCCATGCTTCCATTTATCCATCCTGTCACTCATTCACCTGCCTACCTATCTGTGGAACCGTGAAAGATAGCTTGGTCCTTGGTTGAGCTAAGGCTCGAAGCCTGGGAGATCCTGAAGAGACGATAGGCACTTTGAGTGTTCACAGGCACCCGGCCCCTGTCACTAGCTGCAGCCCTCCATAGATTTGTGGCCATCAGACATGTAAGGGCAATGCCCCAAGTCCCTCCACTTTTAGAGGACGTGACCTGTGGTCACATAGGCTCAAGACAGATCTCCATTTTAATGAGGCACCTAAAGGCCTTGAGGCTTAGCCAATAAGCTTTCCTTCCCAGATATTCCTCCCTGCAAATGGTATTTAACCTCAGGCCTAACCTGAGAAGTGGGGTACGGTTTTACTCATCCACTTCCCACATGACAATAAATACCTTAAAACCATGGTCTGCCACTTTTCATTGGGATCCACTGTGGGGAGCCATGGAGAAGGCTTTTGCTTATAGAGCCTTCCTATAGAAGGCTTCTCTGTGCTCCCAGCCATGGCCACCACCAAGCCCAAGCTCAAGCCTGCCACCACTGTTAAGCCAAGGACTGTCACAGAGGGACCAGCCAGAGCTCTCCCCCTCTCCCCATCCTGGCCCCTGGCTAGATCCAGCCCACAGGCCCCCACTCCATTCTCAGCTCTTCCATAGCTTCCAGCTGTGCCTAGATGTCCAAGAGCCTGGGAACCAGATAGCTCCGGCCTTCTTGCAGGCCCAGGGACCCCCAAGCCAGCTCCAGCTGACCTGTACCTGTGCTTCCCCACCCCAGGGTGGTGTCCTGGGGCTTCCCTATGGCCCAACACCCACTCAGCGACAGCATGGGGTTAAGTGTGGTCACTTCCCCATCCTGCCTCCCCAAGTGGCCGAGCCCTGTGGCAGAGCAGACATGGGACCCACAACCCTACACCTATCCATTCACCTATACCATCAGAGTATCTACTTATCTTTCACCCATGTTCCCACCTATGAATCCAGGGTATCCTTCTTCCCTCTATCTGTCCTCCATCCATCAGTCCTTTCTCCATCCTTCCTCCATTTAACTGGTTGCTGAGGACAGATGAGCAGCTCTGGTTTTAGGTGCTAAGGTGACTTGTGATATGGTCTTTGACAAGGGGAGTCCTTCAGCTACATTCCAAAAAACATTGTTGGGGAACAGTTGCCAGAGTACCTGATCCACACATTAACTGAGGATGGTGTAGTAGGAGCTCCAAGGAACCCTTCCTTTAGCCTGAAGTAGATCCTAGAAGTCTTCTTAAAAGGAGAGAACTTGAACAAGAACCTCAAGTAGAAAGAGAGAGAGAGAGAGAGAGAGGGAGAGAGAGAGAGAGAGAGAGGGAGAGGGAGAGAGAGAGAGAGAGAGAGAGAGAGAGAGAGAGAGAGAGAGAGAGAGAGAGAGAAAGGGAGGGAGATGACCCAGCCAAGGGTGATATCCTTGCCTCAGCTTCTAGGGACAGGTACAGGCATGGTAGCTAGCTCCCAAGACCCTTTGCTCCTCACCTCTCAGGGTCCATAGCTTAGAGCTGTGTGTTCCCAGACTGAGCTCAGTTCTATAGGTAGACAGGGAGTGGCTAGGCTGTGAAGGACCTCATGACACCCTTGTTCTGAGGACACGTGGGTGTCTGGATGAGAGTATGGGTGTCTGAGTGGGCATCTGGATATCTTTGTGAGGGTGAAGATGTGGGTATTTGGGTATGAGTGGGTGGGCGTTAGGTGTCTGTGTGGGCACTGCTTTAGCTAGAGTGGTCAGAATGGCTGTACTGAAGGAAGAGATTTGAGAAAGCCCTGAGAAATAGCTGCCAGTGAGGCTCACAGGTATCAGGAGAGGAGCGTTTCAGGCAGAACCAACTCTCACATATACAAAGGCCACAAGCCACACATTGTGTGGCCGGTGTGAAGTAAGGCAGAAGCAGAACAGGAGAGTGAGATCTCCCAGTTCAACTTGGAGGAGGCGGTGTGCTTGTTCTGAGCTTGCGAGCCTGCCCTAAAAGTTTCCACCCTCAATAGATTGATACTGGTCTATGGTGGCCACTGGACAGACAGACAGATGCTCTGAGGTAAGCATCAGCTTGGGAAGGGCCCTCATCAAATGACAGCTGACAGGAAGGCACTGTGCACGCCTTGCAGTCCTCCTCATCTTCCAGGGCAGAAATGGGGAAGTCCTCCCTCTGCTTGCTGTACAGCCAGCCGCATTGCTATAGGTTCAGCTTCTGAGCTCAATCCAAGGTCCAAGCCTGGAGCCTGAGGCCTTCTGAGTGTTCCTAGCCCTCCTTCCCAGCCTGAGTCGGCCTCCCTCTCACCCACTCCTTCTGTGAGGTCTAGGTCTCCCCCTCCTTCTCTCTCTCTCTCTCTCTCTCTCTCTCTCTCTCTCTCTCTCTCTCCATATGTGTGTGTGTGTGTGTGTGTGTGTGTGTGTGTGTGTGTGTGTGTGTGTGTGAACAACCTCCCTCCACAATCCACCTCCTTTGAGACAGACTTTCTCATTGACCTGGGGCTCACCAGTAATGCTAGACTGGGTGGTCATGGAGCCCAGAGATCCTCCTGCCTCTGCAATTGATCCTCCCCAATGATGGAATTCCAAACACAAGCCACCCACTCATCTCTTTGTAGATCCTGAGGCTCAAACTCAGCTTCTCATTCTTGTCAGGCAAGACTGAGCCATATCCGCAGTACCTCTCCTCTCATCTGTTCTGCTTGCTGCTGTCTTCCTCCCTGAGGCTGAACTCAGCTGCACCTCCCTCTGACACTCACCGTACCCCCACCCTGCAAGTGACCCTGCAGGTGACCTCTTGTCACTGCTCAGAGCTTCCTGCCGCACCCTGAAGTCTCTTGTGTGAGTCTGCCTCTCTTGCTTTTGTCTTTCTGTGAGAGAGGCAGTTATTCCTCTTTGGCTTCTGTTATTGACAGTTCATGTACAGTTTCTTTATGCAAGTTCTGTGAATTTTTTTTAGATTTATGTGTGTGTATATGTGGTATGTGTGTTTGTGTGTGTATGTGTGTGTGTGTGGTGTGGTGTGTGTGGGGGTGGGTGTGGTGTGGGTGTGTGAAGTGAGGACGCATATGAGTGTAGGTGCCTGTGGAGACCAGAAGAGGGTGCTGGATCCCTGAAACTAGAATGCCACGTGGTTTTGAGCTGCTCACCATGAGTGCTGGGAACTGAGCTGGATCCCTTGTCAAGTGCCACCTGAGCCATCTCTCCCACTCTGAGATCTCTGGATTCTGACAAGCACATAGAGTTGTGGAATACCTCACTGTCAAGTCACACAGTCCTGCCATCACCCATGTCTTGTAGTGTGATGTAGTGAGCAGTCCCACACGTGTCCCAAGGAATTGCTTTTATCATTAGCCCCTGCTGCACCACAGATGTGTTGAATCTGGGACTTGGCCCTGGGGTTATGGACACCTGAAGTCTTAAGATCCACACAGTATCAGTCTTAGTGTCTGAGGAGGCTTCTTGCCTGGTGTCAGGTCAGGGCCTTCTTGCTGTTGAGGTGTGTGTGGAGGAGAATCGGCCTTCTCACTCTTTCTGTAAAGACACTAATCCTTTTGGGTCAGGACTTCTTACTGCATCTGTTCTCAACCTGGGGGTCATGACCCCTTTAAAGGTTTAAGAACCCTTTCACAGGGCTCGCCTAAGACCACTGAAAAACACAGGTATCTACACTACTATTCATAATAGAAGCAAAATTACATTTATGAAGTAGCCATGAAATAACTTTATGGTTGTTGGGAGTCACCAACCAACCATACATGAGGACTGTATTAGAGGGTTGCAGCATTAGGGAGGTTGAGAACCACTGCCTCTTGACCACTTTTAACCTTATTTTGTGTCCTCAAAGCCTTATCTCCAGATAAGGGAACAGTTAAAATTAGGGCTTCCATATATGGAGGACACAGTCTTGTTTTCTGTACCTCTAATTTGTCCTTTCCAAGAATATCACAGAACCAGAATCTTACAGCTTCTAGCTTTTTGGCATCTTGTGTAGCAACAAATATATTACTATTCCTTCTATTTACCTTGCTGTATAGTACTCCACCAAACATCCTACTGTTCATCCATTGTGGAGATTCTTCTATTCAGTGGGATGCTGTAAGCAGCATTTGCAGGTTTTCACAATTCTTCCTAAAAACACACACAAGATTCCACTAGTATGCCTGAGCATCCATGTGTCCCTTTCTCTTGGGTACAGGTTTTAGGATTTTAGATAAGTTTATACTTTTACAAGCAGCTCTTTCCCATAATGTTTGAACTAACTTCCATACGCTCCAGGAACACATGCCTTCCTGTAACTGCATCCACAAAGCACACTGTACTGTGAGGGCCCCTCCCCAAAGAATAAACAACTAGTTATCAATTGTTTGACCACTTTAAGGAGTACATCATAGTATCACAATGTGGTTTTAGTTTGGTTGCCTTGGTGACTGGTGGAGGTGAAGCCATTCACATGTATTCTCTTGCTCAGGGGAAAACCTCATTCAGAGAGTTGGCTCATTGTCAATCATGTATCTTATTTTCCCACTGCTGAGAGAGTTCCAAATTCTTTGTCAATTATGTGGCTCACAAATATTTGTTCCTGGCATGGTGTGTGCCTTTTCATTCAGCAGGAGATAGTTTTAGTTCTGATGACATCCTGTTTAAGGATTTCTTCATATATCTATATCTATGTTTGTGCTTATAATCTATAATCTACATCATCTGTATCTATAGAGAGAGGTATTAGATTGATTTTTCTTTAAGTGTGTGTGTTTGTCTGTGTGTGTGTAGGTGCCCAGGGAGGCCAGAAGAGGGCATTTGATCCCTTATAGCTGGAGTGGCAGATGACTGTGAGCCACTTCATGTGGGATTTGAATGCTAGGTCTCATGATTGAAGAACAAGCACTCTGTTGTTGTTGCTGCTGCTGGTGCTGCTGCTGCTGCTGTTTTGAGACAGGGTTTCTCTGTGTAGCCCTAGATGTCCTGGAACTTGCTCTGTAGACCAGGCTGGCCTTGAACTCAGAGACCCACTGCACACATCACCACTGGCTTCAGTAAGCACTATAACTGCTGTGTCTTCTCTCCAGCCCTAGATTTTTTTAAATGTATTCATTGTGCCTCCAGAGAAATTGACATGAGATCTTTACCTAATCTAAGGTCACAAAGATTTAGGTCCTGTTTCTTCCAGAATTTTCCTAGCGGATTATTATTATTATTATTATTTTGTTTTTGTTTTTGTTTTTGTTTTTCAAGACAGGGTTTCTCTGTCCTGGAACTCATCTGTAGACCAGGATGGCCATGAACTCAGAAATCTGCCTGCCTCTGTCTCCCAAGTGCTGGGATTAAAGGCATGTGCCACCACTGTCCGGCATAATTTTTTTTTTTTTTACATTATTAATCTTAGTAAATCTAAGTTTGTTCTTGAGGTACAATGTGATCGGGTTTCTTTTACCACTGCTTTCTCACTATGATGAACTGTCCCTGGAACTGTGAGCCAAACCAGACCTGTCCTCACTTAAATTGCTTTTGTCAGAGCTACTGAAAGATTAATACAGGCACAGTCTCGCTGCATTGCCCAGGCTGGCTTTGAACTTACAATCCTCCTACCTCAGCCTTGCTAGCGGCTGGACTGACAGGCCTGAGCCTCTAGGCCAGGATCTTGAATACATCTCTAACAACCTTTGAAGTCCCTGGCTCCTGTATCCTCCATCTGTCACCCGTGGGTCTATTTCTTTTGACTGGTTTTTCTCTGCATCAGAGTCTCTGGCTATTTTTTGTTACCAGAGTCTGGTAATTTTTGTTCAGATGCTCGATGCATTCCATGGGACTCTGTTCTGAGCTTGGATGTGTCTTGCTTTACAGTGATGCTGGGGTTTGTTTCCAGAAGAGAAGTTACACATGGATCTGGTTTTGTCCTCTAGAAGCGTGTCCCAGAACGTTGTTAGGGCAGCTCCTGGGTGGCCTCTGCCACAGGATTAGCTTTCTGTGACTAAAGCACAGTCTTCCCAAAAACTCTCCCAGGACCCAGCAGCAGATTTCAGCTGTGGCTGGAGGACACTGCGAGTGTCTCTGCCCACAGGTGGGTCCCCAGCTCCCAGGTGGCAGAGGTCTCCCAGTCTATCAGGGCCTCCATCCCCACCATTAATGACTCAAAGATCCTGTTACTATTTTGGAAGCCACTCTCTTCCTGACTCCTTTTTTAGTGCTCTGTCTTCTGACTTCCAGCTGTTTTGATCTCCGGAAGATCCCTCTCTGTCTCTTTAACTCAGTGATGTGGTCTGGGAACTGCCCCTGATAGAATATCATAGTGGTTCCTCATATTGTCCAAGGCCTGGAAAAGATCTCAATTTCACTACCCCTAGTTTTCCAATTGTTTCCTTTCTTTTTACATGTTATTATTATCTGTGTGTGTGTGTAATAGAAAGGTGTGTATGAGTGTGTGTATGCATATGACAGAGACAGAGAGATGTGTGTATGTATAATAGGGTGGTGTATATGAGTATGTGAGTGTGCATATGATAGAGAGAGATATGCATGCGTGTGTGTGTGTTTGTGTGTGTGTGTATGTGTGGGCATGTGTGATATGTATGTGTGTGTGTGTGTGTGCTGTGACCCACACGCTGAGGTCATCAGACAGCTTTCTGGTAACATTTCTCTCCTTGGTTTATCTGGTTCCAGGAATGGAGCTCAGGTTGTCAGCCTTGCCCAGGTGGCCCTTTTACCTGCTGAGCCCTCTTGATATTTCAATGCCACTGCCTAGAGTTTATTTTCTCCTTTCCTGGTCCCAGTCTTCCAGGTGTCCCACCCCACATCCTTGCCTGTCCTGTGCAACATACGACCTCTCCCCTGTGCTTGATGCCACACAGACCCAGGCCCTAGCCTCTGCTCTGCTTGTGGTCAGCCATCTTTCCGCTCCTCTTGGGGGCCTTACTGTACTGCTCTGTGCACAAGGGGTGTGTGTGTGGTGTATATGTTTGTATGTATGTATGTGGATTGTGTACATGGTGTGTGTATGGTGGTGATGTGTGTGTGTGTGTGTGTGTATGGTATATGTGTATGTGTATATGTGTAGTGTTTGTGTGTCTGGGTATGTATCAGCCTGTGCTCAGCAGCCTTCTTGCAAGTCTGGGTAAGGGTTCTCTGTATGTGACAGTCCCACAGCCCAAATCCTACCACACTCCACTGAAGAGCAGACCGTGGCTCCTGGGGACCCTTTGAGGGAGACCTTGCAGCAAGGAGGCAGGGGCTGTTTACCTTTGGGTGTGTGAGCATCAAAGAAGCTGGAGGAACCCTGCTGGGGTCCCCTGGCAGCCCCATTTGGGCAATAGCATTCTTTCCCCCAGGAAACAGGGTTCCTGGCAGAAGGTGCCAGAACTTCCAGACAGAGCCAAGACTCCACTGAGCAAGATGCTTCTTCATGTCTCAGTCCTGAATCTCTGTCCTTGGCCAAATGCCAACATCAATAGCTATCCACTGGTAACTGACTCCGGGTTTCATGTCATCTCTGGGGCCCAGGGAGTCAGAGGATTTGCTCAGCAGTGTGGGTTACCACCCCTGGCCCAGTCATTCCCACAAGACAGAGGGCTTGATGCACTTGGTATGCAGTGCTGATGTCTGGATGCTGCCTTTGAGGACACATGTGTCCTCTGCTTCCTGCTCTTATATTCTCGCTGGGATGGAAGGACAGTCTCCACCTCCTAGACTTAGGGCAGGAGCTCTTACGATATGACTGGCACATAGTGGAGACTTGCTGACCCTGTGGCACACACATTGGTAGTGCTGGAGATGTTAGATAGGTGGTACTGGATCCTGAACCCTGGACTCTCAAATAGCCAGGCTCGGCCACACCACCATCATCAATAGGCTAATTAAACAGCTAAGTTATAGTGAATGCAGAGAGGAGAGCCATTCAGTACAGACACACTGGGAAGAGGGACAAAGAGGTATAGTGACTCCCAAGTCTGTTTTCAAGGTCTGGATACAAGGCTCAGGCTTAAACAGAGGGCAGGAGGAGTGCAGAGCTAAGAGTCCTGGTCAGGGTGTGGTCCTGTCCATCACTGATCCATCACTGTCTCAGCTTCAGTCTCTCCTGCAAGGTGATCTGACAAGTTCTCAGAACTCTGGGGGGTCTCTGGGAGACAAGCTCCCCTCTGTCTGGCTCCAGGCTTTAGCCTTTCCCTTCCCAGTGTGAGATTCCTGGGGCAAATCCAATGCCTTGGGTTCCGTTGTTTCAGTGGTCTCACAGCTAAATGGAGGTTCACAAGCATCTCCTCAGGTTATCCTCACTTCTGCTGGCCTGGTTACAACTGGGGGCATCAGAAGAGCCCTGTTGCTTTCTCCCTTCTCTTCTTCCTTCAAACCTATGACCTGGTACCACTGAGCAGCCGGGGACCTCGGGGGCCTCTCACATGCAGACTCCATTTGTTTAACTGTGAAATGGGAATAGCAAGCTTCTCTCCACGTCCGTTGCCGGTGTAGGCATATGAGAGGCAAGAGTGTGCCTGAAACAGGGAAATGAGCCTGTTATTGTCCAGTTATTACTTGTTAATTTCATAGACAGATCTGCCTGAGAGCTTTGGCACAATGATGGATACAGCACCCTGGTCTCTACCTCCAGAGATGGGCACAGGGGAGGTGTGAATAGGCCAGGGGTGTAAAGAGGCCCCTTCTAGAGCTCAGAGTGCTGGGTTGGTGGAGGTGGCAGAGTACAGGGCTCAGTCATGGGCATGGATACAGGTACAGAGAGTGCAACTTGGCTATTATAGCTTCCTATTCTTGCTTCTCTGAGCCTCAGTTTTCCCAAGTGGAGTGGAAGTGGGCGAGGCTGGTTGTGATGCCAGAGGGTGACAGAGGACTGAATGATGAATGTAACCCTAACCCTGAGTGAGTCCTGGATGAGCATTAAACGCGGAGTTGTACCTCCACCTCAGAGCTGACTTCACTGCCCGCCTGCCCACAAAGCCAGTATGGAGTTGTCGCAGGCCTTGGCAGGAAAGGGCAGCACCTAAGAGGTGCTTCAGTGGTCAGGAGAGGCAAGAACCTCTTTGATGGCTCTGAGTCTGCAGAGGGACCAGCTTCCTGCCACCTATGTCCCCACCACCATCCCTTTATCTTTCCAGGCTGCACCGTCCCAGGGGAGCCCACCAGGGAAATCTGAGCTGCAGGCAGGAGCTGTGGGCTGTGTGTCCGCCTGGACCATCGCCTGGGGATGGGAGTGAGTCCCAGGTGTGACCATTGTTCCTGAGCACAGGTGAGGATAATGTGACCTGACAGCCTGAGGAAGGGCCCCTGGAGGATTCATGGGCACTGGAGAAACCAACATTCTGTGGACATCCCTATGGCCCCAGCCTCTTCACTTGCTTCTAGAGTCAGTGGTTTGGATACACCTGGGCTCTGGGGCAGCCCATTCTCTGAGTGCCTTGGCAAAGATCTCCACTGGGAAGGACAGAGTATGTATTGTCGGGGATGCAAGCCCAACCTTGGTGTCCCATTGCCATCCATGACCACAAGAATTCCTTTTGCACACTACTTGACAGCAGGAGGACCCCCCCCCCCTGCCCAGCCCTCAACCAAGCCTGCACCCATGGGGACAGCTTCCTCCATTCCTCATTTCCCTCCTGTCACTTCCTTGGGGCTGGAGGAAGGCAGAGCCCTAGCCAAACATACCTCACCCACCATTTTTTTTCCAAAACCTAATTATGATGGGCACAGACCCAGGCCCAGGCCTGCCAAGATACTCCCCGTGTGAATACCTGCACAGGGCCCTCCTGTGGGAACCAGGAATCACCAGAGCCTGGCATCTGTCCCCAGCCTGTCTTGTGACATTAGGCAGATCAAAGCCCCATTGTAAAAAGTCATGCTCACTCTGTTTGTCTGCTTAAAGCCTGTGTCCCAGGCGGGTCCTTCCCTAGGACAGACTTGGGGAGAGGGATCTGACCGCCAACACAGGACTCTAGCCCCAGCCAAAAAGTAAAATCGTCTTTCCTGGGTCTGAGGCTGAGCACACCCTGAGAAAAAATGAGTTCACATGGGGCAGTGTGCCCCCTCCAGCATCTACCCAGGAACAAGTTTCTACCCAGTTCTACTAAACTACTAAGAGGGAGCTTAACCTCCCAGAACCATGGAGGTGGAGTGGGGGAGGGGGGAACAAGGCAGCTGAGGAAATGGAGGGGGTCACTCCACACCACAGCACCCACAAGGCAAGAAAGGGAGGATATATCAGATACACCCAAGGGGGATAATAATGTCTGTGTCATTTGATGGGGAGATTCAGATGGCTTAAGTTCCTGGGTGACAGTGAGCTAGAGGGGTCCTAACCATCTTATACTCTACACATCCATTGGTATTGGCTACCTCAAGCACAGTGCCAAGGTGGATTAGTAATGTCTGCCTGGGTGCTTGTCTCACGGTGGGTGATGATGTCATCTCTGGTGTATTAGTCAGACGAGCTAGGATTTGTAGTCTTACTTAGTAAGCCTCTCACAGCTCAATAGCTTAATGCTGTGAGGGGTTGTTTTCCTCTCACCTGAAGACTGCAGTGAAAGGATGTGTCTGGTGGCCCAGGGTTCCATGCTGTCTGTATCCCATACTGCTGCTGGAGAGGTCATTGGAACTTCTCATGGTTGCTATGATCAGAACTGTTCTTCCCCCCAACCCCTCAATTCACACGCTGAGGTTCTGGTCTTCAGTTCCCTACACTGTCACTATGTTTGGAAAGAACCATTGATGAAGTTAGGTAAAAGTTAGGTCTTTGTGTCAGGCCAGAGAAATTAGTCTTTATAAGAACAGGACCTGGGTGCGTTCAGAAGACAACCATAAGAGGGCACAGAGAGAAAGTGCTCTAGACAAGTGATGAATACCTACCTCAGGAGGCTCCATCCCTGCAGCACCCTGGTGAGACTCACGACTTCTGTTAAGCCTCCTGGCTATATCAACTACATATGTCTATAGTGTCCTGGTTTTGAACTTGGGCTCTTGTCTTGGTAGTGCTATTTCAAGAGGTTCTAAAATTTTGGAAGATGGGATCTACCTAGAGGAAGTAGATCACAGGAGTTGGGTCCTTGGGAGATCTGATTCATGGCCCTTTCTTGTCTCTCACTGTGTTTTCTGTCCACCATGATGCAAACTGCCTCCCCATCACTTGTTTTTACTACCATAATGTTCTGTCCAAGTACACAGACTAAGCAGTCATGCATAGAATAGAGCCCCCTGAAACCATGAGCCAAAACATATTGTTCCCATCCCCTGCAAGCTGTGCTCTCGGACAATTTGGTCAAAGCTACCCAAAATAACCAGTGTAAAGAACTGATGCTGAGAAGTAATGCAGATGCTGTAACCAAACCTGGCCATGTTGTGTATCAGCCTTTGCAACCAATTTGCTAAATCAATCTAAAAGAGGTTAGAGCTGCTGATTAGAGGAAGCCCAGAGTACTGCAACGATCTTGCGAAAGCTCAGAAGATCAGATGCTGACAGGAATGGAGAGAGCTGAGACTCATGAGGTTTCAGATGGGAACAGGAGTCCCTGGGATTGGACAAGTGGCCCTTCACATAATGTGGAGGAATTATTCCTCACTGAAACGTGACATTTTGAGTGAGGTTGAATTTTAAACACTAGCTCAGAGGAAGGACTTTTTAAGGCAGTGTGGTGTGTGGCTGTGGCATGGACATTGCATACTGTGTTTAGCCAGCTTTACACTGAAGAGAGAGAGAGAGAGAGAGAGAGAGAGAGAGAGAGAGAGAGAGAGAGAGAGAGAGAGAGAGAGAGCAAAGAGAGCGCAATGAGAGTTGGAAAGAAGGGCAGGTTTAAAAACTGTAGAGTTTGGCCAGAAAATGAGAGCATTCAAAGTTTTATACAAGTAGGGTGTGGTTGTTAAAGAGATTAGCATCTTTAAAAAGAAGTCAAGTACTTTGAATCAGGACAATAGCAAAGATGTCTTAAGGGCGTCTCAGGAATTAGCTGGACCCCACCCATCCCAGGCTTTTCCTTGAGAAGAGTGCACCCAGGAGGCACCTTGCTCACACACAGCTGCCTGGAAAGTTGTTTGCCCATGATTCATTTCACTGTGCTCAGAGACACAGGCACTAGGAGGCTGCTGCACTTGTGGTCTACAGAGGTCTGGCTGCTACTATACTGGTGGTGACCTTGACATTGTTCTCATCACACTGGTTTTGCAGAAAGCAAGGGTGAAGGGAGAATGGGGGGTTGTACCCAAGTTTCAAAGGAAGACTTGGGAGTGGCGGGGCCAGAATCCCTGCGAGCAGGTCCCTTCTCCCTGAAAGAGTGTATATGGAGCTATATGATGGAGCCTAAGCTATGACAGAGACCCCAGGAATACAGAACATCTGGCCCGCAAGGGAAACAGCAGTCAGTAGGTAGAGCTGGTCCAAGAGTGAGGCTGCAGGGTTCGTAAATAGCAAGATGGTAGCAGTGAGCTTCCAGACCCACTGGAGTTTACTAAGGCATCGTATTCCCAGAGAGGCCTACCTCTCCCACTCATTGTCTGCTGTGGTGATCCTGTGAGAGCCAAAGTTATGTTCTAATTTTTAACTACTGTGCTTAAGAGATCCATGGAACAAAAATGCCTCTAACTTGTAAGCCCCACTCCCCTACCCAAGGACAGATATCTCCTGAAATGCTGGAGGCTAATGTTTATGGAATATAACACGCCATGTGTTTCCATCCCCCGCCCCCAAATTTGTTTGACCCAACTGCACTGGATATACTTGATCACATGTAGGCTGGAGATACATAGGCAGGAAAGATGCCAGGATGTATGCCTTCCCCTGATTGGACTTGAAAAATACTGTGACTTTATGGGGTCACCATTTTCTGGGAACCCAGGAATGACCTGGCCAGAGTCCTGGCTAATATTTAATTAAAGCTTGCTTCAAATTTGGCTCATAATTACAGTAGTGGTCTTATTCTTGACTGGTGGGATTAGCAATCCTCCTTTACCTTGCCCTTTAGAATAGAAATGTCTATCACTGTATATTGGTTGTAGGTTAACTTGCTTTTTAAATTTTTTACTGGGGTTCACAGCTGAGAGCTGCCTTCAGTCTTAGAGATTTAGAACTTGTTGGGACATTTTGTTTGTTTGTTAACAATGTTGTGGGCTAGAGAGATGACTCAGCCATCAAGAGTGCTTACTGCTCTGACATGAGGACCTTTGGTTGGACCACAGCACCAGAATGATCATAAATGCAGGTAACACCAGCTCTGGGGTCTGACTCCCTCTTGTGGCCTCTGTGGGTACCTGCACACACACAAGCATATACACTCACACACATACACAAAAACAAAAGAAATATTTTTTCTTAAATAGAAAGTTCTAGCTAATATAAATAAATGGGAGGGATTGGTCTTGAATACTGTTGGAAATGTTAAGACTATGAGATGTTAATCCTGAGATTTTCTCGAAGAAAACCAATTCTACCATTTGGGGCCAAATTTCTTCTCTTGTTTGTTTGTTTGTTTTTGTTTTGTTTGATTTTTGTTTTTCAAGACAGGGTTTTTCTGTATAGCCCGACTGTTCTGGAACTCACTCTATAGACCAGCAATCTGCCTGCCTCTTTGGGCCAAATTTGAAGCAAACTTTATTACATATTAAATCCTGACCAACAGATGGACTTTGCTCAGGACTACTCCCTGGAATTTCCCAGTAGAGAATAGCCCCGAACCATGTGTTACAGGGGTTTATAAGGACAAACCTATAGGCCACTGTTCTTTCCAACGAGGCTTTGTTATTTTTTTCAAGAACTACAACTCCCAGTATTCCAGAAAGTTACCTGGTCCCTGAGCCGGTGGAGCTTAGAGGTTAATTTTGGGTCATTATAGGGGCTCTTGGGGCTACACTTATTTTGTAAAACGGCCATGGATGAGGAGCAAGGGGCAGAATGTTACAGTTTGAATATGAAATGCGCTTCATGAGTTCATGTGCTGCGGGCTTAGTGCCGGTTGAGGTTGTGCAAACTTTAGAGGGTGGGACATCCGGTGAAGTCAACCCCTGGGGAGGAGTCTGTGGGAGCTCATGCTCCTGGCAACTTGCTGTCTGTTGCTTTGCTTCCTGTAAACCATCCCACGAACAGCGCTCTCCCTGCATGCTTTTGCTGCTCCGATGTTCTGTTCAAGTGCACAGGACCAAGCCACCAGGAACTGAACCCTCTAAGATTATGTCCCCAGACAGGCCCTTCCTCTCTTCCTGGTTCCTGCTGGATATTTGGTCAGAGTGCTGAGGAATGAGGACTCCATGCAAAGGTCAAAGGTGAAAAGTCAAAGGTGAACGCTGGGGACATTGGGGAGTAGGCAGGTGGTGGGAACACAAGTGTCCTTGCACCTACTTGTATAGGCACCTGTTGAATGCCTATATAGGACACTGACTGGAGGATTGGGGACAAAGCCATCTTAGGTCCAGGTTATGGCAAGTTCAAAGGCAGTACCTGGTGTGATTTGCAGGACTTTTGTCAAGTCTGACTGCAGTATCACAAAAATCCCTTGGGTCTGTCTTTTTCACCTGCAAAGGGACCATGGACCTCAGGAAAGGAAACGGAGCTCAGTCAAGTGTTCAGCACCAGCTATGGAGCAAGTCAGTCTTGCAGCCTCTGACCCTCTTTGCTGCCTGGGGAGGGTTACCAGCCTGGCGCTCACCAGTGAGAGCAGATACTCCGATACCTCTGAGGTGGCCCAACCTGCAACTCTTCCCTCTTCCTGGAAAGCCTGTCCTCTCCTTGGGAAGGCCCTCATTTTCTTCATCAAGACAGGAAGATAGCAGGGCCACCATCATCCAGACTGACGCGTGAACCATGGAACATGCCCTAGGATCATTCAGTCTCCATGGGGTTAGCTGTTGAAGCTGGTTTTCTGAGGGTTCTTGAGAAAATATTTCTTTGAGAAAGAAGCCCTTAGACGTGAACTGTTTGTCAGGTAAACTGAGGAATTGGATACTCAAAGGAAAACCCATTTCTGCAAGGGGCTGGCACCCTCAGATCTCACACACCTGGCCTCCCAACAATTCCCGTTTACTTTCTAGAGATTAAAAAACATTTAAAGCTGCTATTTGCATGCAAATCTCCGGAGAACCTGGCCTCTGTGATTTGCATGTGAGTGAGGGCTTTTTCATCTCCTAGGTCTTGTGGGCAGGGTCCAGTTGTGTCATTCTAGCCAGGTTCCCAAGCAGGCAGAGCTGGGAAGGCTGGCTTGTGCCTTTTAAAACAAAGCTGGCGTCTCAGTGGCCAGGCAGCAAGAATTATGGTCAGAGAACACCGTGGCTGGCAAGTGACTCAGCGGGCAATGTGCTTGCTGTACAGATGTGAACACCTGCAGCCCACCCCCAGAACCTGTGTGAAAACCTGGACATGGTAGTGTGCACTTGCAACCCCAGCACGAGGGAGGTGCTAGGACATGGGGATCTCTAGGACTCACTGGGCAGCCAGCCTAGTCTGACTGGTGAGTTCCAGGCCAGTGTCAAAAACCAGCAAAGGGGGGTGGGGTGGGGGTGGGGCAGCAGTCAATTAAACAGTTAATTTCAGCACTTAGGAAGCAAAAGCAGACAGATCTTTGTGAGTTTGAGCCCAGTGAGGCCTTACCTGAAAAAGCCACACAAGCTAACAAAGCAAGGTGGATGGCTCCCAAAGTACACTAAGATGTTTATGCATGTACACAGAGAGAGAGGGAGAGGGAGAGGGAGAGGGAGAGGGAGAGGGAGAGGGAGAGGGAGAGGGAGAGGGAGAGGGAGAGGGAGAGGGAGAGGGAGAGGGAGAGGGAGAGGGAGAGGGAGAGAAAGGAAGGAAGGAAGGAAGGAAGGAAGGAAGGAAGGAAGGAAGGAAGGAAGGAAGGAAGGAAGGAAGGAAGGAAGGAAGGAAGGATCGATCGATCTTGGGACTGTCTTTGGGACTGCAGAATCAGGAAATTCAGGAGTCGATGGGGCGGGAAGAGAGCCTGTGTTATCAGCTGTGAGCACCCACAGTCACAGGGCCCACCTGGTTTTCACAACTTGATCTGTGGATTCAACACAGTCCTGATGGAAATCCGGGGGTAGGGTGGGGCTTGGTTTGTGGATGCTGAGATCCTGTTTGTAAAGTTATGTGTTGACACATAGGTGAGGTAAGGTGGTCAAGATAGAGACATTGGAGGTGTGATTGGTACCCCAGGGGCCTGTGCTGCACAACAGTAAGGGAAAGATAGGAAATTCTGAGGCAGGGGGTTGGCTGGGGAGGAGGCTGCATCAGAGGCTGCTCCACTCAACATTCCAGCTCTCTTCAGTCTTTACTCCCTCCGTTTTCCTTTGAATTTTATTTATGTGTGTGTGCGTGCATGTGTGTGTGTGTGTGTGTGTGTGTGTGTGTGTGTGTGTGTGTGTGTGTGTGCTTTGTATGAAAAAATAAAAAGGAAAGAAAAGGACAGGACTGCTCCTAGGAGTGGTGGAGAAGGTTTATTGTAGTTGAAGGGGAGAGCATAACCAAAGGCAGAAACATTTGGGAGAATCCAGAGTGGACGTGACCCTGAGCCTGTGAGGAGGGTGGGAGAATAGGGGGATGAATAGGTGTGGTAGCCAAGAGGGCAAAGGTACAAAAGGGGTGGGTAACCAAAATGGTGGGATTATATAGGAAAGAGCAACCCAGCCCAATCCCTCCAGGCTGGCAAGTTCAGGGTAAGAGATAGGGTATGCCAGCCAGGAGGGCCCTGTATCCTCTGGGGCTGAGGGATGCTGGGACAACCTGGCTGCCACTTAAGGTTTGAGACTTAACAGGTACCATGGTGCACGTGTAGAGGTCAGAGGCCAACTCTGTGGGGCTGATTCTGCCCTGCCATCTTTAAAGGAATCTGAATCTGGGGATTGAACTCCAAACCCCAGGTTTGATGTGTTAGCCTTCTCACACCTTCCCTTTAATCAACTCACAGTACCTGAGTATTTCTGGGGTCTGAGAGTTTGATGCATGTGCTCAGTGCCTGAGAAAGGCTGGCTTGCACTTCCAGCTTTGTACACATTTATTAGCCCATTCACTTACAGAAGCAGCAATTTTTGCCTTGAACCTGGACTTCTCTTGGTGTTGGGATGTAGGATGCTTCATTCCTTACCCCTGCTCATTCAATGCTGGGGTTACAGCTGTGCCTGAGCTTTCTGTGAGTACTAGTGATTTCAACTCAGGTCCCCATTCATACAGAGCAAACACTTGTGCCTACTGAGGCAGACCTTGGATGCATGTTTTTCTCTTGAATATTTTTAGTTCCATCTTAGGATAAGCCAATGGAGGGACCATTGTATCCTAAGACGGGAAGTTGCCCTGTCCACAACTTGTTAATAGCTCAGACTCTGCTCAGCAGTATCTCTGTGTCTGCTGTCTGCCACCTTGGTTCATCATAGCCTGCTAATAGAAGCCTGTTACTTCCTCCCTGTATACTCTTTCTAAGCCTCCTACCCTGACTACCACAGTGACTTTGTGTGTGTGTAGCATGGGGTGAGGATGGTGCTCAGCCTAAGCTGGCTAAATCAGACAGGAGGATAGGAATATGTGTGCCCCAGTGGGCAGTCAGATCAAGGTTGCCCAGCCTAGGGAGCCCAGAGCACGCAGAGAGAGTTGGGTAGGGGCATAGTGAGAGGAGAGTCAGGGATTGGTAGGAGCTGGCCCCAACCCAGAGGCCTCAGTTGGGCTGAGGATGAAGAAAACACTGAGCAGAGGGGAAAGAGAGGGAGAGGCAGCACGAGTCAATAGAAGAGGTTTTTAGGATGATCCAGGGAGCTTTGGGAACAGACTGAAAGATTCTTGTGAGTGAAGATCAGGAGGCAGGGTGGGAGGAGGTATACCCCGCCCCCTGGGCAGGCTTGTTATAGTCTATTCAGTCACATTGAGGCTCTTGAGTGTGCTCCACCTGGGAGTACAGGCCTCTGGGGTTCTTGGGGTCTTGCTGCAGGACTGGTATAGAGGAGGGAGAGCAGAGGTCTAGAAGCAAAGAATTCAGTATTCCTACCAGAACACCACCATAGGGCAAGCTTTCTGCCCAGGGAGTAAGCCTTAGGCTGACTCCAGGGTAGGACAGGTACTATTTGATCTCTACAAGTCTTAAAAAATGGCATTGTGGGCTTTGGTACCACATGGGCTCTGGGAAGCAGGAACAGGCAGTGAGGGGGCCCTCCATCCATCCATCACTGAGTTGGGAACCAAAGCTGCTCCTTGGTGCACTCCTCTCTGTTCTCATCTTTGTGATGGACTGGGTTGTAGAATAGGCAAAGGGCACTTCAGAGTTCCGGAGATGGGCTGGGTTTCTCAAAGAAGGTTCCAGGGAATTCCAATCCCATAATATGTTCCAGATGAAGGGCCCAGGGGCTCATCTTAGTTTAAAGAACGTCGTTTGTTCTCTGCCCTTAGATGGTTATCATAGGGGTTCTATCAAAGATTTTTATCCTGGAACCAATCTCACTTCTCTCATTCTAGTAATGTCCTGAAGGATCTAGAACCTGCTCTTTGAAGCAATGATGACACTGCCCATGCTAAGCAGATGCCAGTGCCTAGCAGGAGCCCATGCTGAGCAGGCGCCCACGCTAAGAGGCACACACGCTGAGCAGGTTTCCAAGCTCAGCAGGAGCCCCACATCCTTCTCTCAATTGTTCCATCTGTCCATCCACCCGCATGCACACTCAAGCACACATCCGGGTATCTGTGGGAAGGGCCCTTTACTAGAAACTGCTTATTGGGCATGGAGCTGAGTGATGTTGTTTGGGTTGTGTTTGCCACCTCATTTTGGAGATGGAGACACTGGGTGATAAAAGGGAAACCTGGCTATTGGAAATAACCACCAAAGGTAGAATGACCTGGTTCTTAAAAAAAAAGATTTATTTTACATGTATGAATATTTTGCTTACATGTCCATATGTTGACCACATGGATACATAACACTTATAGAGTCCAGAAGAGGGCATCAACTCCCCCGGAACTGGAGTCAGGATAACTGTGAGTCACCATTTGGGTGCTGGGAATCGAACTCAGGACCTCTGGAAGATCAGCCTGTGTTCCTAACCATTGAGCCATCTCTCTAGCCCCAGAGATGGGTTCTTTTTTTTTTTTTTTAATTTATTATATGTAAGTACACTGTAGCTGTCTTCAGACACACCAGAAGAGGGAGTCAGATCTCGTTAGGGATGGTTGTGAGCCACCATGTGGTTGCTGGGATTTGAACTCAGGACCTTCAGAAGAGCAGTCGGGTGCTCTTACTTGCTGAGCCATCTCACCAGCCCCTAGAGATGGGTTCTTAATGAACATGATGCCCTAAGGGATGGACTGTTGCAAGGAGGCCTGAGTCAGGGCTTGTCCACTTGCCCTCTAGCTGTGACTCTTGGCTTTGCAAGAGACCACACATCCCTCTGGTGCCCCAACAGTAGGGCAGCCTCAGTGGCCAATAGATCCTGCTCCAGACAGCCTTCCATGGCCTGTAAGAAATCTGTGCTGTAGCCAGGGTTGGCAAGTGCAGCTGAGCTGCACCCCTAGGCCAGGCCCAGGCTGCCAGGACATAGCTACCCTCTACCCCCTGGGGCACTCCATCCACCAGTTGGTACAGGATGTGTGTGCCCTTCCAGGGGAAGAGAAACCAGATCTTGAGGCCTCTGAGCTCATCTCTCCCCGCCCATCAGCTGCCGCCCCTTTCCCACAGTGGGCAAATACAGGGCTCTATTTACATGGCAACCCCGGGGTGGCCAGCGGTGACAGGTAAGTGGCTTATGTAATAGTGGTGTGGCTCTTGGCAGCCTTGTTCCAGGAGAAGGAGTCATGACAGGACTTGAGCCCAACACCTCACCTCCGAGGTGACATCTGGTTGGACGTGCAAGTCCGGAAGCCTCTGGTAGCCAGGAAGCCAGGTACAATTTCTGCCTGTTGCCTGTCAGCAGGTGGCCCCTCAGGAAGGACACAGTCTCATGCAGCCGTGAGTGGCCGCTGTGAGTGGCCACTGTGTGGACAGCTTGTAAGCAACTCCAAGTGGCACCAACAAACTGTCTCTCCTGTCCCGCCCACGCTTTACAGGCGGTGCCTGTCCCAGGTCACACAGAGAAGTCTGTAACTGCTGCTGTAGGTGTCCAGCACTGAATGCTCTGCTCTGACCTTTCCCAGGTCCCCAGGACCTCTGAGTCTGATGGCTCTGGGTTTGTTCCCCTCCTCAGCAACTGCAAGTGTCCCTTAGCTTTCTGTGGGGTATCTATGTGCCCAGCAAAGCCAGCGCCAAGTTATGATGCCCTCCATGACCCCAGAGGCTCAATGGAGTATAGGAGATTCAGAGCCCAAATTCAGGCCAGGAAGTACCCAAACCCCAAGTTCTGAACAATGGTTCCACACTTGGGGTCTTTACTCCATAGGACAGGGCAGTAGGACAGGTCCTTGTCTTACCCACCTTGTAAGGACCATGACAACTGGGGTTCACCCCTGTTTGGTCTCTTTCCTGATATCCATGGGGTACTAGAAGGGTGTGTAGTGTGTGAACAACAAGATAAATAAAATGGAAGGGAGGGAGGGGAGAGAAGAGAGAGGCAAGGGAGGAGGAAGAAAGGAAGGAGGAAGAAAGCTAAGTGGGAGGGGCAAAGGAAGGATAGAGGAAGGATGTGGAGGGGGAGTGTGGGAAAGGGAGGGAGAGTGGCGCGTGCTGTCTGCCCACCCCCTGCACTCTGGAGCCAGCCCAAAATCCTATCCCAGTTCTGACAATGACCACAGGTGATGGACCTATTGCTGCCCCTCTCTGGATGTCTTTTTTATTTTATCATGAATAGTAGAAACACTCTGTATACATCACACAGGTTCAACCAAGGCTCACAGAGAAGGGGAGGAGGACTTTGCAGAGGCCTCTAGGACTGGGAGAAGACCCTCAGCAAGGATACATTATGTCCTCCCACCCTAGAGGCAGCTGCTCCTGTCCTGGGCATATCAGCCTCCCCCTACTTCCCCCAACCCCGCTGCCTCCCTTTGCTTCTCTCAGTGTCTGCTGAAGTGGTCCCCAACCCCTTGCTCCTCCTGCCTCTCCCAGGTAAGCTGGCTTCTGTTATGTGCTGAGCAGTTTAGGAACCAGCCACGGGCTATGAGCAGGGTGTTTACTCTTTGGCCTGAGAGAGTCCCATTCAGAACTTGCTCTGCCTTCCCATGGGAAATCTGCCTCAGGGAGGAGCTGTGCATCGACCCAGCAGAAGAGGAGGAGGGGAGGGAGGGAGGAAGCCAGCCCTCCCACTGCCCCGGGCTTCCTTGAAATGGTTTGCCAAAGGCTTTATCTCTTTGAAAACAAAAACCTCAAAGAATATTTTTTTGCATGACCTGATTTTCTGATATGCTTGGAAAATGGTTATGAGACAGGTGGATGGTTATCTCACCCACTTCCCTATCCACGGCCTTCTGCCTCACTTCTTACCGTGTTTCCTTGCTTGTTCATTCATGCATGCACACACCCTTTCATCCATTCATACACTGTCCACCACCCATTCATTCATCAGTTCTTTCCCTACTCATTCACCCATACCTCTACTTGTTCACTCATCCTTCTATCCACCCACCCACCTACCCAATCACCCACCCATCTACCCACCTGCCCACCCACTCACCCATGTACCTACCCACCCACCCATTCATGTACCTACTTACCCACCCACCCACCCACCCACTCATTCTTCTGTGTACTCATCCACCCATCCACAACTACCTGTTCATCGTTATGCCCACCCTCCCATCTGTCAATCATCTAGTCTTTACTGAAGCAGTACTGGGAAAGGTCCTGAGCTTGCTGTCCTGAGACATAGCCCTGCTTTCAGTAAAGTCACTGTGCTAGAGAGAGCAAAGTCTGGGCATAATGCCTACCCATCTTGCTATTTCCTTCTTCTATCCTTTGACAAACCTTGCCCCTCTTTGAACTTTAGTGTCTTCATGTGGAAAATGGGCCAATCACAGTACCTGCTTTTCCATGTGGGCTATAATGAGAAAATGTACACAGGAGTTCCTGGAGTCATGTGGGGAAGTGCCAAGATGGCTGAGGAATGGCCATCGGCGTTGGCTTTCTGCACTGTGGAACAAAGGAAGTCATCCAACCTTGCTGGGGTCTGTGCTGGTGTGGACTTGGACACAAAGACAGCAGGGAAACCAGAAAGGCATGGCCTGGGAAAGGGTCTCTTACCGGCCATGGTGGGAAATAGGTTCAGCGTTTCTGCCAGAGAATGGCTGGCATCACATTGCGGAAGGCTTTCTCTGGCTGTTGAGTAAAGTCCAGGAGACTGAAGGACATGACCATGACACTGAACCTCACTGATACTTTTCCTCCTGAATGCTAATATGCTGCAGGCCCCAGAACCATTAGATCTGAATGGATCCCCCTAGTCTTTCAGTAACACCACATTCAGGCCTCACTTTCCTATCCTCTAACCCTGAAAGACATTACTAATCAACTACCATTCTCTTTCCTTAGGGTTTAAAGACATTCAGTTATAGACAACAATCTCTAGCCCCTTGTGTGTGTGTGTGTGTGTGTGTGTGTGTGTGTGTGTGTGTGTGTGTGTGTGTGTGTGTGTGTATACATACATACACAGGCAGACATACACATGTGGAGTCACAGGTCAATTTACATGTCTTCTTCCACCTCTCTCCATCTATTTTGAGGCATGGTCTTTCTGAACCTGGAGTTTATCAGTAGACTAGACTGGCTGGCTATCCAACTCCAGGGATCCTCCTGCCTCAACTCCCCTAGCCCTGGAATTACTGATGTATGCTGCTGCTGCACCCAGCATTATTTTTCTTAAGACAGGGTTTCTCTTTATGTAGCCCTAGCTGTCCTGGAACTCACAGAGATTCACCTGCCTCTGCCTCCCAAGTGCTGGGATTAAAGGTGTGCACCACCAGTGACCCAGGAGGCACCTCACAGTTTATGTGGGTGCTAGGGATTCAAGTTCTCATTGGTTGCCTGGAGCACATTTTACCTACTGAGCAGCCTTTTCGGGCCCCAAGCTCCATTTCAAGTGCTTGAATCTCCATGTAGCCTGTGGGTGCCAGCCGGACAAGTCAGCTCTGTCGTGCTGCATGGCCAGCCTCTGGAAATCAGTGAGAATGAATAGGAGCTCACTTAGCACAGAGGCCAGACACCAAATGCTACCAACAGTGGGACTTCTGGGTGGTCAGATTAGATCCTAAGGTGGACGAGGGGAGCCTGCCGTGGCCTTCACCTTGGTGTTACTCTTCTGGTCTGACCTTCTTGAGTTCATTTTCTTTTGTCCTTGAACAGGAAAACAAAAGCCGAAAGGGGCTAGGCGTGAGTGGTGGCCGTGCCTCACCTCCCTTTCTGCAGCAACTTTGGGCTATTTTTAGTTTCTGGGTGACTGTCATTGCTGCCTGGGGCTGACATTCCATACCCTGGGAACCCTGACCTGCAGCCTTTCTGCTGTGAGCTGAACCAGCTTTGTTCATGCCCAAGAAGGAAAGAACAACATTCATTAGCGACCGGCACCTTTTGGAATATCGGAAACAGAGCCTCCATGACCTTAATGACCCTTAACTCTTGGCTGTGCAAGACTGCTTGCATGAATGTTTTTTTTTTTTTTTTTTTTTCTGGACGGTTCAGAGGCTGCCAGCCTCGTGACTAGAGAGATTAAGACTAAGTTAGAAAAAACTGACAGTGTCTCCAAATGGGTAGAGAACAGAGGCCCACCTCCAGGCACCTTCCCAGGGGGTTGTACAGGTAGGAGTGTGATTGGAGCCTAATGGCAGCTGAACATGGCATGGAATACCAGTATTCCATGAGAAGGAAGGGGCCCCAGCCACTTGCTGACTCTAGAGGTAGGGACAGGATTGGCACAGGTGACCTGTAACTTCTTTGGTGCTGGGGGCTGGGGGTGGGGAGGATGGCCATGGCTGCCTGGCCTTTGGGAAGAAGGGCCTGCTCTGTCTCAGGCCCTAGAACCTTTGACTAGAAAAGCAAAGGTCACGGGAACAATCCCTCCCTTTCACGCTGGGTGACCTGGCAGGAGCACACTGGAGCTGACAGAGGGTGCAGCCCCTCCCCAGCCGCCCAAGACAAACACAGCACTAGGAAGTTCCCACGCTCTTGTGCTGGAGGCTGGGCAGGGGGAGGGCAGGGCCTTAGAAGCTGCAGGTGAGTCTGGAGACCCTGCCTGGGGTCCACCTGCAGCACTCACCTGCAGGGCCCACGCCTCGCAGATGCGGCTTGCTAAATCTGTACTAGTTCATCTCATCACCACCTTCCCTGCAGAACAGGAACCTGAAACCCAGAGAGATTAAGTGACTGGTGGACACCCAGTCACACAGCTGTGGGAAGAAGTTGGGTTTGGAGTTGAAGTTCTATGGCTCTTTAGAGTATGGTGCTTATGTAGACATAGTCAGATTGATGTCTGGTGGGACTTTCAAGGGCCCTGAAAAGCAGTGACCTAGAGTTCCCATTCACAGAGTGGGTGTGTGGGTACCTGACTGGCCTCTGGGTAATGTCTGGCTATGGAGTGAATGAACTGGAGAAACACATACTTTTAGCCCCCTGAACTTAGCCTGGTGTTACTTTTGGGGTTCTTCGTTCTGGGGTGATATAGAGTTGGGGTGGAGGTCCTGGCTTACTTGAAGTCCGTGTAACCAAAAGCAAGCTCCACTCTCCATGAGAAAGCACCCATTTCCTCAAAGAAGCAAATGGGTGGTCACAGGGTCCCTAGCCCTCCAGGGTCCACTTGTCGTGAGTTTGCTGACACTCGTGCCTTGGCTGGGAGCACCTAGACACCTGGAACATTCCTTCCCTCCAGCACACATCTATTGGACACCAGCTGTATACAGGCTTAAGCTCCTAAGGCTGCAGGTGCCATTCTTGGCACCTGGGTGCTCCTGGCTTCCGTATTGGTTTTCGATTGCTGATGCCTGTCTCCATGGACAGGACCCTGAGGCCCTGGGAGGGGTCAGGAAGGACTGAGGACACAAGGAATTCTGATCTTAAGAGACTCCTCAGTAATAGTCACCACTGTTACTTCATGGAGGCACTGTCATTGTCAGGCTCCCCAAGGGCAAAGGACCAGGAGTCACCATAGCCATTTCAAGGTCTCCTTGGTGCCTGTGGCTCCTTCCCATCGGCCTCTATACAGACCACTGCTGAGGTCAGGCCAGGTCAAGGGTAGCTCAGCCCAGGCTAGAGCTGGGAACCAGAATCAGTTACCACAGGCCACTGAGCCTGAAGACAAGGGGAAGAAGCCTAGGACAAGGGAGGCCCCTGGCCTTATGAGTCTTATCTCTTCCTGGGGCCCTTATTCAAACTAGGTAGGCTTCTGTATCCTATACACACCCCCAGCGAGCACACGCACACACACACACACACACACACACACACACACACACACACACACACATGCTCTAGATTTCAAGGCAACAACAGGCATTTGAGAAAGACCTGTCCACTCAGTGTGATGTCTGACCAAGTCCTGACCCAGACAATGTCCCATGCTTTCTGCTTGTGGCTGGAAAGGCTAGAGTCAGACTAGGGGCTAACTTCTTGTGCTCTGAGCATGGAATAGTCCAGCCCACCTGATAGTATCAATCATCAACTTAATGGGATCTAAAATCACAGACCTCTGGGCATGCCTGCGGGGGATTGTCTTGATTAAGTTGAGATAGGACATCTTTCTACTGTGGGTGTCACCATTCCCTGTGCTGGGATCCTGTGTTGAGTACAAGCATTCATCACTCTTCTTGACTGTCTACACAATGCCTCAAGCTTCCTCCTCCCCCACCCCAACTTTGAATTCTCTGCAGTGATGGACGGTAGCCTCTTACTGTGAGCCAAAATATGCCCTTTCTCTCTTCATTTGTGTTTATCAGGGCATTTTATCACAGCAACAAAAAAGTGGTTGAGACATTGACCACCAATTGGCCCTTCTGACTCAGTATCAACTTAAAATCATCCACCTGCCCTTCACATTGTTCACAACACAAGGCTTCCATCATTAACCTACTCAATTTGCCTACCCATCCATCTGACTTGCTCTGCACCAGCCACTCATGCCTGAATCCTCATTCATCCATCCTCCTACCCACCCATCCATCCATCCACCCCAGACTTATCTTCCAACTCACTCTCCATGCACACACACACACACACACACACACACACACCTATTCATTCAACTGACCCATTAACCACATGCATTGCCCACCATAAATCCAAACAGATGATTTGTCCATTCATGCATCCACTCACACAGCCACACAGCCATCACACTATTCACCAGCTCTTCATGGATGCTTGTTCCAACACCCATCATCCATTTATCTCTCAACCATCTCCCCATCCAACTACCCACCAACCACCAACCCCTACCCATCCATCATCCATCCATCCATCCATCCATCCATCCATCCATCCATCCATCCCAAGTCTTATCTATTCATCCATCTACTCATCCATTCATCCATACATTCACACATTTATCCACACGTTATCCACACATGCCTCTTCTATTACTTATCCATCCATAAATCATCTATTATCTATCCACCCATCCATCCACTCACCTATCCCTCCTTTTTTTTTAAAGATTTATTTATTTATTATATGTAAGTACACTGTAGCTGTCTTCAGACACTCCAGAAGAGGGCATCAGATCTTGTTACAGATGGTTGTGAGCCACCATGTGGTTGCTGGGATTTGAACTCCGGACCTTCGGAAGAGCAGTCGGGTGCTCTTACCCGCTGAGCCATCTCACCAGCCCTCACCTATCCCTCCTTGCCTGTTATAATTGAATATGAAATGTCTCCCCATAGGCTCATGTTCTAACACTAATTTCTTAGCTGGTGATTTGAAAGGCTTTAGGAGGTGGGATCAGATGAAGGAAGTGAGACATTGTCACTTCCTCAGTGATAGTCACCACTGTTGCTTCAATTGTCACTGAGACAAGTCTACAGGTTTAAAGCACAGAACCTGATGCTAGAATGATTTCTGCACCCTGATCTTTGAGCTGGGAGCCAGTGCCTCCCTGGAGCCTCCTGCACCATGCCTTCTTTGCCGCGATAATCTCCTTCCCTTTGAATGATAAGCCCAAATAAGCTTCTTCCCTGAGTTGCTTCTTGTTATGTATTTTGCCCATACAATGAGAAAAGTAACTAACACAGCAGCAATCCATCCTCTTATCTATCTACCCATACCCTGCCTGTACTGGCTAGTTTTGTGTCAACTTGGCACAGCTGGAGTTATCACAGAGAAAGGAGCTTCAGTTGAGGAAATGCCTCCATGAGATCCAACTGTAAGGCATTTTCTCAATTAGTGATCAAGGGGGAAAGGCCCCTTGTGGGTGGGACCATCTCTGGGCTAGTAGTCTTGGTTCTATAAGCGAGCAGGCTGAGCAAGCCAGGGGAAGCAAGCCAGTAAAGAACATCCCTCCATGGCTTCTGCATCAGCTCCTGCTTTCTGACCTGCTTGAGTTCCAGTCCTGACTTCCTTGGTGATGAACAGCAGTATGGAAGTGTAAGCCCAATAAATCTTTTCCTACCCAACTTGCTTCTTGGTCATGATGTTTGTGCAGGAATAGAAACCCTGACTAAGACAACACCCATCCATATTTCTATTCCATTATCTATGAATTATTCTCACATGTATCTTCTGTAATAAATATGTTCAAACTCAACCATCCACCCAGTTATCCATGCATCCATCCACCAATAAACCCAATTATCCATCATCTGTCTATCTATTCATCTACCAACTCATCTGTCAACCCATCCCATTCATCAACCAGCAATCACTGTATGTTGCTGACTGTCCATCTACCCACATCTCCCACACCTACCCTGAAGTGTCACTCTGCTCACCGACTGCTGTACCTGCCCACCAGGCTCCTTCTAATTTCTAGTGAAATCACAAAGTGATCACAAATCTTGCCTACTATCAATTCTGGGTGAGGGGACAATGCCAAACAGATTAAAGCAAATCTTGTCACCCTTGTTTGTTTACTTCAAATGGATCCCCATCTGTTTTCAACTCCTGTTTTTTGATGTTTGTTTGTTTGTTTGTTTGTTTGTTTCTTTAGAACTGCACTGATGATACTTTCCCAGCACAGGAAAGCCATCAAGAAGGACCCTGTGATGTTATCTTTGTCAACCTAGAATCATTATCAAGAAAGTCTCTATAAGGAATTGTCTACTTTGGATTAATCTATGGGGGATTGTCTTAATTAAGTTAATTGATGTGGTATGACCCTGCCCACTGTGGGCAGCACCATTCCCTAGTCAGTGGGTTCTCAACTACATAAAAGTGGAGTAATCAAGTTGAACACAAACATGTGAGCATGCATGTGTTCATTTCTCTCTGCTCCTTACTGTGGATGTGATGTCACCAGCTGTTTGAAGGTCCTGCCTCAACTTCCCCATGACGTTTGACTCCTCCCCCCATTTTTTCAGGGTATTTTATCTCAGGAATGGAAATGAAACCAGGACAGGCTATTTTCTTTTTGGAAGAAGCAGCTGATGGTCCACATGATTTCCCCACCCAAAGCAAAGCGAGAGATATGAGCCCTTCCTTAGTCCAGCTTGTCCTCTGTAATGGGGCAGACCAGGCAATGAGGGTGAAGAGCCTTTGCTCTCTGGCTGAGATGAGACAAAAGCACACATGATCCACTGGGCAACTTGCCTAACTCACTTGAATGCATGACATGGCAGAATGTGACATGAATGGAGGGTGGCTGTTTCTGCTTCCCCCATTGAGGCTGTGCTGCAGGAGAGGCAGAGGCTGAGGTGCTGGTGTATACCAGTCCTCACCATACAGGGCTTTATTATCTCTATATGTGATATACCTAATTAACCGGCCCCTTTATAGGACCAGACCAAGGATTAGGGTGGGTGTGGGACACTAATGCCCACTGCTCTGTCTGATGCCCACATCCAGCTCTCAGGATTGCAGCTAGCAATGCTGCTGTCACTCTGGCCCTGGGCATCCTTGCCCCGGGTTCCACTACTTCTAGCTAGTTATTCCTTGGGTTTGTCACTGGACTCAGATGGTCCTGGGGATATTTTTGGATTTCCCTGTGCCTCAGTTTTCCCACTTGTAAAATGTGGATAACCATGCTCCTTACAACTTTCTGGGACTCAGCATCCCATGAGCCTGACTTCCTCTGGGAGTCAGAAAGCCCTCAGGCGAGCAGTTAGCTGAGTCCCTTCTCATAGTCCCTGCTGGGTCTTTGTGCATTTGCTCAGTGTGCATTGTGGGAGAGGTATGGGGGTCACGGTGTGTGCTCGCTCTCCTGGTCATCTCATCAGTAGCTGCTATGGCAGGTGTTCGTCAGCTGAGCTTCTCTCGGGTCTGACCAGCATGTACAGAGCTAGGCTGAGGCTGGCCTCTCTCACACCATTGCCATATGCTGAATGAGGGAGCCTGAGGCAGGAGGCACAGAACACACCCTGGGTTGCATCTTGTTTCTGAAATGTGATAGCAGCTTGCCCATGCCTTACTTCAGCCGTTCCTGCCCCTCAGAGCACCCTCATACCAGGCATCTCTGAGTCCCTCTGGCATATCACACCTCTGAACAGGTATCTGAATCTTGTAACAGAAAGTGGGCCCCTGGTGAGAGATATGAGCCTGCCTCATCACTGTCTTCGATTTAAAATGATCTCTTACCATTCATCCTGCATGCCCCCCCCCCAACAGGGCTGTCTTCTTCCTGGAAGGACTCTAGGGAAACAAGGGACTCCAGTGGGATGTTGTCATATTGTTAATTAAGTTCATGTGTGCCTCTGCCCTCAGTGCAGGAGTGCAGCCATCTTGGAAGCTGATGCCCCTGCCCAGTCTGATCCCTCCAGCCCAGCTGAAACTTCCCATGACACTGCAGTTCCAGGATGTGTGAGTCTCTCCTCCCAAGAGACCCATCCAGACTCCTATCCCTCAGCCTGGCTCTCTAAGGAGTCATCTGCAGCCAATCTTTCTGCTGCAGTGCCCCCTGTGCCCACCACCTCATCTGGAGTCTGCAGCTGCCTTGTGCCCGGACACACAAGCTTACACATACACACATACTCATGCCCAACCCATATTCACAAGGCTGGGCAGCCTCAGGCAGGTGCCTTGTGGTCTCTGAGCCTTGTTTCCTCTCTATACAAGGAAGAAGTCAGCTTTTCCCCAGAGTTGCCCTAGGCTTCAATGGTGCTTAGAAAGGTTAGAGAATATAAGAGAGCCAGGCTTTCTCTGGCTTTAAGCACTTCTCTGCCTGACCCATGCTTCACCTCAGCTGCCTCTTAATGGGGGACCAGATATCATTTCAGTGGCAGGCATGGGATATTTAAGTGACACCTGAGGTTGAGATAAGGCCTTGGGCTGTACGTTCCATAGGAAGTAATTTCCCCACTGTGCATAAGACCTGAAGCTAAGATCTCAGCATTGGAATGCAGGAAGGTGAGCGCAGGAGAGCTGGTCTCACTCCCCTTGCACGAGGTATAGCTTCAGACATGTTCTGATGACCTCTGTGGTAGTTAATGCCAAGATCCTAGCTGTCTTCAAAGAGGGGCCACATTGCGCCTACTGGGCATCTGTGTGACTTTCAGGGAACCCACCAGGGTGACAACATTGGTCATGGGCCATAGAGAAGACTGTCTTGGTTACCCCTTTGGCCTGTCACTGGCAATTCAGGTGGTCTTGGTCTTGGAGATGTTTCTGGATATCACTGTGCCTCGGTTACCCCACTTATAAAATGTGGATAACCATGCTCCTTACAACTTTCTGGGACTCAGCATCCCATCCTTTGGGAGTCAGAAAGCCCTCAGGCGAGCAGTTGGCAGAGTCCCTTCTTATAGTCCCTGCTGGGTCTTGTGCATTTGCTCAGTGTGCACCTCAGGAGTGATATGGGGGTCATGGTGTGTGCTCACCTCTCCTGGTCATCTCATCAGTAGCTGCTATGGCAGGTGTTCGTCAGCTAAGCTTCACTAGGGTCTGACCAGCATGTACAAAGCTGGTCTGAGGCTGGCCTCTTTCATACCATTGTCATAGCCTGAATGAGGGAGCCTGAGGCAGGAGCTTCCTACAAGATTCATCAGCTGGACAAAAAAAAAAAAAAAAAGCCAGTCACAGGGCAGCCATGAGCACACCTGCAGAAGGACTAGAAACTATCTCAGTTAGGGTAGGGGTGTGACCAACTGAGTATGTGGTATCTGAGGAACATGGGTATGGAGCTGTGTGGACCACATGTAACTTTCATCACAGGCAGCTAGCCAGCCACTCCACTGAACTCCATGCCCCTGCCCCAGTCCTCTGTAGCCCTAGATGTCTGGTTTACTGATAGCCTGCCATGTGCCCTGGGGGTCTTGGTTTTTCCACCCCATCTCCACACTTCGAGCTTTTGTGTTCTCCCACCCCCTACCCCCAGAAAATGGTCACTGTGGATCCAGGTACCCAACCCAGAGTCTCACTATGAACCTCTCTTAGCCTTAAGGCCAGTCCTTCCAGCTCAGAGCCTTTCAAATTCATCCCACCACGCATCTTAGTGAGATCACCATAACCCTTTCTTGGAAGTCTCCATGTTTTCTTGGCCTTGAACTTCACTGCTATGGTCCACTCACTACACAGTCTTTAGAACCCTGGAATCCAGCCCAGACCCACTAACTCTACACACAGCTTGCTTTGGCTCTTATAAGCCTCACCATGTTAGTTCTAGCATCTCTAATAAGTCCCAGGGCCTTTGCACCTTCAGCTCCCCCTGACTGGTACTTTCTTCGTTTACTGATGTCAGCTTCTTCTTATCTAGGTCTTTCCCTGAGTCTCCTCTTCAGGTACCTTCCTCAATATTATACCCAAGTGGGTCTCTGTCACATTCCCTCCATTGGGTTATCTCTCCCTCTTGTCACACTTTCATTAGTGGCTTATTTCTTTAACTGCTCAAAATCTGCTTCTTCCACGGGAAGAAATTGCAGGAAGGAGTTCTGGTATTGCTGTGTCCTTTGTGTCAGCAGGTCCTACAACAATATGGAGTGGATACTGGATGGATGAATGGATGGATGGATGGATGGATGGATGGATGGATGGATGGGACAATGGGTAGATGGATGGATGGATGGATGGATGGATGGATGGATGGATGGATGGGTGGGTTAATGAGTAGATGGATAGATGGGTGGATGGATAGGTGGGTAGATAAATGGATGGATGGATAGATGCATGGATGGATGGATGTATACATAGGAAATGATTAGGTAGATGACAGATGGATGTGATGATTCTGGGTTGGAGGAAGCAAGGGACTCTTCAGCTAGACCTCAGACATTATCTCTCAGTGCCCACAGCCTGCTGGTGGCCACCATGACCTGAAGCTACCTTTCTTCACTCAGGATCCTGCCAATCTGCCTGTCTGGGCCTGTACAAAGAACTGTGATCCTCAGATCTTGACTTTTCTTATGCCCCACTGTATTGGGGTCACAAATTAGCCTCATCCTTGTCTGTGAGCACCAAGGGTAGGCAGGGCCCACCACTCACCTTAGTGTTGGGCCTGCTGCCCTGGCATTCCAGCCACGATCACATTCTGCCTGCAGAGCCAGGTGAGCACCAACCCTTGGCAGGAACCCAACATCTTCCGTGTGCACTCTTCTCTAAAGAGGGACCTCCAGGGATTGAGGTTCCCACAGCATAGACTGCTCCAGGCTTGCTGCTTGTTGGCCTTGGCTCTGCTCCAGGAGACCCCACTCTTAAGATCCCCTTGGAGGGAGCCACAGGGGTCAGCAGGCAGGATATGGGTGTTTTAGGGTCAGTGGACAGGTGTTCTGAAAGGGTCTGCCTCACCCGTGGTCAGTCAAGACTGTGTCAAGGGTGACCAAGTCTAATTAAAGGGAACATTAGGCAGGATCCTCTAAGCATGACTGTTCCCTCGAGTCCCCTCAGCTACCCACGAATTCCACAGAGGAAGGAGAAGAGATTGGGGGACTACAGGCTGGAAAAGTCTGGCCTCTACCTCCAATCACCACTCTGTGTGTATCTACTTTATCTCAACTGTAAGTTAAAGATTCTGGGAAATTTCTCCATCCCCTGATTCCTCAAGTATTTAATGGGAATGTTACCCCTCTAATCCCGGGTACTGGGGAGGTAGGGAGAAAAGCAAGCTTCCAAAATGGCTGCAAGAAATGAGGTGGTGCCTTGAGTGTGAGCAGGACTGGGGCAGCTTTGCAGTGAGCAGGCACCATCCTAGATTCAAAGAGGGAGGATCAAATAGGACACAGTCGGTTCCCTTCATGCTTCTCTCCTCTCTGGACCATAGATGCTGCATGCAGCCCTCTTCTACCCTTGTGTGTGCATACATGTGTATGAACAAGCATGGCGCATGCATGTGACTGCATGTGTGTGCACAGGTGTCCATGTGGTGTGTGCGTGTATGGGTGCTCATGCATGTGTAAATAGATGGTGCTACAGGTGCATTTTGTCACAAGTCTGCAAGTCCCCCTCTCTGAGTGGTTCGTATCGCATATATTACCAATGCTCAGTAGTAGCCTGATCAAGGATTCACATGTGCAGAATTGGGCAGCCATGACACTCGTTCTGCATGAGCTGGTCCATGCTCTGAAACTGAGATTGAAGTGACACTCAAGGGGAAAATGATGAAGGACTGGAGTAGCTTGTGATATGTGATACGCCTTGAGATTTAGAAAAGAAACCACATGGTCCTGTCTCATGGCTCAGGGTCACCTGATAGCTTGGAACTTGTGAGATCTCAAGAGAGGCCTGGGAGTCTAGCTCATCCTGCCCTTTGCACTCTCTTGGCTCCAAGTCTGCAAAACATCCCCAGAATGCTGGGTAGTCAACCACTCCAGAAGAGACCCCCACTGGGCCAGGAGTCAAGTGTTGAGAGGTCCATGCAGGTGTCAAGGCAGGCAGGGAAAGGAACCACAAAGAAAGTACAAACTTGATTAAGGGAGACATAGTCTGCCAGGCTGAATCAAGCTTTGGGAGAGTCGGATGCATGGTAGTTTATTGGCACTATATTTAGAAGCAATAGAATTTGGGGGAAAGTTTCTGGGCAGCCACCATTCCTATCCCAGGGTACAACAAATCTTCAGGTGTGGTGACGTAGACACTTCTTTGCAAAGTGCATGTGACCTAGAAGCTGGGCTCTGTAGTGAAAGTGCTTAGGAACCAGTGTGGTCTCTGAGAGAGCACGGAGGTCAGCAGACTATGAAGCCCATGCCTCAGAATGAGGAGGTCACTAGGAGCCTGCCAGGAGTCAGCCAGCATTACAGCTGTCTTTCACAGAGTGTATGGGAATGGGTCTGACACCACCCAGGTGTGTGTGTGTTTGCATGCACACACTCATGTGTACAGATACCCCCTTCTACAGATCCATGTGATGATGTCAGTCCCTCCTGAATAGTATTTCTTCCTTAAATTGTGTGAGTGCTGTCTAATCTACTCTCATCATGGACAATCACTCCGTGGCATTCACCATGGCTGGGGATTTGCATGCTAGAGGGTGTGTGTGGATCAAAGGTGAGATCTGGGGCTGTCTCAGCAGAATTCTGCCCACCAGTGTGTACTGAAATTTGATTTTGCTTCCCATTTCCACAGAGTCACAGGTGATCAGACTGACTAGGGTGGGACCAACACGGTTCTGCTTTCCCATGGTTGATAATCTTGAGGATACAGGCTGACTATGCTACTGCTGGTGGTGGTAGTGATGTCAGTAATGTTGATGGTGGTGGTGGTGGTGGTGGTGGTGGTGGTGGTGGTGGTGGTGGTGGTGATGCTGATGCTACTGATGATGATAGTGATTGTGATGATGATAGTCATGGTGGTGATATTGATAAAGGTGATGTGATGATGATGATGGTGGTGGTGGTGGTGGTGGTGGTCATGATCGTGATAATGGTAGTAGCAGCTGCAGCTCCTACAGCTGTCAGCTGCGATCGTAAGGTAGTGATTGGCATTCTACAGTGCCTTGTCCCATAAATAACACAGACTGCTAGCTAGTGCATCTGGGTGACTAAATGAGATCATTCAAGTAAAGGTTTGTGCAGAGCCCAGCCATTTATGACCCAGGTAACTCTCTGTGAAGATTCCTTACATCACACCACCTTGTTCTGATTTAGAACAGGCATCTATCCACACAGAGGCATGTTTATGTGCTCACCCACATCTGAAGTCACCTCAGGTGCCATCCAGAGCCCAAGCATAGCAGAGAGAGGCCTGAATGCAGGTGGGTTCCTGGGGCACACACCATAGGTCTGTTGCACCTCGGTAGGCTGCTCAGCGGGCCCAGGACTCACCCTGAAGATCAGAGAGGTGGTGTGGAGAGCTGTAGAGGGATTTCTTGTCCCTCCTCAGTCCCTGGGAGAACCCACACCCGGGCCCTGTACTTTACATCTTTGACTTATTTTGCAATGTAAGAACATTCGAGAGCAACAGTCAAATCTGTGTGGGTAACAGGCATAACACTGAGGACCAGCAAGAAACAACCCCAAGGGGCCAAGAATGCAGGCAGGTCTGAGGTGTGAGGTGTGAGGTGTGAGCAAGGCTTTGAGAGAGCGGTACAGAGTGGAGTCAGTGCTGCTCTGATGGCGCAGCCAGTTGCCCTCTAGGTTTAGCCGCTATCTTGTAAGGTGACTTAAACCTCTCTTGGCCTCACTTTCCTTCTTGAGGTAAGAGTAGACAGAATTAATTCTGTCACTATAGGTGCATGTTCAGACCAAGTTGTTTCCACCATTATAACCATCATCATCATAACTACCACTATCAGCATCTCCATCATCTCTGTCATTATCACCATATTGTCATCAGCATTACCATTATCACTACCATCACCACAATCATCACCATCACCACCATCATTATCTTCACCATCACTAGCAACACCATCACCACCATCATTATCTTCACCATCACTAGCAACAGCATCACCAATATCACTATCACCACTATCACCATAACCATCACCATAACCATCACCATTACGATCGTCACTATCATCAGCATCCTAACCACCATCACCATCATCAGCATAGCAGTCACCTCTATCACTATAACCACACTCTCCACCACCATCATCACCACCACCCCCACTCCTCAACTGGTTAATAGTTAGTCTAGCACACACTTTGAGTATAGAAGACAGAAGAGAGAATTGTTAAGTGACAAATTCAGATTTCTATGTCCTTCCCTCCCAGTAGGACTCATTTGGGCTGTTGGGGGTCACAGAGGCAGACATCAGCACAAAGACATGAAGTTGGCTAATCAAAGTGTGCTTGAGTCTCAGGAGACATGCCGGACTCTGGGATTGTGCAGTAGACGCAGGTGGGATGAGGCACCATCCCACAGAGAGAAGAGCTATGGGAGGCAAGCCTGCCGAGTTCTCAGACCAGCATCTCCCTCTGGCTAGGTGACCTCTTCTCTCTCAGCCTCTGCTCCCATCTCTAAAATGGGGACACACTGAGACATCAGGCTCTGCCCTTAACAAGCCTCTTGGGCCTTCCCTGAGCAACCAGTAGGTGGAGCTGATGGGCAAGTAGGAAGGAAAGGGGGGTCCTGTAGTAGGAAGAATTCTGGGAGCAGTCTAGTAGGGTCTGGGAGGCCTAACAATACTTCCTGAGGACACAGGAGCCACATTACCTCTCTGGGTAAGGGTACCAAAGCAGCCATCCACAGGCATTCCCAGTGTTCCCTGTAAGGAGTCACACCCTTCCTGTGGCAGCCAGACACTGGGTAGGTTCTGGATGTCCATCTCTCTACCTCCATTTTGGATTGGTCCCTGAGCCTCATTATCCTCCCTTCCCACTGTTTCTGCCCAGATGACCAGCTCATGGGAAACTCATCTCCTATCCTAAAAACCCAGCAACAGAGGACATTTCTGGAGGGGGGAAGTGAGACATTGTCTCTGCCATATCCAGGGTTCCCAGCCCTGGGGGCAAAGCCAGGCCCTAATGAGGCCCGTGAGGCCTATAGTCCCTGCAGAGCATTGGCTGGTTCAGGGCTACAGTGCCACCTCTGGTTGCAGACAGTGTCAGCCGCAGAGCTCTTGATGGGCTCTTGCACATGCTTTCTGCTCTCCTTTCTTCCCTGGGGTTTCCTTGGGATCTGACCTTTGTCTGTTGATCTGGCCACCACAATGTTCTGAGCAGCTGGGGGTGTAGGGCTGCCTGAGCCCTGCCCTGTTCCCTCTTTTAGCAACAGGCAGAGCACATTAAAAGTATTTGCCAAGCCCTCGTTGGATTGGGGATGCCCGGGATAAGATTGGAATGGGGATGGCAGATTGCTGATTGAGGCCACAGTGGGACTCATGGAGATTTCTGTCTCCATGGCTGTCCAGAAGGTGAACAAGAGGCTGGGGTGGAGGACCCCCTCATCATCCCGCCGCTTTGCCTGCAGCTTCTATGCCACCCAGCTCCCATATTGCCGTGCACACCCATATGAGACCTGAGGGCCGCAGCTCTTCACCATCTGTGATGGGAACAGTTGTAGCCCCGCAGGCTGTATGGGCAGCCCTAAAGTAGGTTCCCTCACTGGCTAAGGTTGTTTTAAAGCCAGAAGGTGCAGTGTGAGTGAATGACTGACTGACTGACTGAGTGAGTGAATGGATGAATGGCCCCTCACCTCTAGGGTTCTAAGGTCACTGGGAGTTATTGCTCATAAATGGAACCTCTGTGACCTGAGTTCTCCCAGCTCTCCTGATACACCTGACTGTGACTTCTGCCTGGCTTAACCCCAGAGGAAGGGTTGCAGAAAGGAGCCCTTTCTACCAAGAACTGCATTAAATCACGAATGCTCGCCCACCAGGAAGTCCTTCCCACCCATGGTTTCTTCTTCCTGAAGCCCCACAACCCACCCCATACAAAAGTGAGGGCTTTGCAGAGAGCAGATAACCAAACAGGGTCTCTCTCCTTCACACTTGACTGCTCTTAACCTTATATCTCTATAGCCTGGCCCCATGGGTGCTGTACCTGCAGCCGGCCAGCTCACACCAGGTAGAGTACAGGCAGTCACCAACAGCTGAGCTGTGTGCCTCTTGGCTGTGGTACGGTGTCAGGGTGGCTTGCCTAGCTCAAACTATCTCTGCCTTCATCGGTTACCATCTGGAGCCTAAGGCAGGGTGCCCCAGGCAGACACCTTCCCAGAGTCTTTATTTCCCTCACATCCCCATGTCAGTGCTATGGACAGAGCTACTGTTGGGTGTGTGCCTGTGTTCCTCCCACTAGTCTGGGAAGCCCTTGAGCACTGCCACCAGTTAGTGTGAAAGCCAGCGGTCACACAGTAACAGCAACAGGTGACAGCTGTCTCAGATGGAGGAGAGGGAGAAGATGGACTGAGCTCCATGCAGAGAGGTGCCCTGGGGGACTGCACGTGGTCTGGGAGTGAAGCTCTGGGGTGCAGCTTCTGTGCACCTCAGGCGAGCCTGGGGAAGAGAAGATGGAGAGCTGTGGAGAAAGTGTCAGAGCTGGGCAGAGGCTGCATGCCACCCGTGACTGTGGAACCTGCAAGTACTTGATAAGGACTAGCCATTGTCATGGGCACATGACCCAGCTATGACTACCTCTGACCCCCACAGTCCCAGCCTCATGAGATTCATGGGCCCTGTGGAGTGCTAGCACTTGCAGCTGGAAGCCAGACCAGACTGGGCCACTGCATTCCTAGCTTCTGTCAGGGTTTCTTTTCAAGATCCATGTCCTCACTGATAACTTCCTGTGTAGCTCATGCACAGCCTTGCCTCACCCTCAGGATGATACTGAGTTCTCCACCAACCTTGGCTCCTTCCCCTTTCTGTCTTTAACTGACAGTTTTTCCCTTGGCATCTACTATATATAGGCATGAGCCAGGTGCTAGCAATGTTCCAGATCTGGGCCCTCCCAGAACTTTCTCAGCTGGTCACAAGCTCAGCAGTCTCTAGTTCTGTGCTGGCCTTTGGTAGTGTTCCCTGAAGAACTGCAGAATTGGGGCTCTGAGGCAGAAGCTGGCTAGGGGAAAGAGTGCTGCAATCCATTAGTAATGTCTGTCATGTGCACAGGAAGGCAAGTATGGCTCCTGCTCTCTGAAGAATCATCATCACCTAGCCAGGCCTATAACATGCTTTTGACACTGCTGGATGCTATGCAGGGATGCATGGCTGTCCTGACCATGAGAAAATAGAATCTAGGGCCTTAGCTATTCACAGCCTGGTTTTCTATGATATCACACTATAAAACCCTGTCCCCTCTTTGCTTTGGCTGCTGGGAAGCTCAGAATGAAGTTTCATACTTGTTATTAGACAGCACAGTAGCCCAGGACACGAATCCTTCTGTCATCTGCCCCTGTGGGCTCTTTATCCTCAGGCTCTGCATCCCGTGGAGCAAGCCGGACACAAGTTATCAACTATAAATAAAACCAAGGCTTCCGTCCTGGCTTGCACTTGAGTTTCCTGGTGCATTTTTTTAAGTCCCTAGTCAACAGAGTTGGGGGGGGGGAGAACCTCCTAACGGAAGATGACATCACCATCAGCTGGCCTGAGGAACAGGCCCCAGCCCTGCAGGCGCGGGTGGACCCTGAATGCCCCCATTGTGAGGGGTAACTTCATCACACAAGTTCCAACGTGGTGGAGTCTCAAACGGGGTTCTGTGGTTTCTGCCCCTCTCAGGGGCGCACACACAGGCAGCTGCGGTTGCTCGGCTTCCTTTCGCGCTGCAGTCCTGGCCACTGGCCAGTGCAAGTGACCACCCCTTCCACCCTGAGTCACCATCATTCTCAACTCTGATTCAAGTTCCTTTAAAGGGACAGCAGGGCCAGGAGAGGGAAGCTGTTCAGGGGAAGAGGTGCTGGGGAGGGGGACAGAGACAAGAGGAAGCCTGCGGGTGCTCTGGCAGACGCCTGGGTGGAGGGGGTTTCCTGCCTCCCCCAAGCAAGTGGAGCCTGTGACTTCCCCAAAGTCTATAAAGCACGCAGCAGTTTTCCTCTCTGCCCTGACAATCCGGGGGCTCACAAGGCAGGCTCGGGCTTGATGGGCCTCCCCAATGTGTGTCCTGCCTGATCCAAGTCCTTGTTGTGGGCTTGCTGAACTTTCTTTTAGCCATCTGCAACTCTTCTGCTGCCTGCCCTCTGCTCCACTCGAAGTCCTGTCTCCTCCTAGGAGGTTCAGCGTTGCGTTCTGCCTGAAAAGCCTGGCTGGCCCTGCAACCCAAGCCAACAGCAACCCAAGACCCTGCTTCTGTTGCCTCCCACAATGCGGGTGGGGGGGATCCTACTGGCCAGGCCACAGCTCTTACCTGGTTTATTGCAGTTATTTACTAACTGCTTACCTATCGGTGCTTGGCCGCAAGGACGCCTAGCCACCCTGCCAAGTGTCCCAGACAGAGATGGGGAGTAGGCAGCTCTTCCCTGTGCACATGGGGCTGGAGGGGATCACAGGAGCAATGCAATGAACAGGTCATATTTGCAAGCCACTGCTGGAGCCCTGGCTCTGGAAACTAAAGAATGTCCTTTTCCTTTTTTCCCCCTTGTCTGTGACTCACACTTTCGTTTTGAAGTTCCCTCTGCCGTCTTTCCCCTGAGGTTATACAGTGGTCAAGGCAGAGCAGCAGGGCGTGGCCAGCGGCAGGAAGCTCAGCTTAAGTTTCATTCACAAAAATCCCCAAGGCCACAGGGGCTGGGGAGAAGGCTCTCAGTGGGCTAAGTGCTGGCCTTGCAAGGTGAGGGCTTTTGTTCAGACTCCCAGCAGTGGGTAGTGGCAGGCCTTGAGGGATAGAGATAGGCAGACCCTGGAGCTTGCTGGGCAACTGGTCTAGCCATTCAGTGAGCTGGGGGCCAAGGGTAGAGGGGTGAAGGCAGAAGGGTCCCTGGAGCATGCTGACTAACAGTCTGTCAGCCAAGTCAGTGAAAGATCCTGTCTGGAAAAATAAGGTGTCACACAAAAGAAAAGACACCTGACAGTGACCTCTGACTTCACACACTGATGTGCATGCATGTACATCCGACAGAGATAGACAGACAGAGAAACACACCTCCCCCTAAAATGCACAGATGCCCATCCATACACACACATCCATATACACATACTGGTCCCATGTCCTGCTGAGGTTCCGTAGGCCCCAGCCCTGTTCCTAGTAGCTGGAAGCTTGAAACAATCAGGAGTGATGGAAGGATCCTGGGGCAAAAGGGACCCAATCTTGTGCTTCTAGTAGGCCAGAGGCAATTTCAGTCTCTTCCTTCCACCTCTGCCTCACATGTTGTCTCAGGGCTGGGCTTGGGGCTGCTGTGGCTCCCACACAGAGCCGGGAGACTGAGTTGGAATGGCCATCCTCCTGCTCTATTTCCTTCTAGCAGTATTTGTAAGAAAACCCCAGAGCCCTGCCAGCCTTGGCTAACCCTCCTGATAGGGGCAATCCAGGATGGCCCCAGAGCCCCAAGACCCCAGGGCCTTGGAAGGGTGGTCTATCTTTCTGCTGATCCCCTGGCAGACAGGAACGCCTGATTCCTAGTCCAGGGAGCCCCTGGAAGCCAGTCCTGAAACAAGGGAAGTCTGCACCACCATCTACTTACTACAGGCCAAAGCCAGGCACCTATGCTCATCTGAGCCCTGGCTCCTCCTGCACCGGTCCAGCTCTAGCCCACCTCTCCCTACTAGCTCCCAACAGTCCCTCGTCCCATCTCCTAGATGGCCTCAGGGCTTCAGTACTCCTGGCTTTCACATGCATTTGAGCCTTTACATGTGCCAGTACCTTCTACCTGGCCTCCCCTGCCCCCTTCTTCCTTGGCCGTCATCTCCTCACATCACACCACACACCCCCTCCCCACCTCCGGCAACTCCCCTCACATGCTCATACCTCCATGGGGCTTTCCTTACCACCAGCTTAGGCCTCTCCTGATTGAGATGGCTTTTCTGTTTTCCTGTCCTTTGATGAATGGCCCAGATGCTAGAATCAGAAGCTCTGGGGTGGAGCCTTAACACAGTCATGGTGGTCCAAGAATCAGCATGAAGCTGTGATGAGTTAACACTCATTATGGTAGTGACACCCAGGGCCCCTGAGACAGCAGAGAGGCCACTCCTGGGAGGAGAAACTGGACTGAAGTTCCCCTCCATTTGTTCTTCCATTTGTCCTCCTACCCCTCCAGACTCTGGGCCAGAGAAAAGGAGATCACATGACCTGGGGCCATCCTGGATTGCCCCTATCAGGAGGGTTAGCCAAGGCTGGCAGGGCTCTGGGGTTTTCTTACAAATACTGCTAGAAGGAAATAGAATACAGTGTACGTTAGCTAATCTGAGAGATGCAGAGTAGACGTGTATGTGTACGGGGGGTGGAGTGCATGGTCTTAGCCCTGGATTTGCAACTGAACCCACACCTGGCCCTTCCCTGGGAAGAAGTGGCCCTGGACTCCTCAGGGGCATCTCAGAAACACCCTGGATCTAGATCTTTCTCTGTCCCAGACTCTGGAGTTCAGAGGAACAGGAGCCATCAGGGGTCTTCTCTGGCTGGGCCTGGGCTTGGCCCCTTTCATTCCCAACAGTGTTTGCAGGTTTTTACTGGCTACCATGGTCTTTGGGCTTCTGGGAGCCATTTTTATTCTACAGAATGATGGGAATAGCAATTAAGAATGAAAAATACAGGCTGGGGAGATGGTTCAGCAATTAAGAGCACTGGTGCTGTTCCCGGAGAACCAAGTTTGGATCCCATCTCCCACCATAAGGCAGTTTACAGTCTCCCATAATTCCAGCCCCAGGGGATCTGCAACCCTCTTCTGGCCTCTGTGGCCATTGCAGTCATGCAGCAGGCATGCACATGCACTGTCCCCACCCCCACCCCCACTCCCACGGATGCGGAAGAAGGTACGGGTCATCATGGAGACTCTTGTCTTTGGCACCACCACAGTGGGTACATGGGGACAGTTTCATGGGCACCACAGACTTTGTTCTTTTCTGATACTACTGTCATGAATTCTGCACTGTTATTTTCAATAGAGAGCTTCATTTCTACCTCATTCTATCCCTGTGAGTGGGCAATCTTCCTGCCTCTGCAGTTGGGGAAACTGAGGCTCTGGAAGCAAGTCTTGTTCAGGCATCAGGTGCCTGGAGGGTGGCTTAATACCTAGTGACCTCCCAACTTCCTCCCAGACCAGCCATAGCTTCGTAGGGACTCAGCCAACCCCAGGAAGCCTGGTCCTTTGATTTGCAACCAAGATGGAATGTCACCAGAATTATAAAGACGTAAGAGGAAGAATGCCATCAATTATTGCCGAGCTGCTGCACCTCTGGACTTGTCCCCTTATCATGGGATCTCAAAGCATAGGACCAAGCAAGAATTCCTTAGCCCCTGAAGCGGAGAACCACAGAATGTTCCAGAGCCCTGGAAGAGTCCAGTGCAGAAGTAACACTGTACATTGTCCTACCACCTGGCAGGCCCCTTCACAGTTAGCAGCTCTCCCTGAGCCAGCTGTGGGATGATGGTGGTCATTGGGCCTCCCCTGCCTCTGCTACAGATGAGGATAGAGACCAGCAGGACAAGAATGTCACAATGGTGACAGGGAGGGAAAGGATAGGTTCAGCTCTTCTGGGTGCAGCTTCTGTCTGCCCTGGAGACTATGAGCTCTGGAATGTCACAGGCTGTTCTTGTCTGAGTCACTCAGTTGGCTGGAAGGAACAGGGCCAGCCTGATGACTGGAGAGGAGGCAGGAGAGTATGGTTGACTCCAGAGGCAAAGAAGTCCCTGGGCTTGTTAAGTTACTAAAATGATGGACAGACAAATAGATGACCAATGGACATGTGGAAGGGTAAATAAGTTAATGAATGAGGGAACATCTAAGAGATTAGATGAAGGCTGGATGGATAGATGGAAGAATGGATGACTGAATAGGTACATGGATGGGTGGGTTAATGGGTAATGGTAGATGGAAGATGGCTAGTCATATGGAGCGATGAGTGGATGGGTGGATGGATAGATAAATAAGTGGGTGGATAGGGAGATGGATGAATAGGTGGATATATGAATGAGTCGGCAGATGGAAAATGTGTGAGTGGATGGATGGGTATTGGATCCCTGCATAGATCAATGGGCAGATGGCTGGACAGGTAGGTTGGTAGGTGATGGCTGGCAGATGGATGGATAGAAGGATAGATGGACGTGTGGGTGAGTAGATGGGTGATGGGATGGATGACATGGTGGCAGAGAGTAGAGTTAGCACTTGAGCCATCGCCAACATGGATGTTGGCTGTGTGAGATGAATCTGGAAGAGAAGCCAGGGACCTTAAGGACAGAGTTTTGTTGTGCATAGCTTGTGTCCTCTGCCAGAGGAGCCTAGCTAGAACATGGGCTTGGATTTTGGTTTAGCCTTATCAGCTTCTTGATCTTGGCCAGACCTCTCTCCCTCCCTGCTCCAGCCTCAGCTTCCCTGTCAGGAGCATGAGTGCTTGCAGGATGAGGTGAGTTTCTAAGGAAAATGGATAGAGGCTCTTAGAAGTTACTTCTCCCTCAGTCCTAGAACTTAGAACCACATGACATCCTCCCCCCCCCCAACTTGCCAAATGTCAGGGTACAAAGCAAGACAGGATGGATGTTGCTGGGCATCCCATTATCTCTACAGGTGAGAGATAGAGACCAGCAGCTGCAGGGATGAAAGAGCTGCACTCAGGCTCTGTGCCGAGGAGGATGAATTAAGGGGCTGCCAACGGCTGCTCAGAAGGCCCCTGGCAGGCTCCGGGCTGAGTCACAGTGAGTCATAGCTGTCACTTCCTACCACACATTCCTTCATTCAGAGTGTCCATCTGCTGTGGCCACATCCCTGGGATATCCTTGGCCAGTTGCAAGTGTGTGGGGTACTCGGCCTGCCTCAGGCAGGGAACTAGGATAGACAGATAGTTAGAGGGTATAGCTTTCTGGGATAGGAGCCTTCTCCTGCCTAGCAGATTTATGACTATTGCTGAGCCACACATCCCTTGATGGGTGTGGAAGGTCCCTTTCTCCAGGAGGTCTCAGTTGAGACTTGGGGCAGCTCATTGTCTCCCCAGCTCACTGGGGCAAAAAAGAAAATGACTCATCTACCCCCGCCCCTTTAGCTCCATCCTCAGAATGTCCCTGGCTCTGTTATGGAGGACCGACCCATCTTATAGGAGGGCATTCTGACTCACTCTCTGTCCAGACTACCTCCTTGGTATTCAATATGGCTTCATCTCACATGTAGGCCTCTATGCCCTTGGAGGCAGCTACTCTGTGGGTTGCATGACACTTCTGATCCTTTATCCCTCCCAGCTATGCCCATGGAGGACCCTCCTCATCTTTGTAACTAACAGTTTCCCCCAGGACTGGTGTCAGATGCCATTGGATGACAGTTCTAGCGAGGTCAGCGGCTTGCCAAGTCTGAGCAGAGCTGATGCCCAGAAGTGGACTTCATGTCCTGGTCCCACTCTCCCCTCGCTCACCCCGCCTTGCTTCTTCTCTTGCTCCTGGCTTCAGCTACCACAGACTCTATGCTACGTTCACACTGTAGAGCTATTTCATACCAACAGTTTTTGCATGTGTTGCAGACAGAATCATAGTTTCCTCTGTGGCTCTCTCAGGTGCACTCCTCAGGGGTATCCTGCTGGTAGTCTCCTTGCCCTGCTTGACGTCCCAGAGAAGCCTGGGTGACATGCTGATGTGTTGACCTTGTGGACTGCTGTGTATCTCCATCAGCCATTCTGCTGCGGCTATGGGGATGTTGTTCTCTGCTCACTGCTGGCTTCTATCCTTGTGACCACTTCTGGCATGCCTCAGGAGGTCAACAGATACATATTGACTGAAGGTAGAGTGTCCCCCAGGAGTTAGAGTATCACCTACATCCTGCATATACAGTTTTCCTAGTGGTAGGACCTGGCTTTTTATGAAGCCAAGATTCAGGCAGGGACCAAGGTCCCTGATGAGGGGCTGGAGACAGGAGATGGAGGACAGCTACAGCACTCAGACATCCCATGTAGGTCAATAGCTGTGGGCTCAGGGTGAGGCTACAGGGCACTAAGGCACATGGGGCACATGGGACACATGGGAAGGATCTCACAGCCTTTTGTTCCACCCTGAAGGTCACTGGGAAGCCAGTAGGAGCAGGAAGTGATGTTGTCAGGGTCCTCTTTGAAATAAATCTCTTGTGGAAAGACAACTAGGGAAGGAGCAGAACTTGGGGGTGCAACATGGACTTGAGGTCCAAGGTAGACTCCAGTCACTGAGCTTAGTGACCAGGTACTCTTAGATCCCCAGGACTGCAGCCTGGGACAACTCTGGGAGGAGGTGCTGAATAGGTGGCTTGTTGGGATCAATATGAGGTGCTCAGAGGTCTATAGGAGGCAGCCAGGACCCTGAGCTGCTGGTAGTGGCTCTTGTTGCATGGTAAATCTCAGCTGCAGAAGACAATCTGGGAGTTCCACTGTGCATACAATGATCCTACAAGCAAGACAGGGGACCTCTAGAAGGGACATTTAGAGCAGCAAGAGTTGGTGGCCAGTCTTTCACCTGTAGCACTTGTCACTGGGGACAAGGGCTGCTGGTGCTTTCTAAAGAGATCAATGGACAGGCCATCCCAAGGGTCTTTTCTTTGATATATTTGATTTCACAGTGTGGATGACTGAGGCAGGCTGGCCATGATTTTTTCACTAGAAAAGAATATATCGATTTTGGACTCCTGCCTAAAAGTCAGCAGGAAGCCAGCTGACAGGATTTGACTGCAGAGACCAACAGGTGTCTCCCAGATCTGGTCTGTCATCTGTCCCCAACTGACTGCTCAGTCACCCTGCAGTTCTCATGTGAATCCCCAAACTCCATGTCCCTAGCAATACCAATAAAACCCAGGACCATCTCTGGCTGGCAAATCTTGGGATGATGGAGTCTTGGTCACAAATATGCTGATATCTGTTGATCCCATGCCTTGGGTTACAATGGCTGTATAATAACTCACCAACTGCAAACCATTTGTGAGGTCTCTGTCTATTGGTGTGGAGGCAAAAGCTCAGAGAGTTTTGGTGACTCAATTGAGGGCAGGAAGGCCCAGGCAGAGCCCAGGCATGGGTAGACGGTGGAGATCCGGCCTGGCTGAGGGTCCTAGCTGATGAGGAAGCAGGTGACTATAGAGCCACGGAGCCCCATCCCCATGCCAGGCCACAGCTCAAATGCCCAGAGAGGGTCTTTCCCAACCTGCAGCCCTCCTGTCTTCTGATACTGTCTGGATTAAATCTTCATGTCCCCAGCCTCTGTGCCACTTCTTGTAGGGCTCTTGGGACCTCCCTGCCTATGGTCTGTCTCATGTTCTGAACATTAACAGCCAGAGACACAAAAGTCATGAAATCCTGTAGCTTTCCTAAGGTCATGGGCACCCGAGACTTGAAGCTACATCTGTTTCATCCCCAAACCCAGCTAGCCACCACAGATTGAAAGATGGTTGGTCCTGGCCTCTGTGGAGCTTTTCCTTGGCCCAGTCTGTCACATCCTGAGGATCTGGTGAGGTGCTACTCCTACAGACCTGGAAAACTCAAAAAGCCACCCTCAGGGATGTCATTGCTCAGTAATAAGGGGGTCCCAGAAAGACTTTGGGTCTAGCTGGTGGCTCAGCAGTCTACATTGCCCTAAGCAGAGAAAGGAGGAGCTGAGAGACCTCGGGCTTTAATGCAGGAGTCTTAGAAGAAAAAGCTAGGGAACCTCACTGCTTCCTGAGAGTCAGACAATCCCTTGTTACTGGGAAAATTCCCCTTCCCATTTATCAGGAGGAAATGCAATACCTGGAGGCCAAGCTACACCTGTCGTCTGCCCGTGTGTGTGTGTGTGTGTGTGTGTGTGTGTGTGTGTGTGTGTGTGTGTGTGCGCGCGCGCGCGCGTGCGTGCGGGGGGGGGGGTCAAGGTTCTCCCAGCATGGGACCCCAGAGCCCTTTGGAAAAGTCAGGGCAGCTTGCATGTTCAGCCTGGCCCTTGTGGAGAGACTGGTTCCCACTTAGGGGCCTCCTCCTTTCTTCTCTGTGTAGGGTGAATTACTGAGTGAGTAGTTCAAAGCCGACTGCCAATGGTGAGCCGTGGGAGGAAGGAAAAGGACAATTAGGAGCTTCACATCATTTCCAAGGTGTGGTTTAAGTTCCCCATAAACAGGCAACAGAGACGGCCTGGCTTCTACCTGACTGGAATGCCTCTCTGGTTAGCAAGTTCCTGATGTAGACAGGCCAGGCAGAGAGGCCCTGGAACACCAGCTTGGGACCTCAGAGCTGCCAGCCAGGGCCTGGGGAGGCTCCATTCCCCAGAGAAGTCGCTTCCAGCGGTATGAGGAGCATTACACAAAGGAAACATTAACATCATAATTACAATTCTGCTTATTTAATTAAGTTATTAAACAGGCCTAGCCTGGGCAAGACACAAAAATAACCTATAGTTTCATTCTAATCGCTCCTCCCAGGATGGAATTAGAGCCTCTGAGAAGGGACTGGAGCCAGAAGCCAGAAGCTGTGCCAGGCCTAGGGTCCGGATGGGCTGACAGGCTAGGCTGTGGGAATGTAGCCCCTGGAATGCTGGCTTGGGATTGGCTGTGTCCCTGAACCTGGCATGTCACAGGTACTTGAGCAATAGCTGGGGGGTCGAGTAGGGGGATATGGAAGGTGGCAGAGCTAGACGGTGACCTGAGACACCCAGAGGACCCTCAGTAGCCTCTCCCTGAGACTAGCTTAGAGTGAACAGTGGCGCTCATCCTGGCATAAGTTCTGCCTTCCCATCTCTGTCCTGGTCATTGATGACTGACACCCAAACCAGCAGATCCCACTCGTCCCAAGACCCAAACGAGGCTGCTGACACTGTGCCTCCCACAGACATGGTCTTCTCCAAGGACGAAGACATCAGGAGCTCTCTCTGTGTCTGAGGCCTGAAGGCTGGACTCAGGCGAGCCTCTGCTGAGGGACTTGGGAGGGCACTGGTCCCAGCAGCTTCTAGATCCGGCTGCATGCCCTGAGCTGACAGCTGCCTGCAGGCTCTGTGCACAAGGTCTTGTTAGACAGGAAGTACCTCGTTCCAGCTGGCATGCCCTCATAGAACAGTCCAGGCTTTGTAAGGGTGGACAGCTGGGGCAGGGGGAGCTATGGGGGGAAGGCCTATGACATCTGCCAGTGGGTGGAGGAGTGAGGGTCCTCCCAAAACGTGGAGCACCTCAAGGGACTGGGGAGGTGTGAGGTGTGACTGGAGAAGGGCCATGAAGAAGAGGGGACTGTACACAGAGAAGGGAGAGAGGCCGGACCTCCAGTGTCTCAGCTCTCCAATACAGCAAAAGAACACTTTCACATAAGACAGCCATGAAAGCCACCACCCGATCATAGATTTCTATTCCTGCACAAAACATAACAACCAAGAAGCAAGTTTGGGAGGAAAGGGTTTATTTAGCTTACACTTTCCACACTGCTATTCATCACCAATGGAAGTCAGGACTGGAACTCAAGCAGGTTAGGAAGCAGGAGCTGATGCAGAGGACATGGAGGGATGTAACTTACTGGCTCATCTATCTGTCACCCATCCATCCATCAATCATCTATACTTATCTATCATTCACTACCTATCCATCATCTATACCATTTATCTGCCTATCCATTTATCATCCATCCACCCATCATCTATCCATCATTCATCTATCATCTATCCATTCATGCACATATGATCTATATCCATCCATCCACCCACCCATCCATCCATCCACTCACCCATCCATCCATCCACCCATCTACCTGTCCATCCATCATCTTTATCCATCAGTTCATGTATCCACCACTACCTATCCATCTTTAATCCATCCCTTACTTACTCACCTTCTAGTCATACATATGTACACCATCTATTCAGTCATCCATCCATCCATCCAACACATTTATGCAAGGTTGCCTCCTCTGCTAGGCTTCAGATAATCAAATATCATCAAACTGCCTTTGCCCCACCATGGCATGCACAGTGTGTACATTTGAAAGAGAGTGGCTGACAGAAGATAAATCTCCATGTTGCTTCAATGAAGGCTGGAAACTAAGAAGGTGTGGGCCAAGTTCTGGGTGTCCCAGTGACTCATCCCAAGTCTCTGGTTATCATTTTAAAAGCAATGGTGAAGTAGGTAAATCACAAACTGCTATAATATTGGATATGATGATGTCACAGGGCATTCAGCACAGATATTACTTAATAATGGTCACCAGAATTATAATATTGCCATTGTTGTTACTAATATTAACTGTCTGGGATGAGAGTAGGTAGTTTGGAGATGATGCCGTCTCAGAATGGGGCAAATGAGGTTAGGCCTTGTGGTGTGAGTAGGAGTTTACCAGGTACTGACCATGAGTACTAACAGTGCCCACTCATTTCCATCTCTACAGCAGACTTCTCAGCCCATGCTTCCTCCGTTTCTATGTAGACCAGCTCTACCCTTGCCTCTTCCAGGAAGATTCTCATCAACTCCATCACACTCTTTCCTCTTGCCCTAGCATACTGACCAGACCTCACCTGGGACCCTCACGCCCCCACCATGAGCTTTATATAATGTCAGCTACTTTTCAGAGTGGTGCATAATCTTGACTCTCTCACAGTGGCTCTGGAATGTGTGGACCTACTATTTAAGAGCAAGAACAGCCTTCTGGGGTGTGGTCTGATCTTCCCACTGGGGTGGCATAGTTCCTACCTGGACCAACTCATGCTGTGGAGAAATGAGGCAAAGAGAGGACAAGGCTGGGGGTCAGGTGGATGTGTGGGTGAATGAGTAGACATTTGCTGTGTGGACAGATGAGTCAATAAGGAGGTATGTGTTGGTTGTTTGGATGGACGAATGAATGGGTGAATGGAAGATGGGATATTGATGGATGGGTGGATGCTAATTGGTTGGACAGGTAAATGATAGAAGGGAGGATGGTTGAGTGGGTGGATGGGTAGATGTTGATTGGATAGATGGAAGGGCGGCCAGATGTTGGTTGGATGGAGGGATAGATGCACATATAGGTGGGGAATGGGTAGACTCAGGGGTGTGCGAATATGTAGTTAGATGGACCAGGTAGAGTGTGGATGCATGGGGGACAGATAGCATGGGTAACTATTGGATGGATGGACAAAGGATGGTGAACAAAAAAGGCTAAGGGGACACATGGCTGACGAGTAGACAGATGATGAGAGAATGACCAGCAGGTAATTAACCAGAACATTAAATAAGAGGTTCAGAATCTGGAGTTGGGGCACTGTATTGGCCCACTCAAATGAAGTCAGTCACCCATCAATGATTCCAAGTGTGTGTCTGTCAGAAATTGTGTGAGGTCCTGGGGCCACCTCTAAGAACCAGGCACCGTCCATGTCCCCCTGGGGCTTGGGCTGTAGCTAAAAAGCTGAATAATGTACAGAAACGCAACGGTGCATTCAAAGGGACACTGCTTGCAGGTCTGATGGAGCCGCCAGGCTGGGATGCTTCAGTTACAGGAGATGGGGAGTGGCTTTGCCTTAGTTAACAGTAAAGCCTGAATGAGAGGCAGCCAGCTACATGAAAGTCTGGGGAACACACAAGAACGACAGACACGGAGGCCCTGAGGCGGGGACGAAGTTGGGCTTACTCACTTTAAAAGGCTTTATTGCACCTCAGACAGAATCAGAGTAGGGAGTTGAAGTCTGAGATGACAGTCAGATATGGGACAGGGACTCAGGGCTTCATAGGCCATTTAAGACACAGATCGGTCTCACTGGGAGGTAGAGAACTCGGGGCTGACTTGTGGCTTGGCTGTGGTGGGACCAGGAGAGAAGGGCAGCGATTCCCCAGTGTTTGAGCAGCTGGAAGAACAGTCATTCCTAGGGATGGAGGAGACAGGCTTGGGAAGCAGGTGACTCAGCCTGGATAAGGAGCCAGCAGGCTCTGGATCTGAGCCCAGGTCTGGAACCCCAGTCCTTTAGTCCCCCAGATTGTCTTGGTTAGTCTCTTCACTTCTAAGATCTCTGCACCTTCACCGGAAGGTGAAGCTTTGGGTTGCAGTGGCCCGGTGCTCCTTTCTTTAGTGGCATCCATACCCGCACATCGAACTTCCGTAATAAACTTCCAGTCAGAAAGACTGCTGTTGCTATGGTAATAGCACTGTTGATTGATGTGGATATGAGGCTTATTTTTAATGGTGAGAGAAGTAGGAGTGTGTGAGTTGTGTCGGTATGACAGTGATGATGGGTGGTGACAGTTAACGTAGTGGTGGATCTGACAGAGGAGGTGTTGGCGGTCCCGGGTATGGTGATAGCGCCCTTTGGATGGTGACAGTGATGAGGGGATGGTGATGATGCTGGTGCTGTTGGTAGTAGTAATGGCAGTGATTAATAGTGGTATGGATGATGGTGATGGTTTTGGTGGTGATGCTGCTGATGGTGGTAGTGGTGATGACAGTATCGGTGGTGGTGGTGGCAGTGGCAGATGTCAGTAACTGAGACAGATATGCACAGTGACACCTCACACGTGACATGAGGGTGAAGTAGTGAAAGGCAACCTGAGGTTGGGTTCAGAGTCATGATCCCTTTCTGCTCTACCTAGGAACCTGCTTGCTCTCGTCTACGTCTCTCCAAAGCTGCAGTATCTGAGTGTGCTCTCCCTTCTGGACACACCGAGGATCACAGTTACTGAAACTTGGAGTCTCTGGAATTGATCTAGGACTTGAAGGTCTTTGCTTCCCATGGCCACCGTGGCATCTGTGATCTTTGGTGGCGCTGGCTCTGACCTTCCTCCATGACAACATCTTCTTTGAAGAACCGTGTGCCTTTTTCAGTTCTCATAGTGTGGTTTGGAGGGACTGGCAGTGTGAGGACTCTTCTCTGACCACAGTCACAGTGGGGTAGGCATGTGACACAAGCTGACCAAGAGTCTCCCTGTGACTTTTCCTACCCAGCCAGCAGGGGGAGCTGTCACTTGGCTCAAGAGACAAGGGTGACAACTGTCACCTTTCTTATCCCGAAGGGTGCCTGTCTGCAACTGAGGACACCAAGAGAAGCAGAGACACAAACAATGAAGGAAGCTGTGGAGACAGAGGTAGTGTGGACGAAGACGGTCAAGGAATGGTTGCAGAGAGAAGTCAGTGGCTGTGTTTGAGCACCTAGATCCAGCTGTGCCTGAAGATGACAGGATACATCCATCCTGAAGCTCTGAGTCTTAGGAGCCACATGACAGTCTCTGGTAGTGAGCTGAGTCCATGTGTTTTGCATCAGTTCCCAGTGGCTGACCTCCTCCAGCTCCTAAGACCCCAGAACCTTCCTAAGAAAACAAACTTATGACAGGGCTAAATTCTCAGTTTGGGGACAAAAGATTCCTGTCTAGTCAGACCCAAATATGGCTCCTTTGCATCTTCTTTGCTAGGAACAGACTGGGACTGACCCAGCTCCAGCCAATGCTACCCAACCCCCACCATGGACACCACAGCAGCAGCCCTGCTAGGATAGCTTCTTTTCATTTTACAAAATCTCACAACTAGTTAAACCAATACAGGATGGCAGGGGCAGGAGAAAGATGTCACCTGATGGCTATCCTGATGTCAGAGAGAAACCCAAGAGACCCAGCAACCTACTCCTCAGACTTCTTGAGGTGCATGCCTTCTGTTTCCTGCCCGTGAAATGATAACTTAGGGCTTTGTTGGCCACCAATACATTCTAGAACCTTCCTGGATGAGTGTGGTGGCTGCTTCCGTGTTGCCCATAGCTTGATGTGCCCCAAGCTGTATCTGTAGGCCATTCCCTACTTCCTGTTATGAGATACAACCCAGGAGAACTGTGCCAGGAATACCTCAGAGTTGTGACACATTCAAATTTGAGAATGATCAGAGAAGAAACACTGTACTTATTTTTGACATTGTGCACAGGTGACTTGCTGCACTGTGTGTGTGTGTGTGTGTGTGTGTGTGTGTGTGTGTGTGTGTGTGTGTGTAGGGGGGTGGCTATCACGGAGGCAAGGACTACAGACATTATACGAGCTCTGCATTTTCATGCTCTCTGAGACATTGTGAGCCACCTGGGTAGATGGTGACAAGGCCCATATTGGTGACAACACAGATTTTATGTATTTCTAAAGAAATCAGGAGGCTGGAGGGATGGCCCAGCTGTAAAACTACTTGCTGCTTTTGTAGATGACCCGAGTTCAGTTCTCAACATTGACCTTCAGTGGTTCACAACCACCTGTAACTCCTGATGCAGAAGATCTGATGCCTCCTTCTGGACTCTGAAGATACCTACACACACACACACACACACACACACACACACACACACACACACACACAATCTTTGAAAAAGAAGAAATGGAGATGGGAGGCAGCTGAGGAAAGGCAGGTGGCTTCGTTAAGGTGGCCAGCCATGTGGCTTGCCAGGGACTTTCCTGATTGGTTTTGTCATTGAAAGTCCCCATGGTGGGAACTATTGCTTGGGAAAACCAGGACAGTGGGTCACCCACTGCCCTACCTTCCGGGGCATGTCCCCCAAGGGCTGTGTCACCTCTGGCACGTCCTGTGCCTACTTCTAGGACATTTGCTTCCAGGCTGCCTCCCACACTGGCTTCTGGGAAAGTGTTTGCCTAGCAGAGCCCAGTCTGACACCCTCAGGCTTAGCCTGTAGCTCCCAAGGGCTGGCAGCACACTCTGGCCCCAGGTCCCCCATGTCCTGGAAAGAAGGGGAACCAGAACCCATTCCCACGAGCTGGCTCTTCTGTGACCACCTGGGGAGACTGGGAAGAAGTATTGGGAGATACTGGAGGCTACACCTTCCCGTCCCTTGCTGCAAAAGAGGAAACTGAGGCACAAGGCAGGGAGTGTCATGCCCAGCATGTGGCTCTGAGGAACTGGAATTCCTGTCACCCTGATCCATATATCCCCCTCCCCATGCTGTACATGGGGACAACAGTAGACTACCTCAGGAAAAACCCCAGCCACTATGCTGCTGGTTTCTTAGGCCTGTGTCAGTCCAACCAGTGGCTATAGAGCCTTTGGCTCCTTTGAAAAACCAAGGCATGTGAGGCCTCAGCCAGTTCACCCTGATTAAACAGAGGAGACCTAGCTGGTTCAGGGAACAGGTGTAGCCAGCCCAGCCTCCACATGGGGTTAGATAGACTCCCCATGGTGTCTTTCCATCCTCCATCTCTCCTTGTCCCTGTGGCTTTAAGAGGGAGAGCATAACCCAAAAGGTCAAAAGCTGCCCTCCTGGAGGAAGAGGCTTGTCTCTATGCAAAGGACCCAGGCGGCACCAGTATGAGCACCACAGCAAGAGACTGCATGCATCTCAGTGCCATGGTGATCTGGGTTTTATCAAGATCATCTGTAGCTATCTCTCTTTTGAAGAGAAGGTTGTTTGTTTTTTTGTTTTTTGTTTTTTTTTTTGCCTTTTCAAGTTTTTATTTTTTTAATCTTTACTTTTCCCGTGTGTGTGTGTGTGTGTGTGTGTGTGTGTGTGTGTGTGCACGTGTGCACATGTGTGCATGCTTATATGTCCATGGGCATGCATGTGGAAGCCTGAGAATGAGGTAGGGAGTCATCCTCCATCGTCCTTCCATCTCATTCATGCAAGCAGACTCTTTTGACCAGCATTCACATCAGGTTTGGGGGATCTGAACTCAGATCCTCACACTTAACTGCTAAGCCATCTTGCTAACCTTCCTCTTCATTTTCAAGCAGCTTTGTTGCACTGAAAGTAGCACATCCAAATCACAGGCTTCCCCAGCCTATGCTGTCCTCTGGGCCAAGGGGCTGCTCCAACACCATCTTTTAATTGTTTAGTTATTTATTGTTTAGTTATTTATTTGCAAACACAGAGATGGCTCAACATTCCATGACATAGAGAGAGCACATGTTTTAGGAGTCATGCACCAACTCTCAGGTCCTGGGAACAGGAGCTGAAGGCGCTTGGGCTTTTCTGTAGGCCAGAATTCCCATACCCGTGTGAGGAAGAGCTCAAGGCTGATCACTGTCATGCTTCGTTGCAGCTCTGTGCCTTGTCCACTACACCCCGTGTCACAGAGTAAACCTGAGGCTCGAGGAGCCAAGCGTCCTGTCCCAGCTTCAGGTGCCATGAGTCTTACACTGGTTTAGCTCATGGGAAGTGCCGGGTACCACATGGCAGCCAGGTAAGCCCTGGCCAACAGGGACTGTGCCAGGCCCTGGCATCTTTCAGGACTTCTGCTTTGGTTTGCCTCCTGGAAAGTTTCTAGGTCCCCCTCCAGTGTGTGGAGGTTCCCTTGGTATCTTCCAGTGACCCCAGGTCGTACAGATGGGGAACCCCAAGTCAGACCAGAGCTCATAGCTCCTGCTTTGTTCCTCTCCTTCACTTCCCTGCCCACCTTCTCATATATAGGGTATACTCAACTTTAGGGTGACTCCCGAAGGGTATGACTGTGTCTGAACCTCAGAACCTATGGATGAGACTTTGAGTGGAAAATCATGTTTTTGCAGATGTGGTTAGGTGAAGGATCTAGAGGTAAGGTTGCTGAACTCACCATGTAGGCTCCAGTCCTCCAGCAACTAACTACCTTTATGAGAGAAGCAGAGGGGCTTACATACAGTAGAGGGGATGTCAGATGACACAGGGTCCAGGGTGACACTGCTCCCAATCAGGTCTGTCTGGAGTGCCTAAGAGCTTAAAGAGGCAGAAGGATTGCTATGGAGCCTCCCAAGGGAGCATGGCATACCACACCATGACTCTGGCTTTCTGTCTGAAACCCCCAAAGGGTCAAGTCTTTTATCCAAGGCCACCCAGTCTGTGATCATCTGAAGCTACAGGAATGTAAGAGCAAAGTACTTCAATCCGGTGAGAGACAGCAAGATCCTAGGCTCTGCTCTAGGGCGGCCAACCCCACTCCTGTGCCCTGTACACACAATGGCTCACTTGGTTGCTGTACTGTTTCTCCCAGGGTACCCGTGAGTTAGTTCAGAGCCAGTGGGGTGCTTACAATGATGCTCCCTGGGATCCCGTCTGCATGCAGCAGCCTCTACCGGGCTCATGGAGGTCTCTTTACTGCACACCTTGCACCACGAGCCTTGGAGATTGAGATCTTGGTGCTTTATGTACGATGCAACATGACACAGAGAGGCAGACCAGGGCAGGTCCTGGCCATTTGCCAGCATCCCTTCACAGCAGCTCTGTTCTGAAAACCACACCCCATCCTGGTCCCCTAAGCTCTAAGTCACAGGTGTCTTGCCTATTATTTGTGAGTGGGGCTCACACCCAGGGACATCTGGCAACCTCCAGCAAGTTCCCCAGAAATCCATGGCATCTACGGCCTCTTGTCCTGTGTCACAGCCGAGTCAGAAGAAGCAAAGACATTGTGCTGTGAGGTAGAGTGGCAGGCCGAAGTCACTTATCCTGCTTCCCTGAGCCCATCACCCAGCATTCAGCATCCTTGCACACCAGAGGGGATGGGCTGAGAGAGATGCCCTGAGGTCTTGGGAGGGTTCAGGAAGTGCCAGCACACATCTCCAAGACCCCAGGAATGCAGCCCGCTGCCAGGCAGGGGCCTCTTGCCAGCCAGTCTTGCTCCATCCCTCAGCAGAGTCTGTGATCTGGTTCCAGCCCAGGGAGGTACAAACAGCAATTTGGGGCTTTCTGAGGGGCCTCTTTGGCCAGATATTTTCAGTTAAAGCTCCCTGGGCTAGTGGCCAAGCAATGCAGTCCAGGTGAAGGGTCCCAGTGCCCTATGCCACCCAGGAAGGAGCAGAGGCTGGTTTGTTTTTGTTTGTTAACCCTCAGTATTTATCAGCATGTATTTGGAACATCCTGGGTCTTCCCCCACAACTCCGATCAGCAGGCAAGCTAGCAGCCACCAGGCCTTGTGCCAGAGCTGGGTGTCCAGAATTCTCCTAAGGGCTGACTGGGCTGGGGACCATAGAAGGGCTTTGTGCTAAAGGCCTCAGGGAAGCAGGAGGGAGAGACCTAGAAGAGTATGTATTGGGACTGAATTGTGACCCTTTTTACACATGACAGTTCTGATACCAGAGCCTTGGGAGAGACTATATTTGGACATAGAGACAGAGAAGAGCTGACCAGGATGACATAGGAGGCCAATAGGACAGGCCTTGATCTAGTCTAACTGGAATCATTTTAAGAAGTTATATCAGGATGTGGTCACACAGAAAATGGCCACGTGAGTATGCCAGGAGAAGATACCGTCTCCAAGCCAAGGACGGAGGTCTTAGTCAGACTTGTGACATCTCCATTTTGGACTTCAACCTTCCAGGATACAGGGTTGGGGGGGTGTCACCTGTTGAAGCCCCCAGGCTGTGGGGCTACATTGGGAATTCCTCTCCTTCCTCTCACGTTCATGAGAAGGTTCAGGAATGGATGAGGTTGGAAGAAATGAAGGTAGAGGGACCAGAAAGGGGCGTTTGTCCCAGAGCAACAGGAATAATGGACAGGTCCATCCAGGGAGCAGGGCAGGGGACAAGGCTCACATGACCAGACACACTGTTTATATTTACCTATCAACTGTACAGTGCTGCTGTGGACCTTGGGTCTTGCACATACTAGTGGCCTTCTGAATCGAAGCACCCCTCCAAGTTCTGGGCTTTTGTGAGGTAGGATTATCTGATGCAGCCTGGGCTAGCCTTGAACTTGGAATCCTCTTGTCTTGCAGGCATGCACTACCACAACCAACCTAGACATCCATTTTAATGTTGATTTACTTTGTAATGAAAATATGGCTTTCAGGGAATCCAGGTGAATGTTTAATCTGATTTTATTGAGGTGTTATGCTGTAGAATGGTTCTCGCACCTGCTGAGCTCACAGCTCTGTGACTTGGCCAGGTGTGAGTGTAGGAGAGTCCTGAGTCTACGAGGTCATTCTGTCCCCATACCCCTTCCTGGCCCCACTCACAGCCTCATCGTGGTTGGGCCTTTCTGGTCTGCTTTCTTTCATACCAGATTGAACACTTCCTGCAATTTGGTAAAATGCCCTTTGGACCTGCCTTTTTCATACACTGTAGCTTTCAAGAATCTTAAAGGAGTAGTAGTGCTTGTGGTACCCCTGTTTCTATGGGCAGACAATCCCCACCCCCTGCTGCTGCTTAGCACTTGGGTAGTTTGACAACATGCTTACCACTCACAAGGCTACAGTGAGCATTCATGTCTAAATCTTTGTGTAATGGTTTTTATTTCTCTGAGAAGCCAGGGGTAGAAGAATCGGGTCATATGACAGGTGTCTGCCTGTCTGTTTATGGGCACATTCATGGATGCGTACACTCACACACTTGTACATGTATGCATATGGAGATGAAGGGCAGCAGTAGGTGCTCTTCCCTAAGATGCCATCTACCTTGCTTTTTTAAAAAAAATGGTTTATTTCCTTTTATTTTTTTGTGAATGAGTGTTCGGCCAGCACATGCGTGCATGAGTGTGTGTGTGTGTGTGTGTGTGTGTACCACATACATACTTGGAGCCAATGAAGATCTGAAGAGGGAAGCAGGTCCCCTGAAACTAGGCTTACAGTTGTGAGCTACTACGTGAATGCTAAGAACTGAGCTTGAGTCTTCTGAAAGAACAGCAAGTGCTCTTGCCCACTGAGCCATTTCTCCAGCCCTTCCATCTTTCTTTCTGAGATCTGGGCTCTCACTGGCCTGGCTTTCATTGGTCAGGCTGATCTGGCTGGCCAGGAAGTCACCACAGATCCTCCTGTCTTGTCTCCTTGGCACTGGGATTACAATACACCTGGCCTTTACATGACTTCTTAGGGTGGGGGGATACAGGTCCCCATGCCAGCTCTGAAAACACTTTACTCGCCAAACTGTCTTCCCAACCCCAATTTTCTAAAATTTGCTTTTCTTTTTCAAGACAGGGTTTTTCTGTGTAGCTCTGGCTGTCCAGGAATGCAATCTGTAGACCAGCCTGGCTCTGAACTCACCAGAGATCCATCTACCTCTGCTGGGATTAAAGGAGTGCACTATCACTGTCCGGATCTCCCAACTCCTTTTATGTTTAGAAAATCTTGACTTTTTATAGGGCTGTAAATGGTTACTTCTGTCTTACCAGGAAGCCTTGCAATCCCAAGAGAGGTCATGTAATGTTAGTCTTTCTATTTGGAAATCCGGCTGAGGCAAGTCACTTTTTTTTCTTTAAATATTTGGTGTTTTCCATGACACTATCATCAAACTCAACCAGGATGCATGTGAACACCAGTCTTTGAATCCTGATTCTGTTTCCCTGATCTATGATCTTCCTCACACACATAAGAACAGCTCCACATGCTAACTGCCTGAGGTGGGAGGCTGTCTAGCAGCCAGCCAAATCCTCCAACTTTACCCCTGGCACACGCTGCCATTTTTTCATGTGTATGCATGTCTACATGTGTGTGATGTTGGGAGTCATCCTCCATGGGTCTTCCACCTTGTTTACTGAGGCAGGGTCTCTCAGTCAAACCGGAACTCACGGATATGGCCAGTCTCACCAGCCAACTTGCTTTGGGGATTCCCCTGCTTCTGCCTTCTGGGGCTGGAACTACGGGTGGACTGTTACTTGTGCCTGACATTTAAACAGGCTCTTATATGAACAGCAGCAGGAATAACTTTAGATATTAGGTTATTAATATCCAAACTCCCATCCTCACACTCATGGTTCAAGAGCATTAATTAATCATGGAGGTATCTCCTCAGTCCTGTTCTTGCTTGCTAATTTAAAAAATGTTTTAGATCTTTACATTCCAGATAAACCTGAGGCTTAACTCTTCGGTTTTTACTGGGATTGGGTTGAATCTACAAACTTGAAGACAATAGACATCTTAATAGTGAGTCTCCATTACATGTGGAACTCATCTCTGGCGTGTTCCATAGTTTTCAGGATGGATTCTTGGCTGTTTTTTCTTAGATTAGTCCTATGGAGTTGTTTTTTTTTTGTTGTTTTTTTTTTTTGTTTTTTGTTTGTTTGGTTTTTGTTTTGGGTTTTTTTTTTGGTTTTTGTTTTGTTTTGTTTTGTTTTGTTTGGAGAGTGGTGCTATTCTAAATGCAATACCTAATATTAAAGTTATTCTAGTTTTTGCTACTGATCAAATAAGATTCTGTTTGCTTCTGAGCTCTTCACTATTCTGGAAGCCCCCCTCCCCTTGTTTGTCTTATTGCAATGGCCAGGATCTCTAGTTTAGTGCTAACTGGAAGTTAAAGCACATAGGCACTTCCCCTTTTCCTTGGTCTCAAGGCAAAGAGCTTGACTGTGTCAGGCCTGCATTTTTACCAGAGTGAACTGTGATGTGGGTAAGGCAGAAGGAGCTGTGGGCCTCACACTTTTCTGTGGAACAAGACCCTTGGTGAATCTTGACAGGTGTGCATCATGAAACATGGCTGTGTCAGTCAGATTTCCTCAGATACAGATAAGACTCTACTCTGAGCTGTGGGCTATGGAAGCTGAGTAGTTCCCTGACCTGATGATTCCAGACTGGGATGCCAAGAGAGCCAGGGTATCCAAAGGACAAGACAAAGTGCAGGTGTAGAAGAGATGCCTACCCCCTTTGTTAGAATCAGACATGTAAGTACCAAGCGCTTTGGTGACAACCTCTCAGATGCAGAAGAAGTCGAATCTGAGCTGCTGCCTGGACAGCTCAAGCAAATGTGAATGGCCAATGCTCACACCAAAAACTCAGAGGACACAAATGTGGTCCTAGGCCTCTCCTACATGCAGCAGGCACTGTAACCACACAATCACCTATTTAACTGCAGCTGTTCTTCCTGGGCCAACTCAGCTGAGCCACATGAGGTGTTGTTACCGTCTGGCATCTATCTTCCAAGCAGAATGTCTACAAGATATGCTCATATTGGGACTGTGAAGACAGCTTGTTATTTCCACATCTGGTTGGTACCACATCCTGTGAGTACAACCCACCCTGAAGTCACATCGACTGCTGAGAGACAGCTGGGTTGTCTCCCATGCAGGGTACCAGGCCGGGCCAGTTAGAAGCCACATGGGACTGAGAGTTGACAAAGTTCTCTCTCCAAGTCACAGGGCTTGACTCAAATCCTAGCTGTGCCAGCAGGCAAATGACTCAACTTCTTGCAGCCATGGTTTCCTCTTCCATGAAGTAGGCATAGAAGGCAGAAGTTACTCAGAGACATGAGGCATGAATATTGCAGTCCACCCAGCTGGGAGTGTCCATGCCAGCAGCAGAACTGTCACAGCGGGTAGAGGTGGCAGTTCTGAAGGTGGGTGCTGGGGTCAGTGCTGGACTGGGTTTACAGAGATGTTAGAAGATACCCTAGCTACTTTTAATTATTTAATTTTATTTTACATTTGTGTGTGTGTGTGTGAGAGAGAGAGAGAGAGAGAGAGAGAGGAGAGAGGGAGGAGAGAGGACAGAGAGAGATAGAGAGAGAGAAGAGAGAGAGAGAAGAGAGAGAAAAGAGAGAGAGACAGACAGACAGGGCTATATTGCTTACTCTGGTGTATGGTACTTAGAGACCAAGGACCTTCGCTGCATTGCCAGAATAGGTATGGCTGTGGAACACACAGGACTAACTCCAAAGATGCCCAAAGTCTCGCTGACCACATATCATGAGTGAGGTACAGCCAAGGCTCCAGGGGCCCTGCTTACCCAATACTACTTGCCAGCCTCAAGACACTAGCCCACAAAGGGGCCCATATGCGTATCTGTCTGGGCCCCACTTCCCCACAGCCCAGTGTGCATATCAACCCCATTCTGCCCATATCAGGCTGTCAAGAAGCTCAAAGAACCAACATGTCTCTCCAGAATCTGAGGTTATGGGTCTGTGGAGTTTGTGAGGGTCTCCTGCCCTGTCCATTCTCAGGCCTGTTGGGTCCTGTAGGTACCAATCACTGTACAGGGTGTACACTGCACAAGTCTAGCTGTGTCCTGTGTCAATCTTACTATAGTCTTGGGGCTCCTAGAACTCCTGGCACCTCAACTCCTGTATGCAGACCCCTCTTTTCTCCCCCTCATTTATCAGTGCGAGTTTGTGTCAGGTGTGCAGGAGCCCTGAAATGTCAGACACTCAAAGGGTACCTGACCATTCAGGAGACTTCCATGGACTTGTGTTTCCCATGCACATTGAGGCCTGTTCAGGGTGAGGGTGTGAGTAGAGGCCTGCAGTCCCTAGGCTTTTGAGGGCCCTGCTGAGGGTTCCCAGGGATGTACTGAGCGTTGTTGGACAGGCAGAGTCTCAGGTGAGTCAGTTCTCTTTAGGCCTGGGTTCGAGTCACCTCCACATAACCTTCTGTTTCATCTCCTGTGAAGTGAGGCTGATGTTAGGACTCGTCTCCCAGTGTCCTCATGAGTTTTGACTCTGAGGTCATACAGTAGGGTGGCCAGCGGTCAGACCATGGCCACCAGGATGGCCCAGAGGCCACGCAGACCTTTGAGAGGCACCAAAGACCTTGAGTCTTCATACCAGCTGCCACCCACACAGGCTGACGCCTCTTCCAACCCTGCAGGGGACTAAGGTCATTTGGAATTGTGAGAGGGCAGTGACATGGGGAAGGCCTGAGCTGGTGTCAGGTGTCAAGACATAAATAGAACCTGGGCAAGGCTACAGGAGAAGTCCTTTATCACTCTCAAGTGGGCTCTGAAGGTCCTGAGCTGGTTGGGAAGGTGAGTGCATAAGATCTCCCTAATCATATTCCGCCTCGAGGGACCTGGAGGCTGGAGGAGACACCAGGATCCCAATAGCCTGGGCAGGACCATTGAACTTTCTGGCTCCTCAGGCCAGGCCAAGAGACCTGGGCATGAAAGATCCCAACAACAGACACCAGTGACCTATGTTAGGGCTATCAGGGTCACAGTTCAGGGGAACAATAGTAAGTCTTGGGCTGTTCATGTTGGAATGGGGACTGGGCACAAGACAAGTCTCACATGAAACCGTTGAACAGCCATAGAAAAGTTGTCTCAAGTTAATGCACAGTTAGAGCTGTGCATTATATCCAAGCATATATCCAAGAGGGATATGCTTGTTGGAGACTAAGCTGAAGGTCCAGAGCCAGGGTCAGTACTCAAAAACTACCTGTGGCTCACATCAAAACTGCCTAGGGCTCCAACATGAAAGGCTCCAACAAATGCACCCAAGCACCCTTCTTCCTCTTATCCAGCATTTTCCTGTTCAGTACAAACAAGGAGCCCAGTGACGCTGTGTAGGGTATGGAGCTGACACTTGCTCTCTCTTCTTCCTGCTGCAAAATCCAGCAACGAGAGACTTATTGCACTCTCTCTCTCTCTCTCTCTCTCTCTCTCTCTCTCTCTCTCTCTCTCTCTCTCTGTGTGTGTGTGTGTGTGTGTGTGTGTGTGTGTGTGCATGTGTATGTGTGTTTGTGTGGAGAGAGAAAGACAGAGAGAGAGAGACTTCTGTCCTGGAGCTGTTTCCTTGGGCTTCCTGAGGAACAGTATTCAAACAGGTGTATGTGCTCTCCCATCAGAGGAGAGGGCATGAGCTGTCCACCTTCCCGGTGGGATGTGTAGGACATGGAGTGATGGATGCTTAGTCAGTCCTTTCTGCCATGAGGCCTTTGCACATATCCTTTGCTCTGGCCAGTAGGTCCACATAAGATTTCATGTTCCTTCCTGGGGGCTTTCCCTGTCTACCTGATGAGTTAACCTCTCTCCTAGTTTTATTCTGTTGCTGTGACAAACCCTCTGACCAAAAGTAACTCAGGAGAGTAAGGGTTTATTTGCCTTACAGTTCCAGGTACAGTTCATCTTTGCAGACAGGAGCTTGAGACAGTGGTCACACAACATCCACAGTTAGGAATAGTAAAAACCAAATGCACCCAAGCACCCTTCTTCCTCTTATCCAGCATTCTCCTGTCCAGTACAAACAGGGAGCCCAGGACCTTCCTGTTTAGTGAATAGTGCTACCTACTATGGGCTGGGTCTTCTCACATCAATCAATAATCAAAACAATCTTCCATAGGCTAACTTGCTTTATGCAATAATTCAGTTAGGCTCCTGTGGTGGCTTGAATATGCTTGGCCCATCGGAAGTGGCAGTATTAGGAGATGTGGCCTTATTGGAAGAGGTGTAGCCTTGTTAGAGGAAGTGTGTCACTGTGGAGGTGGGGCTCTGAGGTCTCATATATACACTCTAATCAGTCTGATTCAGACCTTCCTCCTGGCTGCCTGCAAATCAAGATGTAGAATTCCTGTCTCCTCCAGCACCATGTCTGTCTGCACACTGCCATGCTTCCCACTGTGATGATAATGGACTGAACCTCTGAAATTGTTAGCCAGCCCCAATGAAATGTTTGCCTTTACTTATAAGAGTTGTCTTGGTCATGGTTTCTCTTCACAGCAATAAAACCCTAACTAAGACAGCTCCCTTCCCAGGTGATTCTAAGATGTGGTAAGTTAATGGGTAAAATTAATCATCATACCTTCTAGCTGAAAAAACACTGCCCAACCTTGCTGACTCTCAGTCTGTCTCCCCACAAACCAGCAGTGTTTTTCTTCCTTACTCTCCAAGTCCGTTGCTTAGCTTGGTGAGCCTCATACCAGGTACAAAATAAATGAGAGGAGTAAAAGCCACACACCCTTTTTACCACTGTGCCTTTTAGCCTGGATAGGCCAGACAGGAAGACTCTGGCCCAAAACCCTGCCAGGTCTCCTCCAGGTAGGAGCCTCAGGAGATAGGTAGGGAAGAGCCAGTTGTCTCTGAAACCTCTGAGCCCAAGCACTGCAGGGAGGCCAGGGTGGGTTTTCGTGTTTGAAATCATGGGCTCTAGGATAGGCTGACACAAGTGCTGCCTGGAGGACACCTCAGTGGTGGGCATGCAATAGCCGCTGAGAGTCAGCTAGTGCGTTTTATCCCCCTCACCCCCTATGTGTGTAATATGTGGTATTGTGCTTCAGGACACCATCCACCTTGTGATTTGAAACAGGTCTCTCATTGCCTGGAGTTCACAGTGATCCCCTGTCTCCACCTCTCCAGCCCTGGGATTACAAGCACATGCTACCACATGGCTTTTCATATAGGCTCTGGGAGTGAAGCCCAGGTCCTCATGCTTGCAGAGTAAGCACTTTAATAATTAACTATGCAGACTCTCAATCTTTATTATTTGCTATGAAACTAAGGGTTTTTTTAATAGATTATGTAAAAGAAAGACACATATTTCAAACCCAGTCTGAAAGGAAAATTACAATATCCAGGAATCACATCAGGCTAAGAAACTACATCAGCCAGGATTAGGACTGGCTATGAGTCAAGGGTACCTCCCCAAGAGCAGTGGTCTGAAGAAGATAACAATTCTAAGTTGTAATACATTCCTCCCTTCTTCCACCCCTCATTGTGCCTCTCCCATCCTTCCTCTACTCTTTCCTTCCTTCCCTGCTTCCCCTGTAACATGGCCACACCTAGCTGCAAGAGAGTCAAGTATAGATGCCATTACATAAATAAGCCATGTACCTTTTCCACTCTACAGTATCTTTGTGGGGGTGGTTTGGAAAAGTCATTGTTCTCAGTTACAGTGATATTTGTGATTTCCCCAGATGTTTGGTCAACTGCTCAGGTTGACCTTCTTCAGCTGGCCATCTTGTACCTGGCTGGATCATTTCCTTAGCATAAGCTTCTAGAAGCTCAAAGGCCAAGTCCAACAGCGACCTGACATTAAACATGAATTGGTATCTGTAGTTTCTCTCCCTGTTTAAACCTACAGTGACTAGAGGGTACTGGGGAAAATGCCTAGGACAAGGCACACCCTCCCTGATTTCTCCAGTACAATGGAATATCTCATGACTTTTCTCAACCCAAAGGTCTTTCTGCATCTTTCTGTGGACTTCCCTAGGGTCTGTACCAGTCCTGTGAGACTGTTCCCAGTACACAACTGCACTGTGCAGTCCTTCCACATGGGGCCCAAGTATAGGGCTGTTCACCTGCATCAGGAACCCCTGGGTGGGGAGCTGGGACCAACAGAATGTGGGTGACTGTCTGGCCTTCCATCAGAGAGATAGAAACGCAGCCACCAGGTTTGGATGCTTCTTATGAGTCCTCTCAGACCAGTGACATCAGGAGTTAGTCCCACAGCATCCAATTCACATGGCAAAGAATTCACCAGGATGCCTGCTTAGTGTGAATTTCAGGCAAGTAGATATATACGTTATTTTTCTGTTGCTGTGTTGCTGTGATAAAATCATTAAGACCAAAACAACTTATAAAAAAAGACATTCAGCTGTGCTTATGGTCTCAAAAGGATAGTCTATGATGTCAAAGTGTAGGTGTGGCTACAGGAACATCTGAGAACTCACATTTTAAATTGCAAGCAGGAGAGAGAGAGAGAGAGAGAGAGAGAGAGAGAGAGAGAGAGAGAGAGAGAGAGAGAGAGGGTTAACTGGGTATGATGGGAGGCTTTTGAAAACTCACAGCCCACCTCCCAGTGACAAACCTTCTCCCATGAGGCAATACCTTCTAACCCTTCCTAAATAATTCTACCAACTGGGGACTAAATATTCAAACACATGAGCCTAGGGGGGCCATGCTCATTCAAACCATCATATTCCACTTCCTGTTCCCCATTGGCTCATAGCCATAACATAATGCAAAATGCATTTAGTTCAACGTCAAAAGTCCCAATAGTCTGTCACAAACTCGATACTTTTTCAGAAGTCCAAAGTCTAATATCTCTTCTGAAACTCAAGACAATCTCTTAACTATAACCCCCTGAAAAATCAAAAGCAAATCACATACTTCCAACATACAATGACACAGCATATACATTGCCATTACAACAGGGGGAAAGATGGGGGTAGGCATGGTGAGAAAATGCCGGGTCAGAGTGAGGCCAAAACACAGCAGAACAAACTCCAAATCCTGTATCTCCACGTCTCAGGCCAAAGATCTCTGATGGCTTTTCCTGTCTAGCTTTTCTGCCTGCAAGGGAACTCTCTCTCATTTGGGCTGGCTCCATTCTTCATGTGCAGCTCTCCTTGGCAGATGTCTCGTTGCTCTAACACCTCTAACATAGTGGGTTCTCCAACACAACTCAGGCTTCCCTTTTGTGACAGGGCGAAACAGGGCAGAGGTTCCTCCACCTTATATTCTTACTGGGGCCATTTCAGGTTTAACTAGAATTTGATCTCCTCCATTGGGGATCCCACGGGAAATTATCAAACTCTATTCTAGGAACCAAAGCTCAGGACGTCCTAGGAACTTATCTTAGCTTCTGTCAGAACTGCCTGTTTGTGCTGAACCCCCTCCAGCTAACTGCTTATCTTAGCTTCTGTTAGAACAGCCTGTTTGTCGGAACCTGCCAGGAAGGGACCCTACCCAGTTATCCTCACCACTTCAATTGCTATGAAAGTTGCTGGTATCATTCCCTGGATCCATCGCTCCCAATTAAAGGTGGCTGAGGACTCTTCAGATGGATTGTCGCTGTTACTTTGGACCCAGTAAGATAAGACTGGTGGAGATCATTAACCCAGAACACTTTGTTCATCCTTTTCCTTTCTCCCTGTCTGGAAACAGGAGCATGTAACTTTCAGCATCCCCCTATCTGGACTTGGAATTAAAAATAAAAGACACAGGAAGGTGAAAGTCAATCTGATTGTAAATGAGCACCCCCCCAGCCCCCTTCCATAGAGACCTTTGTTGTTTTATGCTTGCTTTTGGAACTTGTTTAAACTGTAGGAGGGATGGCTGCAGGGACCTATCTTTTGAGATAGAAATGCAGAAATTCAGTTGTATTTATGTGCTGTGAGCATGCCTTCACATAGTTAGGGGCCAGGTAATGGGAGGAATTTTCTATTGAGCTAAATGAGGGATACAGTTAGGTCAAACTGGAGCTTCCCAGAGGCATGCCAGCAGCTATGTAAACATAGAAAGAATGGTCTCTTCCAAACCTGGCATGATTAGGAACCATAATGATTCCATAACCAGAAGACTAAGAGATTAGAGACAACACAGGGATGACTATGCTCCATGGGACACTAAAAGAACCTGAGAGATAAGACTCTCTTATTCTGCCAGAAGAGACCCAGAGAATAAGTTCACCATTCAGAGGAGGCCACCTTCTCAGGCTCCCAGATCTATGGGTCACAACAGAGGCCTGTACCCTCCCCAGGGAAAAAGACTCAAACCTGACCAATGTTTCCTCCCATGAGATTAGCCCCAAGCAGCACTAAAAGCATTATTGCCCTAGGCCCCTCTGGCACCAGGGATGGGAATCCTTCTATATTCTTTTCCCTTGACAAGGTTCACTGTTTGCTCAATCGCTTATGGTTGGGAATTGTTCGAGATTGCTGACTGTGCCTAAACCCTTAACCCCATACTACAGAGACCACCAGTCCACCAGCAAGTACAGACAATCATAACTGGAAACAGCCTAAGCTAACACTGGAGACCTACAGGAAGCTGGAACCTCCCTGGCGTTCAGGACTTCTGACCTAGGTGCTTGCTTTACTTTAATGCTTGCTATTCTACTTTCCATGTCAATTCTTTTCATGGTCAGCAGCAAGAGCGTGTGAGACCACTTGGTGGGCATGCACAAATGGTTTAACTAAATGTACCTCCTCCGAGGCATTCCAAAATTAATCCCTCTTTTGTGTCCCAGTGCACACCCTACCCAAGGATACTCATATAACAGGGAAGAAGAGAGAAGACACTTTAACATGGACCCCAGGCTGCAAGAGGAAGAGCAAGCCTCACCTATCCTCATTTGGCTCCTAGTTGGAGCTGGTATTTCTGGGCCTGTAGCCATAGGAATATCAGCCTTTAGTTGGTGATAAAAAACCAGAATTGAGTAAAGAATGTACTAGGGCTTAGGGATATTGCAAGACCCCATATCTAGACTAGAGAAACAAGCAGATACCTTAGCAGAGGGCATTCTGCAACATCAAGGAGGCTTAGGTCTTCCCTTGAAGAAACAAAGAGAATTGGGTACAGCTTTAGGAGAAACCTGCTATTTCTATGTCAACCAATGAGGGGCAATCAAGGAAAACTTCAACAAAAGGGAAGGAAGGAGGCATGGATTAGATAATTGGTATTAGTCTCTATCTTGTCCCCATGGCTGAACACCTTACTGTCAGCATTAGCTAGACCATTGATTCTTATCCTGACCAGGCTAATGTGGAGTGCAGGGGAGACTCTGCACCCTCAACTGCATGGCCACCTACACCAGAGAATATACTCAGTTATACTACTCATCCCTAGGAGTAACTATATCCCTTAGAATAGAACAAGCCAATGATTTGACACATGCCTATAGAGCCAGTGAGGAATGTGACAGGGCAAGACATTGCAGAGGATCCTCCATCTTGTATTCTTGCTTTGGCCATTTCAGGATTAACTAATCTGGTTTAATCTGATCTCCTTGGTGGAGAATACCCATGGAAAATTATCCAGCTCTATTCAAGGAATCCAAGGTCAGGATTTCCCAGCTAACTTAGCTTCTGTTAGAACTACCTGTTTATGTGGAGGCCCCTCCAGTTAACTGCTTATCTCAGCTTCTGTCACACTGCTTATTTCAAACTACTTACTTCTGCAAAGCCCACTGCAGCTGCCTAGTGAGATTCCAGGATATGGTTTCTTCCTTTAAAAGCCCTGTGCTCTGGACATGCAAGAGGTCCCTGAACACTTGGGTGTGGTTCCAGTTGGCTGGAATAAAGATTTTTCAATTGGCTACAAACTGTGTCTGAGTGGTCATCTCTGGTGAACTCACCATAACGTTCACAGTTTTCTCAGGGTCTCAGTGCAGGGACTTGATTTTCCCTGCCATGCATGTGACCTCAGTGGCTCTTCTTAACCATGGAGGAAGATTCCATAAGCTCTTTACTCCTGTAGTCTTGATGATTCTCTAAGGAACCTAACTTAAGAGCCATTTTGTGTGACTTGGAATAATGCCAGGCATGTGACATAGAAGCTTGCCACTAGGCAGTTCTAATAAGAGCTAGGCCTCCGAAGCAAGCCCCTGGCAGCCCACTGAGCAAATCAGATAAAGCCTAGTCCAGGCCTCGACATGCTAATGAGTTACCCTCATGGTGGTGTGGATGTGCTAGTGAACCAGCCCCAAACTATGAGCCCTAAGAGCACAAAGCTACTGCCCAATGAAATAATACAAAAACTGGAATATTAAAAATAGTCTTTAGGATCCAACCGCTGCTCTCTGGAGATGACTTATCTAGCCTCTGTTTGATACCCATCAGGAAGAGAATTTGAGACTCTCTGTTTGGCCCTGTCTTCCGTGACCACTGAAATTCAGGCACTATTGCTGGGCCCACACATGCCCACCTGTCAGCACTAGCTATTGGCCTGAAATCTCAAGAACCCCTTAGGACTCATCCTTAGGATGATCCCTCATCCTCCTAGGATGCTACAGTTGAAAGACTTCATGGTGAATGTAGGTAGAGCCTGCAAGTTTCTGAAGTGGAATCGAATCCTACAGCAGCATGCTCCCCATTTATATTAGAACGATGTTGTAAGGAATGGTTATCAAAATAAACCAACTGTCTTACTTAGGGTTTCTAACACTATGGCAAAACACCATGACCAAAAATTAACTTGGGGAGGAAAGGGTTTATTCTGATTACACTCCCACATTGCTGTTCATCACCAAAGCAATCCAGGACAGGAACTCAAGCAGGGAAAAAAATCTGGATGCAGGAGCTGATGCAGAGCTCATGGAGGGTGCTTGTTTGCTGGCTTGCTCAGCTTGCTTTTGTATAAAACCAGAACCATCAGGGATGGCACCACCCATAATGGGCTGGATCATTAAGTAAGGTTTCTTCCTTCCTTCCCTTCCCTTCCTTCCTTCCTCCCTCCCTCCCTCCCTCTCTCCCTCCCTCTCTCCCTCCCTCCCTCCCTCCCTCCCTTCCTTCCTTCTTTCTTTCCTTTCTTTCCTTTTGTCTTTGTCTTTGTTTTTTTTTTTTTTTTCCATGACAGGTCTTCTCTCTGTTACCCTGACTGTTCTGGAACTTCCTCTGTAAACCAGGCTGGCTTCAAATTCAGAGATCCCCCTGTCTCTACCTCTCAACTGCTGGAACTAAAGGCGAGTGCCACCACCACCCTTGATCACTAATTAAGGAAATGCCATACAAGCCTGATCCAGGCTTGATCCTATGGAGGCATTTTCTTAATTGAGGCTCCTTCCTCTCTGATGACTCTGGCTTGTGTCAAATTGATGTAAAACCACCAAGTCCACCAAGCATATTCAAAAGAAAAATCTTATGTGGACATCCTAACTGCTGAGTGCCTCACAGCTCATAGACCCATGTTCAACACAGACTCTGCAGTCAGAACCATCTGTATAACATTCAGCTGCTCATTTGGGACAGAAACTGGTCCCCTGGATGATGTTTGTAAAAACTCTTTTGTTCCTTTTTTAGGAGCAGAAAATTCCTTAGCTTTTCCCCCTCCTACAAGTTGGAAGCTTAGCTGTGTGTGTGCTTCTTGCTCTGAGCATCCCCCCTCCCCCATTCCAAGACAGATCAGGCCCCTCCTCACTCTCCTGTCTTCTCAGCAGCCTTGGCTCCAGTGTTAGGTTCCCCGGTGCTCCTTTTCTCTCCTAACTAGACAGTCTCTGCGTCTTTCTGCCCCACTTGCTCTTTCTCATTGTACACTTATAGAGACAATTTTGAAATTTTGGTTTCTTTTAAAACACATAAATATTATTAGAGTGCATTTTCATGTTAATCCCAGGTGTGGGATATGGGGTTGCTTTAGACTGTCCACAGCAGCTGATTTCAATTTGCCTTGTGCAGGGGTGTGAGTTTGTCCAGATCATTCCTGTGACTGTGTGACATTTGGAATTCGAGGGACTTTCAGGGGGTGTAGAAATGCAAGGGTCCTGAGAGGTGTGGTAGGTTTTTGATTGCTGTTGGTCACCATTTGTTCATTAGACATGCACAGAGATGAAACAACAACAAAAAGCAAATAAATATTTTCACAGCAAAGATCAAACTTGCCCCCAAGGAACTCAACACCCCTAATCAGCAGGAAATAGCCTAATGATGATGTCAGCCCTGTTCTAGATAATTTCATTCTTTCCTTTCTATCCTTTTTTTTCTCTCTTCTGTCCATGTCAGGGGGTTGAAAGGGTGGAAAAGGGTAGAGAAGGGTGGAAGAAAAAAGAACCCACAAAGTAGCAAAAGACAGCTATATAGACCCTCATAACAATGATCACTAATAACTGCATGACAGAGTCAATAGTAGGCTGTCTTAAAAAACTCCTCTGCCAAAGAAATTAGTCTATTTCTTTTCCTTTCTTTTCTCTTCTCTTCTTTCTCTTCTCTTCTCTTCTCTTCTCTTCTCTTCTCTTCTCTTCTTTCTCTTCTCTTCTCTTCTTCTCTATTACTTTTCAATTTAGCCTCAGGCAAGCTCTTGAGAGAAGGCCACAGTCTTTCCCCCAATATCATGAGTGGCCTCCAGTCCAGTTGCTACTCTAGTTCCCCTCTGACACCTCTTGAGCAGGCCTCCACAGTCCTCACCTGTCTCAGAGCCACTGCCTTTCAAATTCCTACTAGGATGACTGTGAACCCTGCTTACATGGTGAACAACTTCCCTAGTCCTAAGTCTCAAATCCCCCCACATTCCTTCAAACAACAGGCCTTTCACAGCCACAGCCTCTGGTACCGGCTGATGCACGAGTTACTTTTCTATGCTGTGATAAGATACGATGACCAAGATAAATAATAAAAGGAAGGCTGTAATTGGGCTTGTGGTTCCAAAGGGACAGAGTTCATGATGGTGGAGCAAAGACATGGTGGCAGGAATAGCTGATAATTCACACCTCAAACCACAAGCAGGAGGCAGAGAAAGCCAATACAAAATTGTCAGGAGGTTCTTGAAGCCATATCCCAATGATACACATCCTCCAACAGGGCCACACCCTCTAACCATTTTCAAATAGTTCCTCCAAGAAATCAATCATACAAGTCTATAAGTCCATTCTCATTCAGCACACCACTGACTTGGCTTTCCTGTATCCCTGGGAGAGGTGTCAAAGGAGCATGGCCCTGCCTCTTTAAGGAGGTGTCACAGAACCTGTGTTGTGTGCTTGTTTGTCTTCCATGGGAGGAGACATTTTATCCCAACTGGACCCTGTGTTTTATTTGGCTGCCCTCAACATCTCTGAAAGCCATAAGCCCTGTGGGGGGGAAAAAAAAACCAAACAGCCTAGGTTCAAATCCTAGCTTTACTTCTGTATGCTGTGGGTTTAGGGCAAGTTCTCTGCTCCCATTTCTTCATCCACAGACATGACTCTGATGGACTTGAGCTCTCAGAGTACCAAGCAGGCTGACTCTGCAGTCTTCCTCTATCAGACCTTGTATAAATGACAGTGGATCAAACACAGCTGAGAACAAGGGCACAAGGATCCACAGAATCTGTGTGGAATAAAAATGGAGAGTCAGCAGTGGAGCCTGAGACTGAGGCTATCCAGGAGAAGATTATAGGGCGAACAGAGCCTGCAGCTGTCCAGAACATAGCACAGGAGAGCCCAGTGCTAGGTTGAGAACCCAAGTAGAGCTGGTCTACAAGTATTCACCATTGCAAGGGTAGGGGAGTGTGCTTCCCCTAATCCCCTGGTTTCCCACAGCTGGGGAGACAAAGATGAAGTCAACAGGGAGGGGTAATACTGTCCTGACTGCACTCAGGTGTCAGGCTAAAACATGAAGTTCATGTCCTAGGCTGAAACTCTAGGCAGAGTCCATATAGTCAATACAGTCCATCTGAACCTCAACCCTGGGGTCTGGTATTTATCAGAGCCCAAATTTCACCTGATAGCAGATCCCAGGGACACTAGGGCTTGTTTACATGAGGGCTACTGATAATAAGTACTCAGTCAGAAACTGTAGATCCAAGTGAGACGTGGTGACATAGAGTCACTGTTTTAGTTAGGGTTTTAGTTAGCTGTGAACAGATACCATGACCAAGGCAACTGGCTTACAGGTTCAGAGGTTCAGTCCATTATCATCAAGGTGGGAACATGGAAGCATCCAGGTAGGCATGGTGCAGGCAGAGCTGAGAGTTCTACATATTCATCTGAAGGCTGCTAGCAGAATACTGCTTCCAGGTAGCAAGGATGAGAGTCTTAAAGCCCACACCTACAGTGACACACCTATTCCAACAAGACCATACCTACTCCAACAGGACCACACCTTCTAATAGTGCTACTCCCTGGGCCAAGCATATAAAAACCACCACACCCACTATCCAACTACTTGGAAAGTTGAGACCAAAAGCTTACAAATTCAAGGTCAGAACTGGGAAGAGTGTTCCAGTATGTAAAGTATTTGCTGTGCAAACATGAAGACCTGAGTTCAGATCCCCAGCACCCACTGGGTGGTGTTTGTAATACCAGGGCTGGGGAGGCAGACACAGGAGGCTCTCGAGAGCTCACTGGCAGCAAAACTAATTTTCCAGTTTAAGGTTCAATGAAAGATGCTGACTCAAAAAGTAAGGGGGAGAGCAATAGAGGAAGACATCCAGCATTAACCCCTGGTCGCAATAGGCTAACCAGTGCTCTTCTACACACATATACATGGGGATGGGGGGTTAGGGGTGGGTGAGAGAAGGTAGTACAGAGTCAGGCATATTGGTGTCGCATGCCTGTAATTCAAGCACTAAGGAAGTAGATGCCAGGGGGATTGCCACAAAGATGTGGCTAGCGTTGACTACATAGTGAGAACTTGCCTAAAAATTACTAGTCTGCAAAGCTGGGAAGAATTCAATGATCATCAACAATGTAAAATACTATCATTAGCTTTGTGTGTGGTGACAGATGTTATAATCCCAGCACTTGGGTGCAGCAAGAAGATCATGACTTTGAGGCTAGCACATAGTAGGACCTGACTCACAACAATAGCAAAACACTGTTGTTTTAATAAAATATGTAGCTTAAAAGGTAGGAAATCAGCATTGGATAAAAATAGAAAATTAGGAAACTGGAGAGAAGGCTCAGAGGTTAAGAACACTGACTGCTCTTTCCATAGACTTGGGTTAAGTTCCCAGCACCTGCATGGAGGCTCACAATTCTTGTAACTCTAGTTCCAGGGGATCTGATACACTTTAATGACCTCTGTTGACAGTGGATGCAAATGGTGCCCATACATGCATGCTGACAAAACACTCACAGACATAAAATAAAAACTTTTAAATCTAATACACACACATATAAATCAGGTGAAGATGGTGAAGCTTTGGCATCTAGTGTCTGTACTCTTCAGCATTTGCACAGAGACACTGATTCTATCCACACATTAAATGTGCACATAAAAACTTATAGATTAGCCTCCAAGGAAGAAGTTCCTGTAGAACTTCTAAGGGAGTACAAGTAAAATGGGAACAAGTAAAGCCACATTCATCTAACACAAAAGGAAACAAATAAAAAAAACAGAGGAAAGTCAAAGAAAGAAGCCCAAAGCGATGAGCATGAACATGATTCACAACAATAAATGTAAACAAACTAAAAACAACTTAAAATACAGAATGTCTAAGAACTAACCAGAAAGGAACCAAACTACCAACTGTGGTGACATGTGCCAGAAATCCTAGCGCTTAGATGAGGCAGGAAGTTCCTAAGTTCAAAGCCAGCTAGAGCTAAATAATGAGACCCTGATTTAAGAAAGAAAAGCAACCTGGATTTGGTCGTGCATTCCTGTAACTCCAGTACTTGGGAGTGGAGGCAGGAGGATAAGCAGTTTAAAGGCAGACTTTGTTAAATGAGACTTTGATTCAAACAACCAAAATATCAAGTCTAAACATGAAATAAACAAATGAAGAAAAGCTAATCTCTGCTCTGTTCACAAAAGACACAAATACAGCACAAAGGCATGGGAGGATGAAGATATGAAAAATACACAGCAAGTCACAAACCATCAAAACCAATTTATTTTAGCTATGTTGATGCCTGTACACCAGATTGTTCTACATCCTCCATCTTTACCCCATGATACTTTCCTCTTATCCACATTTCATCCTCCACCTTGTCCACAATTCACCTTTCATCTTGTCTACTCTGCATTCTACATCTTGTTCATAATGGATCCCCGCTTTGTCCATACTGTATCTTCCACTTGGCCCACATGGCACCTTCCATATTGACCACTCTGCATTGTCTATTTTGTCTGCTCTGTAACCTCCATTTTGCCAACACTGCCTCCTCCATTTTTTCCACTCACCTTCCACCTTCTCTTTCCATTTTCTCTATACTTCACTTCCATTTTGTCCTCCTCACCCTATATGTTGCCTATTAAACATCTTTCATCTTGTTCAAAGTGGATCTTCACTTTTCTACACTTTACTCTCCATTTTGATCACATTGTCTATTATGTACTCTCTGTCTTGTCTACTCTTCATTCCCTCTCTTATTTATTCTTCATCCTCTCTCTTGTCCACCCTGCACCCCTCCAATTTGTCTACATTACATCTTCCATCTCATCCTTTCAACAAGCCTCTAGAGCCCTGGATCACCTCCTATCAACAAATGACTAAGAAACAAAACAAATGACCAAGAAAGGAGAGAAATATCTATCTCTTATTTCCCTACAGTCTATGGGCTGAGTTACACATCTCTGAAATTTATTAATTCAACTGTGACCCTCAGAATGTAGTTGTTTGAGGTAGTGTGCTGTCTAGTCTTTGTTAAGTTTCAACCAGCTGAGGTGCCTATTTAACATCAAAGCCTCTATACTTTATATATATATTTATATATACTTTACTCTATACTTTACTATACTCTATACTTTACTATACTCTAGCCTCCAGCTTCTCCCAGCATCCCTGAGTTCCTACCTGTTACAGAATATGGCTGGCATACCCTGAACCCAGGGGCTGGGCTGCCCTTCCCTCAAGAGGCTTTTCCCTATATAATCCAGACATTTTAGTTACCAATCTCTTTTGTACCTCATTCCCCTCTCTTCTCTCTCCCTCCCTTCCCCTTTTCTCCATATGGTCCAGTTCAGCCTGGTCATGGCCATTCTGGATTCTCCCAGATGTTTCTGCCTCTGACCATGTCTCCCTTTTATCTACAATAAACTTTTCTTCTCCACCATACCTAGGAGCAGTCATGTACTTTTCTTTCCTTTTTATTTCTTCTTTTCATTAAGTCTTATGTCAAGGTGACATACAGATTAGAGTTGTCTTAATGGAGAGAATTTTAATTGAGAAAATATCTCCATAAGATCTGACTAATACACCATTTTCTTAACTAGCTATTGATGAGGGAGGGTCCAGCTCATTGTTGATGGTTCTGTCCCTGGGCTGGTGATCCTGGGTTTTATAAGAAAGCAGGTTCAGCAAGCAGCAAACAGAACTTCTTTATGGCCTCAGCATAGCTCATATCTCCAAATTCTGACCTGACTTGCTTTGGTGGTAAATAGCAATGTGGAAGTATAAGCTGAATAAACCTTTTCCTCCCCAATTCGCTTTTTTTGGTCATAGTATTTCATTGCAGCAATAGGAACCCTAGCTAAGACAGGTGGGAGTCTTCAATTAAGGTGATTGTGTTAAGATGAGACCATGTAGGTAGGCCTAAGCTACATGAACATGGCCCTTGCAAGAAGAGGATTAGGACACAGACACATGGAGGATGTCCATGAGGCCACAGGAAGAGGAAGCTGTCCGCAAGCCATGGAGAGAGGCTTTGGAGGGATGCTCCAGCCTCAGGAAGAGAACAGTAAACATCTGCTGTCAAAGCCCCCAAGTCTGGAACCTTCTTGGGCTCCAGGAAAAGAATCTCAGCATGTGATGGAGCACAGTGCAAGGCTGCTCCGAGGGAGGAAATACATTCTCTAGAACACTGGACCCAGCCAGGGCCAGCGAGCTGATGACCAAGCTGGTCCTGACTTCCTGGGCCCACACTCGCTATGGGGACATGGGTCAACAGCTGCAGCATGCTTGTGACCCCTGGGAGTGACTGGGGAGTGATGCTCCAGAAGGATGGGGACTACAGCTGCCACCTGTTTGTCCAACCACCAGCTTCTGTCCCCTGCAGCAGTATCCTCTTGGCAGCCCTGCCACCCAGGCCAGGTCATTTCAGGCCATAGGCTAATAATCCCTAATAGACAGTGCTGAGCACCAATGGAAGCAAGCAATGTCTCCTGTGGCACCCACCTACTCCAGCCCAGTTAGGCCCACTGACAGCTGAGTCTCTTCCTGCCCATACCCTGACTCTCTGGCTGCAGGGGGTAGACTCAGTGGACAAGAAAGGTCCTAACCATCTCCTGGCCTCCAGAGTGTCCTCCCATCTGGTCCCTAGCCACACAGCAGCCTCTCCACCACCCATCCCCTCCCACTGAACACAAAGCAGCAAAGCCAGAAGCACATTCCAGGTCCAATCTGTTGGCCTAGTCTGCTGCCTGCACCCTACTCCCTACACTGATGAAGTAATGTCCTGTGGAGGCCACGAGGAAAGGGCGGGGTATATCTGGGTCTAGGGAGCTTGTGTGGTCAGCCTTGTCCCAGAGGCCCCTGGGATTGGAGCTGGCTAAATCTCAGTCCACACTGGCAGCTGACAGCACCCAGGATCTTCAGGCAGGCAAGCTAGCCTAGACCCATCTCTCCAACTATACTGAGAAGGGTCAACCTGTTGAGTAGAGGGAGTTCCAGAGTTTTGTCTAAGGCCACCCAATGCAAAGACAGAGGTTAGAATGGATTCAAGCCACGATACCATGGGCTGAGCCCTGGGCAAGGGTAAAGAGAGACCTGCAGCCAGAGGCAAGGAAACACCTTGCTTGCCTGTCTAAGCCTCAGCCTGGAAGGTGTGGGGGCATGTGAGGTGACACATATCTACAGTCCTAAGCTCCTCCCACTCCACCATCAGGCAGCCCTCTGAACTCAGTAAGGACCTAGGGACTTGGGGCCTCTGTGTCAGCTGTGGCATGAGAAACTTAGGCCTGCATGTGGGAGGAGCATACTCAGAGACACGGGGAGAGTCAAAAGAAGCAAGAGGTAGCTCAGCTGACCCTTACCCTGGCCCTTTCTTCTCTCTTGATTCTCTTACTATTCCTTCCCCAGCACTTACTCATTTCTTCAGTCAGTCACTCACTCATTCACTAATTCAGTCACTCAGTCATTCCTCACTTGCTCGTTCATTAATTCATTCACTCAGTCACTCATTCATTAATTCATTCACTCAGTCACTTCTCACTCATTAACTAATTCTCTACTATTTTCTGATTCTTTGTTCCAAGTAGACCCCTTTCCTATGTAAACAATCTCAGGGGACAGATAGATTCAAGCAGCCTTGGTAGTCAGTTTCTAAGGGAGTCTGAGCTGAGATGAATGGACCCTGATATACCCACTGAGAAAAGATAAGAGGTTAGAAAGGGCAGAACAGGCAGGCAGACTAGAGCAGATACAGCTACCCTGCCAGATGCAGCCCCCACTCTGCCAGTCCCTAGTCATGAATGAGCCCACCATGTGTCCTTTACCCCAGAAGTCCACTCAAGGCCTACAGAGGAAGGAAAAAGGAGGCAAGAACCTAGGAGACTGGTTCCTAGTAGGCTTGGAACAAGCCTATCATTGCCAGGAGGACATAGTCATTTATTTATTTCATAAATACATATTTATTTGTTGAGCAATCCCATGTGTCAAAAAACCATCTCATAGGCTGAATCCTATTCCCTGTGCCAATGCTAAGCTCTAATGCCACCTTGTCTGAAGGTAGGTGCAAGTCTCTCTCTCTCTCTCTCTCTCTCTCTCTCTCTCTCTCTCTCTGTGTGTGTGTGTGTGTGTGTGTGTGATGGGTGACTGAGGCCATGTTCTTGGCCCCATGATGAAACTGACACCTTCATAAGAAATGACTCCAATTAACCTCATCCTTCCTCCAGCCAGCCATGTGAGGACTCAAGTCAGAAAGACATCCTTACCATAAGCAGGGTACTCTCTGGCACCCTGAATTTAAACTGGGTTCTGGGAAAGAAAGCTGCCTTTTGAATCCCACACTGCAATGGATGCACACAAGGAGGCCCAAGGAGCCCCACAGCCTCACCACCCGAGCCAGAGGCCTGTGTGTTTGGAACTAGTGCTGGCAGGGAGTGAGTTACTTGGGGTAGGGGTTGGTCAGAGGCACTAGGCTTAGGATGTTCACCCCATACATCTCTCACCCCCAACTTTCATGATCACCAAAGCTACCTAGCACCCCGTTTCCTAAATACTGATCCTTCCTAAGGAGGGCTCCTACCTTCCCTTCTTATCTGAAGTTTATGACTTTCTGCTAGAAAGTTCTTGTGTGTCACACAAAGCATCCATGACCTCTCTAGACTGATCCATAAGTGAACCTTAGACTCTCCTGTGAGGGTGGTTGGTCCTATTGGCACTCAACTATTGGGATGAGACCACTAGGGTCAGCTGACAGCCATATGGCTGCTGAGTAATCAGTCAGAGGCATTGGCTCTGGTTTGGGGTTTCAGTGGCCCCGAGCTTAGCTTTTTCTCTCCTTCGTAGAGGACTGTTGTAGAATTTAAGCCTGGTTCTTCCTCCCAGCCCCATGCTCCCAGAAATAAGACTCAGACTCAAGATATTTTACAAATACCTTGGCCATATAGCTAGGCTCTTCTCTGACTAGATCATAACTTAAATTGCCCATTTATTCCAATCTACAGTCTGCCATGTGACTGCTTATCTGTGTTCTGATACCATGAGTCCGTCTTGTCACATCTTTTCCAGGGGGAATCTTTATCACCTCACTCTATTCCAGAATCCTTTCTGCCTCCCAGATGTTCCACCTTCTATTCTACCCTTTCCTGTAGGTTTTTAAATTGACAGGTAATGCCTCCATACAACACACAAGATATTCTCTCTACAGGTTATTGTGAGACTCCATGATTAGCCCAACCTCTTTTCTGGATAGCTTTGAACCCAATGCATCCTTCATATACCTACATATGGCCACACATAACACCCAGGGGTGTCACAAGCAGCTCCAACTGCATGTAGCTTCCTGCTGGGATATAGGCTGCGATGCATTCCTGTGGAAAGAAGTCAGCATGTATTAACACTGGAAAGATAAGTATATTGATGCACACCTTTTATCCCAGCACTCAGGAAGGAAGCAGAGGTGGGTGGATCTCTGTGAGATGAAGGCCAACCTTGTTTACATAGTGAGTTCCAAGCTAGTCAGGGCTACATAGTAAGGCCTCGTCAAAAAAAAAAAAAAAAAAAAAAAAAAGCAAGCCAAAAAGTGTAGAAAGTTCCAGCATTGTGGGAACAAAGTTCGTTACATCCCCCACAGTGTCTGCAGTGACTTCACAGAGCTCACAGCATTGAAACTAGACTGGATCACCCTTCTTACCTGAGCTTGTGTGGTGCACCTTTGTCACATGCCTGTGCTCCTGGGGCATGTTCCAATGGCTCTCCAAAGCCAGCTCTGAGCCAGGCAAAGTGGCAGACATCTGTAATCCTAGTGCCCAGGAGCCTATGAGGTGGAAGGATCACAAGGTCAAGGTCAGCCTGGGCTACATAGTAGATAAAGTTGGGACTAGACTCATATGTAGCCAGTTTCTTGATGCATACAGATTGGATATCACTGGGCACAGATCTCCAGGCTATACAACTCTGGAGGCTGAGATGGCAACCTCATTCTGTCCCCTCAGCCTGTCCCTTCCTAGTTGCCACCTCTGAGCTAGGATCCAATGAGACTCATTCCCAGACAGTCCTATCTGGGTTCCTTTGAGCCTGTAGCCTTAAAGAGCTTTTGGGCCAGATAAGTCAACATAGCATCTTACCACCTATAAGTGATGGAGGCCAGCCTGGGAGAAGCCATTCTTTTGGATCTTTGTACTTCCATCCCAGCAAGACCCATACTGGCACACATACCAGCTGGATCCTGGATGTGGGTGGAGGAGCTCACACCTCAAGGAGCTCTCAACTTGCCAGAGTGTGCCACACCTGATATCTTCAAAACACCACCTGCTGGACAGGTCACTGGAGAATTAAATCATGGCTAAGAGACCGCCCTACATCACCATTTACCCTGTCATCATTCCTCTTCCCTCCTTGTCTTGCTCTTCCCGCATCACTGCAAAGCTAGAAAGATGTGGGACGTCCTCTCATCTATCAGAACATTGCATCCCACACTCAAGATACTTGGGACACACAGACTGGGATGAGAGCGAGGTGGCTGCTGCTGTGGCACAGGGGATGATGTTGGTGGTCCTAACAATGCAGAGGATGCTAAAGATGATGCTGGAGATGATGGACCAGTTGCTTGGGATGCTGGAGAGGCCAGTGGAGATGCTGGAAGTGGTGAAAGAGCAGCAGGTGAGGAATAGTTGACCAGTATACAGTAAGTACTCAGTAAATGACTTCCCCTATATCTATATGCAAAGATGTCCCTATCTTCTCCAAGCATGATACTGGGAAACACAAATAGCTAAGCTCACTGAAGGGATTCACAAGGATACTATGTGGCAGAGAGCCAGGCCACAGACCTGAATCCTCTCTGCTACTTCCATAGAACCTCACTTGGGCCTCAGTTTCCTCATCCCTGATCATGAATGATCAAAGGGTCTTATATGCCACCAACTGTCAGGAGATCAGCATAGTGGAGTAACAGGAAGACCCCTAAGTAGATGCCTAACACATCCAATTCTAAAACTTCTCCAGCAGTCCTGGTAGGCGGCCAGAACACAGATAAGTCACCCACCTCACCTTCCTTATGCCATGGAGGGTCTGTGTGTGACTATCCAGGTCACCCACCGTCTCATACCCTGCCTGCACTGGGAGGATCCAGCAGTCAGAGGGCAGGGATGGCTAAGCCACACTGTGAACACACTGGCTGCTGGTCTCTGTGCTCTTGGCTTTCCTTACCTGCCAGACTCGGCCCTGGAGGCATGTACTGACTGTTAGGGAGGCATTACCATGTTCTGTCCCACAGAACACAGACAGCATCTGTCTCTGCAGCTTCTCTTGTAGCCAAGGGCGTCTGGCTGGCTCCCTCACACTGGCCGCAGCTTGTTCCTGGGGAGGTGGCCCCATCTGGGGTCTTGCTGTCTGGTCACAGTCTGTCTGGATTCAGGGATCTAGAGATACTGCCTCTATGTGACTTGTTTATTTGTCTTTCCAGAGCCCTCAAGGACCCTGTGCAGCTCTGCCTGGAACCAGGGCTGTGAGTGGATGAACTCTGGTTAGCCAGGGGACAGACCACACTCAGATCTGCAGACAAGACCACAGGCTTTGGCCTCTGCCCAGCCCTCCAACCATCCCAGAATGGCCATTTGCTGGAAACGAGGTCTGGGAAGGTTAAACAGTCCTGGGCACACTCTAGGACACCATCTAAGCCCATTGTTCCCAGGTTCTCCCACTTTCCAGCTGGAATTACACCCAGGAGGAGCAGGGTGCCTTGGATAGCCCCAAAGTCCTCCATACCTAATCAACCCAGGAGGAGTGGGAACTGTCAGGATACCTGGATAATTGGGCTTGAAGGTTCAGGCTTCACATCTCATGGAGAGCTATTCAGACAGACAGACAGTGCCAGGGCCACAGATGTTCAGCTACTATACTAGAATCTGAAGCTGGGAGACAGTCAGCCTAGAACACTAAGCCACTGCCCTGACAGCAAAAACATTTGGGATTCCCAGCCTGAGTTGGCTTTAAATTTTGTCCATCCAAAATCATCATCAAAAAAACAAAAAACAAAAAACAAAAAACAAAAAAGCCTCACACCAAAGGCTACCATGTTCCCAGAGCTCCCATGGTGGTGGTGTCTCAGAGACAGTAGAGACATGAACATGTTTCTCATTCCACATTCTCAAGACTCACCCCGAAGATCCCACACAGGGGTGAGTGGGGGCACAGATAGGGCTCGGTGCAGGTGGCACATCAAGAGTCCAAGAGAAGAGACAGTCTTAGGATGTCAGTAGCAACAGCCTAGAGGGTCCAACAAAAGTCACAGGAGTTCTTGGCCTTCCCCTGAACAAAGGATAGATTCATAGCTGTCACAGCCAAAGACTAAAAGCATTCCCTAAAATAAGTAAGTAAGTGAGTAAGTAAGTAAGTAAGTAAGTAAGTAAGTAAGTAAGTAAGTAAGTAAGTAAGTAAGTAAGTAGATAGGGTAGTTGATGGCCAGACCATAAGAGTCCCTAGGAACCTCAAGGTTGGGGAACTGCTGGGCTGGGCCAGATTCAGGGAACAGATACTCTTGATATGCTAAGGTGGGAAGGGCAGGGGATGACCATAGGGCACCCTAGAGGATTCTGTGGGTGTACCCAGGGGACCCCTGGGCCCTTTATTCTAGATTCTGAGCCCCAGATTCTGCATGGTTGAGTTCAGCCAATGTAATAGTCTGACCCACTGCACAGTAGTTCCTTTAGGGCCACCCGCTGGAATTCGCCCCTGGAATGCTTCAGACCAAGCAAGTTTGGTGCTGATGGGTTGAGCAGATAACAAGCGACCATTCAATAGAGGAAGATTTTCCCTTCTGGCACCCAGGGTGGGGGAGGTTTTCTTACCCTTCCTTCTGGACAAGTCCATAAAAATACCAACCTGCCAAGTGGGCATTCTGGAGGTGCCAGTTGCAGAGGGTGAACCAAGGGCACCACTCACATAAACTTTCCCAAAGCCCCTGTGTTTAAAGCAACAGTGGCTGAGGCTCCAAGTTCAAGCTCCATCTCTAGCCACTCTATTCTGGGACTTGCTGTCTGGGGGTGGCCGCCTGACCTCCTCTCCCAGGATCTCCTACGCACTGTTCGAGGTGCCAAGTACAGGCAGGAACGGCTTCAGAGCCTTTTGCCTTCACATTTCCTCAGCTGGCACACAGAGCCCCTGCTGTCAGAACTGACAGGTCTAATTTCATCAGGAAAGACTCACAGGGTCCCTCTTACCCTGCTGCTTTGCCACATGCACCCAGGCATTCAGAGAGGCTGCTCTGGAATGCTCCAGTACCTTCCAGGGAGGGGTGGTTCTCTCCTCCCCAGAGAAGGAGGCATCCTGGGCAGCATTGCCAGGCAACAAGCAGGGCCCAGCAGACAATGGCAACACCTGATTCCAAAAGTCATCAAGTTCAAGACTACCAAGCTGAGACAATAGACAGGAACACACCAGGACCTTCTAAACGCAGGGTCCCCTGCATTGCCAGGCCTACTGAGCTAGGACAATGAAGAGCCAAGGCTGGGAAAGCTGTCCTAGAACTCACTCTATAGACCAGGCTGGCCTTGAACTCAGAAATCCACCTGCCTCTGCCTCTCAAGTGCTGGAATTAAAGTCATGTGTTACCACTGCCTGGCTTGGAAAGCTTATCTTATCTGACTTCGGAAACTGAAAGTTTGAATGAAAATGGTCTCCATAGGCTCATAGGGAGTGGCATTATTGGAGGTGTGGCCTTGTTGTAGGAAGTGTGTCACAGGGAGTGGACTTTGGGGTTTCAGAAACTCAAGCCAGGCCCAGTGTCACTTTTCCTGCTGCCTGCCAATCCAGATGTAAAATTCTCAGCTGCCCTTTAATCCCAGCACTCGGGAGGCAGAGGCAGGTGGATTTCTGAGTTAGAGGACAGCCTGGTCTACAAAGTGAGCTCCAGGACAGACAGGGATATTCAAAGAAACCCTGTCTTGAAAAAAAAATTCTCAGCTGCTTCTCCAGCACCATGTCTGCCTGCATGCTGTCATGCTTTCTGCCATGACCATAATGGACTAAACCTCTGAACCCGTAAGCCAGTCCCAGTTAAATGGTTACTGTAATCATGGCATCTATCCACAGTGACAGAAACCCTAAGACAGGGATCATGACTGGGGACAGAAGCATGGCAGCACAAGACAGGACAAGGCCACCTCCTTGACTTGCGGTCCACAGTCAGCCTCAATCCAGTCTTGTATGGGATTTGTGTGAGTTGGGGTCTAGCTCCTGGGAAGCCCATATACTCATTCAGTGCCTCTCCAAATAGAAATGCACCCTCCTCAACAGAAAATAGCCCATCTTCTACTTCCATGTGCAAGGAAAAGGACTAACTGATCTCAAGAGTGACCATCCACAAGGATGTGTTTCAGCTCTGTGGCAATGGGCAGATGAAAAAGCAGGGAAGAACAGAAAGCCCTTTGCAAATGAAAATGCCTCAGTACTTGTGAATGGAAAGCCACCCATCCATCCTTCCAGAGAATACCCCTACACATCTGTCTATCCACCCACCCACTCTCCCACTCAGCCTCCTACCCATCCATCTATCCATCCATCCATCCATCCATCCATCCATCCATCCATCCATCCATCCATTTAATGTATCCACCCATCTGCCCACCTGCCCATTTGTTCCCCCAATGTGAAGCTCACAAAGTATGTCTGTGTGTATGTGCAGAGGTGCCTGGGCAGGAGACTGCACTGACTCTGCCCATCATCCAGTGCAAAGGAGTTCCCTGCCACCCACTTGTGCTGACTTGGGTTCAGTGTCCCTAGCTCTGCTCTATCAGTTGATCTGGTAGACATGTGGTCTCTGCCCCTGTCTTCAGTGCTTGGGTTGCCTGCTCCTGCCATCTTGTCACTACCCCAGGTCTCCTCTGTCCTCCAATGCTCTGCTTACTTCTTGTTTCTGATGCTGTGGCTCCAGTCTGCACACTACTATCTGTGTTTTCAGCATCTCTGCTGCCCATCACCTGTCTCTGACATATGCAGATCACTGTCACCTCCAGTGAAGCAGGCCTGGCCCCTCCTGGAGCTACCCCACCCACCCACCCATAGCCTCTGACACTCCCAGGCAGAGAGTTTAACATATTTCATCAAGGGCTGACCCTTGCACCACCTTGCTCTTTCCTTCCACTCTGGTCTCAAGGATCCTCCTGAGGTCCCCATGTGCACACACCATGTCCTCTCATGTCCTGAGATCTCTGCATGTGCTCCTCCTCCAGCCTGAAGAATCCCCACTTTCCCTGCCACTCAACCCCTGCCCTATGGCAGCTGGGGCATACTTGGGACATTGAGGTTGAGGATAGTGGCATGATGAGTCCATCTGGCATACAGCAGGTGCTGACCAATGTCTGTGGATATGGACGGGTAGGCAGGTGGGCTTCGCTCTCTAGACTTCCATTCATCACCAGTGGCAAGGGACTAGACAAGGATCTACCCTGGAGCTCAGCCATCACAGACCCTGCTCAGCTCCGCATACCCAGGGCTGGACGTGGCATCTGTGAGAAGCATGATAACATTGATGGAACGAGGCAATGGCTCCTTCCTGGATGTGTTTTGCCTTAATCCTATATTTTCCTAATGAAATCTTTCTTGCAGGGTATCTATAATGGGTTTCCTAACTCCAGGAAAAATTCTAGAGAGCCGAGAGCAGAGAAGCAATCTTTATGACAAAGAACAAAGAAAGGGAGGGATAGGAGAGTTAAGCTAAGCCCAAGTTGTGCCTTGACTTGGCTGGGATGGGACTAAATTGGTAGAGTGCTTACCTAGCATTCATGAAAGTCTGGATTTCATCTGCATCTGTGATGGTTTCAATATGCTTAGCCCAGGGAGTGGCACTACTAGAAGGTGTGGCCTTGTTGGAGTAGGTATGTCACTGTAGGTGTGGCCTTTAAGACCCTCATCCTAGCTGCCTGGGAGCCAGTATTCTGCTAGCACCCTGCAGATGAAGATATAGAACTCTCAGCTCCTCCTGTACCATGCCTGACTGGATGCTGCCATGTTCCCACCTTGATGATAATGGACTGAACCTCTGAACCTGTAAACCAGCCCCAATTAAATGTTATCCTTATAAGAGTTGCCTTGCCGGGCGTGGTGGCACACGCCTTTAATCCCAGCACTTGGGAGGCAGAGGCAGGCGGATTTCTGAGTTCGAGGCCACCCTGGTCTACAAAGTGAGTTCCAGGACAGCCAGGACTATACAGAGAAACCCTGTCTCAAAAAAAAAAAAAAAAAAAAAAAGAGTTGCCTTGGTTATGGTGTCTGTTCACAGCATAAAACCCTAACTGAGATACCATCCCTGTATAGATGTGATGGCACATGCCTGTCATCCCAGCACTCAGGAAGTAGAAGCAGGAAGATGAGAGGATCAGGAGTTCAATCAAGGCCATTCTCCTCTACATAATAACTTTGAGGCCACCCTGGCCTACACAAGACTGTCTCAAAACACACTAACAAAAATTGTGGAGAGCCGTGAGCAATCGCCATCATGAGCCTCCGCTGTGCCTAACTGGTAAACAAGTAATGTGCGCAGGTGCAAGAGTAAATTAGTGCCAAGTCACTGCCCATCCCGGAGCATAGTAGTGGGGTGATGAGTGAGCAGCTAATCAGGAGCTGACACGTCACATGGAGGGGTATATAAGCAGCATCATTTTCCTTGTTCGGCGTTGTTCTTCTTTTGCCTGTGCAATCAATGCTCTCCCAATAAATGTGTGCAGAAGGATCCTGTTGCAGCATCGTTCTTCCTGGCCAGTTGAGCGCGTGCAAGAAAAAAATCATAAAGATAGGTGGCCAGTACAAATACCTAGGTAGTTTCAGGACAGTGGCATTTAAGACATGGTGATATTGCTATAGCATTCATTTTGCCTATGAGAACAAAGACACAGATTTGGGTCACATATAATAACTAGCATGTGGCAGGGTCTCTCAGCAAGCAAGGTGGAGTAAACTGTATGTTCTGTCTGAAGAGAAACAGCCTCTTGGCCTGTGTAAAGTTCAGTTGCTGATAGATCATGTACCCAAGTAGAAGGTTTGGGAAGAAACCAAAGGGTGACAATCACTGCACAAGTGGCTCAGGGGGTGATGGTTTCCTGTAAGTATTTGTACACCTGGAACCCAGAGTTTGGGACATGTTAGACAAAGCCCTCCACCACTGAGCCTGACCCCCAGGCCCATCCCATTGTTTACTTTTTACTTAGGGACAGGGTCTCACTAAGTTGTCCATGCATACCTTAAACTAATGGTCTTCCTGTCTCAGCCTCTCCCTGGGATGACAGGCCTATGCCACCAGGCCCATTGGTAATTCTTAAATAGTGCACAGGATGTGCCAAGGACCACAGGAAATGTTTCTAAGGTCTCCACCCCAGGATGGTGAAGAAATTCTGTCCCTGAAGTGTCTTCAATGGGGAAAGCAAGAACACAACACGCAGGGTGGAGCAGAGCCTGCAGTCGGGGCAAACCCCAGGAAAACACTGTCTCAGAAGGGTCCCTCACATTAGCCATCTTTAAAACAAGGTGCTCTGATAGACGTGGCCCTTTTTGTAAGGAGGACATTGATGAGCATGTGGTGAGGTGCTGGTCTTATGAACGAAAAGCCTGGTGAGTTGCCATACGGCACTCTTAGAGTGGCTAAAATGGAGCAGATGACAAGGCTGGAGGGAGGCAGAGTCTCTGTCACATCCACACAATGCTTATGGGGTGTGACTTGCTAAAACCTTAGGACATGGGCCTGGGGACACTGCACAGTCAATAAGGCACAAGCACGGGGGCCTGAGTTTGTCCCTCCAGAACCCGAGTGAAAAGCCAGACATAGTGGCCTGCACTTTCAATGCCAGCACTGGAGAGGGGGTGACAAGAGGGTCCCTAGGGCTCTGTGCATAGCTAATGTGGCTTAGTGACAAGCTCCAGGCTAGTGAGAGGCCCTGCCTCGAAACACTAGATAGACAGTATCTGAAGAACACTCATAGTTGACCTGTAGCCTCTCATTCATACACACGCGCGCGCGCGCGCACACGCGCACACACACACACACACGCTTACTTCTCTGCCATGTTATGTAGGCTCTGCTAAAGCTAGGCACATGATAACCCAGACCCTCCCTTTGGGTATAATCCCTGAGCAGCTCTTCATGTCTATCCATAGACACACACTCAGTTGCTTCAGATGGTATTATGGATAGCAGCTCCATCACTGGAAGCCACTCAAGTGTCCATTATCAACAGAGTGGGTGAATAAGCTGAAGGATGTGTGCACTGTGGGCCTTTTTGTTTGCTTTGCTTTGGTTTGGTTTTCTTGAGACAGGGTCTCACTATGTAGCCCTGGTTGGCCTGGCACTTGCTCTACAAACCAGGGTAGCCTTGAACCCACAGAGATCCACCTGCCTGTCAACTGCTGCCATTTGTGTTCCACTATAGCTGGATGCACTGTGAAATATTACGCAATGGAAAGTGAACAGTCAAAGCTGCATGAAATAAGAAAATGGAGTCTCACCTCCATGGGCTCAGGAGAGAAGAGAAGCCAGACACATAGATATAGCCATGTGTCAAAATCAGAAATCTGTCCATGATGTTGCAAGAAGGTGCCTACTATGGCCTGGGGGAGCTAGGAAGTTGTGGGGCTGTCAGATCTCTGACAACACTCTGGTCTTGGTCTAGGGGCACTTGTGGGCAGAGTAGTGTGTCACTGATTTTTGTGTTGAAGATGGGTTACTTGCCACAGCATGAGCTAGATTACCTCTAGTGACCCGTGTCAGATTACAACTCACTGTGACAAGAAAACCCTCCTGCAAGCTACATGTGCAGAGAACACTCAAAGGCCCAGTGCCCTCAGGTCCTCCATCAATGGTCTTGGTGACCTGGCTGCTGGACCTCTGCCAGCTTTGGAGACCATTTCTGAGAAGGTGTGAGAATGCTGGTCACATTCTTGTTGATCATGGTGAGTCACACCTGCATCTGTACACACACAGCCCAAGACTTGGAACCTGATGCATTTGTCAAGAGCAGGAGCTATCTGTTGGCTAGGCTGGGTGAATCCTGAATGAATAGTTCTCTGATGCTTTTTGCTGGTCATGGGCTGAGAGCTATGTGTGATACACTTCCTATTTAATCTCCACCACTAATGTTTTCTCGGGCCCTTTCCAAAGTCTAGATAATCAACAAAGCCATCCATCAGTGCTTGGCAGCTCCCATAGTGTAAGTACTGTGGAGAGGGCTGTCTCCACCATGTTCATGTGGAACAGGCGGTGACCAGGTGCATCAGATATGACAACAGAACAGAGCAACTGGAGAGTGTGGTGCTCTGACACTTGAAGTACTTACATTTCAAGCAGATACATGACCTTGTGCTTTTAGGTATTTTAACTGTCAATAGCTGTCATGAGCCATTATCAAACAACTCTTGTTGCCTCCATAAGCAGCTCCTAAGGCTGTGTGGCCATACAGCACTGGGCAGGGTCCATCTTACCCCTGTGTCTCCCATCCCCAGGTTCTCATGAATTCCACAGAACATGATCATACCTCTCTCTTCTGCCTCCTTAACAGTCTTAAGGGTTAGGGGCAGACATGGTGGCTGTCACATTCTACCAACCACATACACCAGGGATTGAGCTTAGGGTACAGTGAACAAACAAATCAAACAAAACAAAACCCTTCCCAGATGGGATTGGAAGACCAGAGTCATAGATGTCCTTACCCCCCAATGTCCTCCATCATTCCGGGAAACCAGGACGATGCAGCTGACATGGGCTGAGATGACCTGAGCCTGGACCCTGGGTCTGGCTCTCCCTGTGTCCTTCTGTCCTTCCTTAATGAAAGCACTAGGCCTTCCCCACAGAGGAGGGTCCAACTGGCCCCTTTCTTCCTCATCTTCCACAGCACACAGAGACAAGACAGCACTTGGTATAGCCTGTGAGGCTGGTGTGGGAAGGGCAAAGAGCCAGGGTCAGACAGGGTGAACCAGGGAAGATGGGATAGGAGAAAGTCACATCATTTGAACAGACGATCAAACAGAACTATGACTGTGAGCAGGCATTGTGGTTCTGCCCAAGCTACATCCAGATCACCCAGGCCTCTGGGTCTTTTGGGCTCCCTGGAGTGTCAGATCTCCAGGGGAGCATCATCTGTCCAGAACTTTGGGGAAGATGAGAGAAGCAGGTCCCTGAAGCGGCGGGTCACCCCTGAATGTGGGCAAAGTTTATTCTGCTTTGAAGATCAGATCTTCCCAGAGACCTGTCTGGGCAGGATCTGGGTATTCACCTCTCGCTTCCTGCCCCTCATCTCTTTCTGTGCTGGGAGTGGTGGGACTGGGGACAGTTAACTCCGAAGGAATAGGTTGTAGGGAATGGTTAGTGTCTTGAAAGGCTGGTATGCTGGAAATAGGGGTCTGTCCTACAGAAGCAAAGATGTTGAGACATCCCCACGTAACACAGTAACTGAAGGCCAAAGAGGGTGTTCAGCTGACCACGTCTCTAGGCATACCCACAAACAAGTAGTTAAATACTTGGGGTCTGAGCAGGACCAAGACATGGATGAAGGGAGCCCTGGAGGTCTTGGGGAGATGCCTGGTAGGATGGGCTCCCCCACTACTCCACACAGGCCCCTTGCTCTGAGAAATATGTGCCTGACATGGTGGCAAGTCCTTCACAGGCTACATAAATAGGTGCCAGGCCTCTTGATCATCTCCTGCTCTCAAAAGTCAGTGTGGTGAAAGGCTTCTTCCAGCGGGGTGGCAATCTGTGCCACTGTTCCACATGTCCCGTGGCACCTTCTAGGAGAAGATGAATTTCACTCACACCTGCTCAGGCCAGTGCTGAGCAAGAGGCACCCAGAGACTAGATAGGGCTCAGCTGGTGCAGTCACAGCCTTGTGACTTACAGGTTAGAGCTGGCCAGGGCACACATGGGGGAGGAAGAACGAACAGAGACCTCGAGGTCTACTCAAGTGACAAGGGCATCAAGCCACACTCCCCCAGGAGGTGAGACCTGAGGGGTCTGACATGAGAGAAAGCATAGAAACAGCCCAACAGAAGACCCTCTGCTCCAACACAGTGCTTCTGCCACCAAAACCTGCTGAACAACAACAGCACATGAAGCTGTAATAAACACAACCCTCGGGGTGTGAAGCTCAGCCCACCCAGGCACCAGCTTGGCACTGTTTCCTTCACTCAGGTTATCACCATTCATCAAACACCTTTGGTATGCCCAGCTGTAGGAGTATGGAGGTGTGTAACGAAGGAGGATAAAGACCTGAACCCAATGTTTAGCAAAAAATGCAATAAAAAATAAAATTTAAAAGCCATCTGTCCAGGAAAGAGGTGGGCAGTGCCGTGGAAGAATAGAAGCAAATTTGAAATACTCCCTCCAGGCCATAATCCCGGAGGACAACATCCCAGTAGAGGAAGGAGTTGAAGGGGTAGCTATGCAAAAGCCCTGGGGTAGGCAAGAATGTGATTTATTCTAGAACACACAGGAAGGGCAGTGTTGGTAGTGACTATGGCCTACCAGGGACATGTAGGCCTTGAGGAAGGGTGTGTCCCTTCATGCTCACCATGAGATTCCTTTCATGGATTAACCACAAGCAATGACAGAGCCCTCCTTCGTGGCCCATGAACCTACTCTGGCCAAGATGTGCCCTGACATCTGGGGTAAGGTAGTTTTGGGAAATCCACAAATCCCTCCCACCCACCACTGACTGGGGATGCCAGCAGAACCCAGCCAGCATCCCAGGGGCCAACACTTTGAGGATGGGCTAGTGGGGTAGTGGGAGCAAAAATAATATCGCAAAAATCAGAGGGAGAGAAGGGAGAGGTGGGTCTGCTAATGGATAGGGACTCTATCTGAGGTCAGCTAAGGCTGAGGAGTCTTGGAGGCCAGGTAAGGAAGCAGTCCTATCTCAGGGCAGGTCACAGGACCCAGTGCCATCCTCAGGGCTGGCAGTGAGTGTAAGGTAACATGGTCCTCGGGTGATCTAAGTAGGCTGCAGAGCATGAGGAAAGAACAGGAGGATGATATCCTGGATACCTCAGCTGTGCCCAGCTGCAGGTGAGACTTGAATAGCAAAGAGCATGGCTGTATCAGGGATAGGAGGCCAGGGTGCCCTGTCAGATAGCCATGCCCACCGGGCACTCAGCTGGTAGTCTTTCACGTGCCCATGGGAGGCCTGGCACTGGCAAGGTCAAGCAGCCTGTGTGTGTCACAAGAACATGTTTAAATTATAGGGTGTGGGCATCTTTCCTTTTCTCTCCTCTGCCCAGCATTCCTGAGGCTGGGCTTGGATTTGGTTACCAAGCAGCAAGGGGCTGGAGGGCACCCACCCACGTGCTGGCAGGCATCCTTGGCTGCCACTGGCTCCACCCCCTAACAGCAATTAAACAAGTCCCAACTGGCTAGTTTGGTTAGCAGTAAGGCACGTGGATGTTAGCCCCTGTCTCGGGTTGTTTTGGGCGGTGCCTGTGCATGTGGGTGTCTGACCACGTGTGCGAGTGCATGCAGGCATGTTTGCAAGTTTGTAGTCTGTGTACACCCTGAGTGCCTGTGTGGGATCGTGAACATGTGAGGGCCTGGGCCTGCTGTGAGCATCTGTGTGGGGTCTGTGTTTACAGGTCTGTGCCTTGGTACCCTTGATCTGTGTGGGGCTGGAGAATAAACCCATGGGTGGGGTGAGGTGAAGGAGCTACAGGGAGGAACTGGCAGAACCTTCTGGTATGTGGGCCTTCAAACTGGAGCCATCCTAGATGGTGGAGGTGAGCTCAATGGCAGTCCCCTGCTTCATGGTCCCTGGGCACCTCCAATTGCTCTGTGACCCTCACCTGTGCCCCTTCATTAAAGAAGCGGACCTCACAGCCCATGCAGTGAGGATCTGGATGTAACACAGCCATGTCCCTGGTATGGCATTTGCTCTATACACCTGGCCTGTGTATTTCCTGTCTAGTGCCAGTGTGTATCTATGAAGTAACTGGTTCATAACTTCTGGGGATTAGAGGTAGCTAGCTGGCAGCCTCTAGTACATTTGTGTGTGTGTGTGCATGTAGACATGTATATACATGGTCTGTGTCTTCCTCCATTGCTCTCCACAGTAGTTTTGGGGGCAGGGTTTTCTTCCTACTAGTTAGACCGGCCCCAGGAACCCTCCAGTCTCCCACTCCACAGCCCCACCATGGCAGGTGCTCACTCACCCTTGGCTTCTTCAAGGGCGCCGGAGATGAAATTCAATACCTTGTATTTGCACCCCAAACTCTTTCTCCACTGGGCCGTCGCCCCAGCACAACCCTATTCTTTTATTTATTTCTATTTCCATGTGTGTGGCAATGCACCTCCATTTTTAACAGGTGGTAAAATGCATGCCAACCAAGTGCTACTATTTTAAAGGTTTTTCCCATGGACATTCCCCCGTAGGACAGGACAGCCATCGCTGCCATCCCACTCCCCAATTCCTTTGTTTACATACTGGAAGGTGTCCCCATTAGACGGCTAATTCTGTCCCCAGGGCCCAGTAACCATCAGTTGCTTTCTCCTTGGGGAATTATTATTCTGGGGACCTGGAGAAGGCCAAATCCCACAAGATGTATCTTGCCTCTACTTTCCTTCTCTCAGATGCCATGTGCTCACCTGTGCCATAGCATGTGTCAGATTATCCTTCCTAAGGCTCACTGATGCTCTGTTGGGTCGGGGGAGCTGTGAGGCTTCGGGGAGCAGGCCTGGAGCAAGAGTGAGGTCAAGGTGTGTCTAAACTCCAGAAATCTCGTCCAGAAACTGGTCCTGCCTCCTGCCCTGGGTCTTCTGTCCCAGCACACCTAGACCCATGCCCCTACTTTTGCCCAGCAGAGGAGGTCACTAAACTTCCTTTCCTCTTGAAGGTGAAGTTCTGAAGCACTGGAATTCCTTGTTATGTAAATGAGACACCCCCATCACCTGATGTATACCAATGATGTACATCTACCCATAGCCCTTACCCTCTCAAAGATTTAAATGGTTTTTGTTACTCTACACCCCACTTCCCAATTAAATGAACTGCTTAATGAAGGCTGCCTCCCTCTCAGACCACCAGTCTGATCGTGGTGTTCCATACATATATGTCTGTGCATCATGTGTGGGACTGGTACCTGTGAAGGTCGGGAGAGGTTGTTGAATCCCCACAGAACTAGAGTTGCAAATAGCTATGAACTACCACGTGGATGCTGGGAACCAAACACTGGTAAGTTCTCTGCAAAAACAGATGCTCTTAACCTCTGAGCCATCTCTTCATCACCCCCCTTTTTTTGAGTCATGTCTTTCATTGAACCCAGAATACCCTTCTTGAGTATTCTCTGGTCTGAAATGGTTGTAAGTTCAATTGCCGTAAAGATCCCTGAAGTTTCCTTTTACAGGGAGCTGTGGTTGTAGTTCTCACCTTTACATCTATGGTCCACCTAGAGTGGGCTTCTGTAAGTGGTTCAAGGTAAGGACCCGGCTTCATCCTTTTTGGGGGATTACTCAGCTTCATCAGCACCATTTGTGGAGAAGATGATTCTTTCCCTAAATGAACAATCTCAGAACCCTTATCAACAACATGAGGAGGCTGGTGCCATGCTGCTTTGATGATGGTAGCTTTGCAGTAAGTTTTAAAGTTGAGTGTGTCAATTTCTCATCTTTTTTTCTCTTTCTGGGTTGTCTAGCTATTTGGGGTCCCTTGGGATTCATGCATTTAGAGATTGGTTTTTACATTTCTCTGGAAAAGGTCTTTAGACTTTTGATAGAAAATGTGTTTTATCTGTTGATTGTTTAGGTTATCACTCTAGTAAGAACATGGCATGTCTTTCCATGTATTTGGGTCTTAATCATTTTGTTAAGAGGTTTTGTAGTTTTCTACATACCAGCCTTTCATTTCCTTGGTTAGTGTGTTCCCAAGCATGTATCCTTCCTTCCTTCCTTCCTTCCTTCCTTCCTTCCTTCCTTCCTTCCTTCCTTCCTTCCTTCCTTCCTTCCTTCCTCCCTTCCTCCCTTCCTCCCTTCCTCCCTTCCTTCCTTCCTTCCTTCCTTCCTTCCTTCCTTCCTTCCTTCCTTCCTTCCTTCCTTCTTTCCTTCCTTCCTCCCCCCTCCCTCCCTCCCTCCTTCCCTCCCTTCTTTCTTTCCTTCCTTTCTTTAATGTATGTGTCTATATGTATGCATTTACGTGAGGGTATATGCACATGTATGTGCAGGTGCCCATGAACACTAGAAAAGTACTCTGAACCCTTGGAGCGGGAGTCCCAGGCAGTTGTGAGGCACCTGATGTGGGTGTTGGGATCCAAAACCAGGTTCTCACGGTTGATGAGAGTCATTGACCACTGAGCCCTGTCTGCAGTTCTCATTCATTTGTCATTGAAACAAGGTCTCTCATGTAATCCAGACTGGTCTCAGTTTCTCTGTAGCTAAGAATGACCTTTAACTTCTCATCCTTCTGCACACACACCCCACACACCCCCAATGCTGGGATTGCAGGTGTGTGCTACCATGCTCAGTTCATCTGCTGAATGTGGAGCCCAAAGCCTTGTGCATACTGAGACACCAGGTACACACATGATAGATACATATATACACATGAAGGCAAAACAGTAATTCACACAAAATAAATAAGTCTTTACAATTCTTTTAAATTCAATATATTCAAGAAAATAAATAAATATAGGATCTGGTGGCCTATTAAAATGATTGTCCATCATGACTAACTGAAGTTTACCTTAGGAATATACAAGGTTCACCAGCATCAGAACACCAATCAATGCAACAGGAAGAGAGTACCACCCAGGTCATCATATTGGATGTGGAGAAGGTATACATACATACATGCTTGGCAGCTCAATCTCTTAATTGAGCTGCCTTGCCAGACCCCTGAGTATTAAACTCTTTTAGCTGTTGTAAATAGGATCATGCTTTTGGTTTCTTTTTCAGATTTGTCCCTGTTGGTGGGTGGACAGGATACTGATCTTGTGTGTTTCAATGCCAGCTTTCACACATAAAATAGTTTTACTGAAGTTATTTCTGAGCTGTAGGTAGCTTTCTTATGGAGTCTTTGAAAATATTTGAGCTACAAAATCACACCATTTGCAAATAGAGTCAGCCTCACCCCTCCCTTCAAGTTTCTTTTCTTTTATGCCTTTCATTTCCTTTTCTTGCTTAATATCTATGGACAGAATGTCAAGGGCACCGTGGAACAGAATGAGGAACACAGGCACCCTTGTCTTGCCCCTTGCCTTTGTGGGAAAGATTTTGCCCTTTGCCCCAAGTATTATTAGTGCCCTGTCCCTACCCCCCAGTATTCTTGAGCTTCTGTTGTGAAAGGGGGTTGAACCACCTTCTCCACATCCAATATGATGACCTGGGTGGTACTCTCTTCCTGTTGCATTGATTGGTGTTCTGATGCTGGTGAACCTTGTATATTCCTAAGGTAAACTTCAGTTAGTCATGATGGACAATCATTTTAATAGGCCACCAGATCCTATATTTATTTATTTTCTTGAATATATTGAATTTAAAAGAATTGTAAAGACTTATTTATTTTGTGTGAATTACTGTTTTGCCTTCATGTGTATATATGTATCTATCATGTGTGTACCTGGTGTCTGCAGAGGTTTGAAGAGGGCATCTGATCCATTGGATCTGGAGTAACTTATAGTTGTCAGTTGCCATATGGTTCTGGTGAATTGAATTTGGGTCCCCTGGTGGAACAGCCAGGACTTATAACCTTCTTTCCAGTCTCTGAATATTTTAAATTTCAGTTTTATTTAGTGTGTGTGTGTGTGTGTGTGTGTGTGTGTGTGTGTGTGTGTGTGTGTGTGTGTGTGAGAGAGAGAGAGAGAGAGAGAGAGAGAGAGGTGGTATATGTGTGTGTGTGTGTATGTGATGTGTGTGCATATGTGATGCATGTGATGTGATATGTGTATGTGTGTATGTGATGTGGTATGTGTATTTGTGTGTGCATGCATGTGTGTGTGATGTGTTCTGAGGCACAGGTGTGGAGGTCAGAGGACTGTTTACAGGAGAGAGTCAGTTCTTTTTTTTTCCACCATGTGGTTCTGTGGATGGAACTTGTGTCACCAGGCTTGGCAGCAACCACCTTTGCTAACTGTGCCTTTCCCCCAGCCTTCTCAAATACCCAGCCTCTGGAGTAAGGGCATTACTCATGTGTGGTTTACTTTTCTTGTAGTGTTTGAGAAATGCCAGCTTTGTCAGATGAACTCAAAGGTGTTCTGAAACCTTCCTTGTTCTGGGAGAAATTGGAAAGACCTAGTGTGAGTTCTTTGAGTGTTAGAATTTACCTATGAAGTGGCCAGTCTAGGACTTCCCTTTACTAGGTTGGGGTTTGGCTTTGGTTTGACTCTGTCTCCTTACTAACCTCACCTGTCCAATGCCAGGTCCTTCTTGCCCCACTTCCAGGGTCTGTCCATCTCTCCTTGTCATCGGCTTCTCTCCTTGTCATCAGCTTGCAGCCATGGATCTCCTGGGCCACAGTGCTTCTTACCCACAGCCCTCACCTGTCTTCATGTCTGGAAGCAGAACCATTCCCTTGAGCTTCATCACTTGCTTCTCATCCACTTCACTTTGGAGAGTCATCCCCTGAACTCTCCCCACACTCACACTGAGTACACATCCCAAGCCTGGACCACACTCACCCCTGTGACTCCGTCCTGACACTGCCAGATCATGTCTGCCCATCTGGGTAGCTGTTCTAGTACTTGGTGAGTGACATCAATGTATTCCCTTTGTAGGGTCCCTTTCCACACAGTGTCTGCCCTCCTGTAGAGGAGCCACCAGGCCCTGACTGGAGCTCTGGAGCTTCTTCTCCACCCAGTGTCCACTCTTGTTGCATGCCTCTACCCTCAGGCCATTGGGGGTGCTCACCCAAGCTTCCATGGGTACTCAGCTACCCTAGGGAACTGGCCTTTAAGGTAGTATGGGTGGGACAAAGTTAAGTGCTCATTTTAGGACTGACTGCAAATACATGAGCCACCCAAACTTGAGAAAGGAGAAGCTGAGGTTGCACCCGGCTAGTTGCTCAGAAACCTGACGGTCACGTGTGTCCTGCATGCAACCTGCAATGTGGTGACCTCTGCAGACTGAGGATACTCCCCAAGTGTGCCTAGGGATCCATTCTCCTCTCCCCATTGTGTACATAAGCTTTAGGTGGGGTCTCTTGTAGTCAGCTGCTGCCTTAAGCTGTGCCTACTACACACACATGCACACACACACACACACACACACACACACACACACACTGTGTCTTACAAAGGCATCACTTCAAATCTGCAGGGATGAGCAATGACTTAACCAGGCAGTGAGGACCCATTAGCCTGATCTCTGATTCCAGAATAAATCACTGCAAGAGGGGATGCCAGTGGGGTGGTCCCTGAGCTCCAAGCCAGACTGTGGTGACTCCTTCTCAGGAGAAAACTCCTCTCCTCCATTAAAACAGGCCTTCCCAACTATGAGCTGCTTCTTCCAGTGTGAAAGGAAGACTATACATAGCTGCACACACAGGCAACACAGACCTGCCCCCAACCTTGTCAGCTAGGCCACTTCAGCCAGAGCCCTCTTCCAAAAATCTGTGAGAGGTCTCTCCACAACCCCATCCCCAGTCCTGTCCTCTGCTGGCCTGACACTCTTCCCTGAGGACAGATTGCATGCCATGCACTGCTTCATCCTGCAACCCTCAAGTCTCTCCATTCTGAATGAAAGAGTACAAAGACTTGTGGGTAATCACAAACTATGGAGCCATGCTAGAAGTAGGCATTCCCTGGAACTCATCTGTCCACAGATGCAAATGCAGTCACTGGGTACATCTGTCTAGATTCCAGTGACCAGCCACCTTGTTTTGCCAGCCCTCTCAGAGACAAAGCCCTCAGCCCAACTTATGCATAAACAGGATCTTCTGCTTCCACTGGCTTGACATCTTGTGCTTTGGTGCAGGGGGATCCGGAATCTGGACACAATGGGAATGGGACGAGGCCCCTCCTGCCCACAAATGGTAAGAACACTTGAGACTCAGAGTGAGGCAGTCAGCAGGTCTTCTTGCCCTTCATGTTCTTAGAGCCAGTCAGCTTATCCTCAGATGAATAGGCATGAGCCAGAAGAACACAGTCTGCAACTTCCCTCTGTGGGGACAGTCCACATGCCCAAGCAAGCTGATGCTGGGCCCCACTGGAGAAAAGGAAGAGTTAACTATACTCTTCTGCGCTGCTGAGATAGCTCAGTGGATAAGTTGCCTAGATAGATAGATAGATAGATAGATAGATAGATAGATAGATAGATAGATAGATAGATAGATAGATATTTAAAAACACAGAAACAAAACAAAAACAACATCAACAAAACATTCAACTTGGGGGTAAGGGGTTCCTAGCCATAAAGAAAAGAAGTTTGAGACTCTGGTTCACATACTCTTTTACAGTGAGAGAAAAATGTTCCAAAGGCACCTTGAACCTATCATAAACTAGGAAGAGACAAACATATTCTCCATATGCAAAAAGTTCCTACAAACCACTAAGATCTAGAATCTGCTGACATGTGGCACTGAGTTGCCAAGCTGGTAATCATGCCAGAGAACTCTTGGTTCTCACTAGGAAGCCTTTGAAGTAGACACAGGACCTCACATGTGAGTGGCCGGACCTCTCTCTAGATGGAATGAATGGAATTGCTACTGGCTTACTGAGAGATAAACTGTGTTCACTTCAGGGAACTCACTAGGAGAATGGCCCTGCCAGCCTTATTCACTTGGGTTCTGGAGATTTGAATTCAGGTCCCCATGCGTATACAGCAAGCATTCTACCAAACGAGCCTTCTCCTCAGCCCTGGGAAGTTAATCTTTAAACAGATGGAGTCACCACTATGGGAGTTCAGATCCAACAAAACAACCAGAGCTGCTTTTAAGGGAGCAGGTGGACCAGGATGGAAAGTGGGGGACTCCATCCAGCCCAGCAGGTAGCAGAGACAGATTCAGCTCCCTCGTGGTGGGGGTCGAGGGTGGGGGTAAGGGGAGGTAGAAGTGGGGTGGATCACCAGTGCTGACCCCCTCTCACGTCCCGAGGGCTGCTGGTCCTGGTCACTGGGCTGGCTCTGAACTTGCTCGTGGGGACCTGCAACCTCTTCCTCAGTGGACAACACTGCCCCGGGTGGGACAGAGTCCAGGCAGGCCCAGCCCTAACCTCAATCACAATGATGACAAAGCCCAGGGGTCCCCTCCCAACACCTGAAACTGTCTTACCTGGGCCCTGAGGCCACAGGTGTTGCAATGATTCCCACCCAAACCCTGGAATGCCAAGTGGCTCGAAAACAATTGGGATTTCCAGAAACTTCGTCAGCAACACCAGCCCTGTCTCCCTCCCCCACCCCCTTCTCTGTGTTTCCTTCATACACACACTTCACTTTTTTAAGAGCGTAGAAAATGGAAAAGCCCTGCATCCCACCTATGTATCTTTGTTTTGTTTTGTTTGGAAGAGAGTCTCATGTAGCCCAGGCTGCCCTTAAATTCTCCAGGTAGCCAAGGATGACTTTGAACTCTGTCCCCATCTTCTAAGAGTTGGGATGATGGATATGCAAGACCACACCCAGTTTATGCAGTGCTGGAGATGGAACCTAAGGATTCTCCACCAGTGTTGAGTGAGCTTCCTACCAGCTGAGTTGAGCCCCACCCCCATCCCAACCGCACTACTGTGCTTAAGCCTGCCATGCCTTGGCCTTTCCCTTTGCATAGCCTGCTGTCCTCTGTCTGTAAAGCTATGGCTGAGCACAGCCTACCTGGAGGGCTGCTTGCAAAACGGCAGACATGGCGTTTGTCCTGTGCTGCGTCCTCTGAGCCTACAGCCCTCTCGTGTGTAGGGATCAACACAGACACTAGTGAAAGTTTACCTCAGGAACCACAGACCGTAAGTGCTGCAGCTCCTTCTCCCTGAGGAGTCCATGGGGCCAGGCTGTAGGAGAAAAGGAAATCTGAGGCCCCCCACATCCTGCCCTCAGGGCCAGCTGGGCTTGTGGATTCCAGAACTTTCTGCAGGAAGCGGAAGGTGCAGAAATAGAAGCACACAGAAAGGCAGTTGCTCCTTTCACCCCAAAAGGAAGGGAAGTGGGGGGCAGGGGCTCAGGGAGGAAGCTGGGGGCAAAGAGAGACTGAAGGAGAGGCAGAGGTAGGTGAGCCTGGGGGCTCTGGGGTACCTGGGTGGTAACCCTGTTTACTCCAATCCCGAGTTCCAGGCAGGAGTGAGGGGGAGAGATTCCAATACTCCCCTTTGCCTGACAAAACTCCAGCAGGCAAGGACTCATGATGTTCTCAGACAGTAACCTGAGGGTGTGCCTTCCAAGGCCGACACCTGAGAAGAGGCAGTGCCTGTTGAGGATCAAGGTTCACACAGTCATGACCATAAGCACTTCCAGCCAGTCCACAAAGCACTTACAGAGGGAAACTGAGGCCAGGAGAGGCAAACAAGACTTGGCTATCCAGTGACGTCATACCCACATCCCCAGGATCCATGGGAAATCAGGCATCAATAGGCCAAGGGACCAGAGCCAGAGACAGTGGCTGGGCAAAGCCAGTAGGCCCCAGACTAGCCCTATACTCTGGAGTCTTGGGGTGCCTACTCCCTCCAGCCTGGACCTTGCCCCAACTTAGATTCATTCAGAATTCCTTCCCTTCCCCTACTCTCACTTCTTTTCACAGGAAGTATGTCAACAGGGTCCATGTCCCATCCCACACCAACAACATCATCAGAGTCCAGACATCAGAAAGTCTGCACGCACCATGGGCAGGCCCAGCACGTTCCTACCTCCCTTAGGAGGCTTAGGACTTCCCTCTATCTTCTGTGCCTGGGTTTGGTCTGGGGCCTTAGAGTTGTCTGAAGGGCAAGGGATTCTATTTCTGCCTGGGCCTCCTAGGGACAGCTTGGTAGGGGGAGCAACCATTGTCCTTCCTAGGAAGCTGAAAACTTCCACTGTGACAACGGTGAAGCAAGCAGCAGGGCCCGGTACCCTCTTCTGAGGAAACATTGTTCCTCAGTTCACACTGCCATGGGCTGCCAGGGTGACCAGGGTGAGGGTTAGGGGCACACTGAACAAGCCCCTCCTCTTAGTGTCTGAGCCATACCTGCAAGGGAGCCAGTCTGTAGATTTGTCTGAGTGAGACTGAGAACTATGGTTAGCCCAGGCTAGCCACAGAGCTTGGCTCTTTAAAGCTAGTTAGGCCAATGTCTTAAAAAAAAAAGTGAGAGAGAGTGGGCCAGCAAGATGGTTCAACAGATAGAAGTTCTTGTCACTATGCCTGCTAATCTGAGTTCAATCATCAGAACCGAACAGTGGGAGGAGAGATCCAACTTCCCCAAGTTGTCTTATAACTGCCACACACGTACAATTAAATGTGATAAAGAAGTTACTAAAAAGGAAAACTATGTTTTGTTGTTTTTGTTGGTGGTGGTTTTGAGACAGTCTTGCTATGTGGCCTCAAGCTTGCCCACCTCCTCCTGCAGCCACCAGAGCACTGTGGTTCCAGGCACACACCACCAGGCCTGGCTTGATGCAACTTTTTTTTTTTAATGTAAAATTTAGCTATTTCATGCAATACACCCAGATCACATTCCCTTCCCACCCTCCCACCCTCCTGCCCTCCCCAAAGCCTCACTCTGCGGCTCAGGCTAGCCTCAAGCCCATGGTGGTTCTCCTGCCTCAGACTCCTGAGTACTGAGATTACAAGTATAGCCTACACCTTGCAGGGAATTTGTTTTAAAAACCATCAAGGGGCTAAGGCGTTGGTGAGTGTGGGTCAGGGGGTTGGCTGCACCAGGAAGAGGCCCCTAGTTCAGATACCAGGCCCCATGGGAAAGCTGGGCACAGGGTGCATAGTATTGGGGGACAGACAGAAGGATCCTTGGGACCCAGTGAGCTTTAGATTCAGTGACAGACCCTGCTTCAAAAATTAAAGTGGAAAACAATGAAGGGAGACACCTGACATTGATCTCTAGCATCTACACATATGTACACACATACACACACACACACACACACACTCAAGTGGTCAGGGTTACAGCAGCTCGCTCCCTCACCTGTTGAGCCAACTCTTGAGGTCCCCTTTCACATTTTTACATTTTAAACCATGAACATTGATTGTTACTTAGAAATGGTTTACTCTCTAGCAGGATCCAAACCTCAGTAAGTAGTGAGAGCTTGGAGCTCTGAGCCTGTCTCCCATCACTAATGTCTGCCCCTCCCCTGGATGTAGACTGAGACCTCAGGGTGCCCTGCTGACTACAGTTCTTGAGGAAGAAAGCAAGGGGTACCCACCCAATGACCTCCAGTCCTTGCCTCCAGCCTACATTCCCATGGTTCCTGTCCCCAGGGACTTTCTGGTCCTGCAAGACTGGGATTCTGGACCCAGTGGAGGTGGACCTGCCACAAAGCAAGAAGGCTTGCCACAGTGGGGCCAGCCCTGGAATCTCAAAAATGTCCTGTGGTCAGGTCCTGGTCTCGCCTGTGACTCAGCAGCAAGGCCTGGCCAACAATCTGCTTTCCAGTGGGAGACTGTGCTGGGGCCCAGCAGGGATACTGGGAGGCCTGTGATCTCAAGGGCTGCTTGATGGCTTCAAGTGTCAGGAGGCTCATGTGTCCACAGTGTCTGGGGCAGGTGCAAAGAAGAGGGGCCATGTGATGTGCACACATAGGGCCACAGAGGAACCCATCAGTCCTGCAGCCAGGCACACTTCCCAGAGCAGCTGAGCACCTGCAGGCCTGCTCAGGTTGGGTCATCAGTGTGTGCTCTGCATTAGTGCTGCCCTGACCACAGGCCTCCATCACAGGTCTCTTTGTGTGTCTCCTCCTAGTGTCCCCATCTGTGCTTTGAAGCCCCCTCTGCAGGTTCCTACCACAGCCCCAGTGCTCTGGAGGGACTCTAGTAGCCAGGGCTGGCAGCTTGGTTTGGGCCAGCATCTCACTATGTAGCCTAGTTGTCCTGGAATTTGCTATGTAAATGTGGCTACCCTCAAACTCATAGAGAGCCTCCCACCTCTCCTGAGATTATAGGCACATGCTACCATGCCCTAAGTGGATCGTCTTTGAATGAATGGGTCATAGTGACAAAGGAGAACACCAAGATCTAAACCAGCCAGTGCTTGTCACCACCACACAGAGCACTGCTTGGAAGGACACTGGAGGGCAGCCCTCCTATCTGTGGCAGTTCCTTACAGGTACCTGTCCCATCTAGAGCCAGGCAGGAACACACAGGCAAAAGCCATTGCTTCACTTGTGAGCCAGAGGTCAGTGGTCACATTATCCTGTCACTGACAGGGAAAAGGCTGGGCCATCCCATAGTGCAGCCAAAGCCCCCAGACCCTCCAGACACTGCTTCCAGCCACCCTAGCTAGAAGCAGGATGGAACTGACCAGGCTTATCTATGGCCAGGCAGGATCTGCCCCATGTATCTTAGCTCTAAGACCCTGATGCTGTGGCCCCTGACCAGCTGATGGACCAGAATGTCCCCAAATGGATGAGGACAAACAAGACTCCTTATTGCCTTATCCATGAGTTGGAAGTGAGGGACTCATGACTCTCAGTTCACCCCAGAGTGACGTTTTCTATAGTTGTATCCCTGGTGTCATGTCCTCCACACCTGCTCGGACATGTGGGGTGACAAGCAGAGCAAGAAAGGTCCCCCTAGAGCAGTGTGTAGGCTTCAGGTGTCTTCAGAATGACAGATGACAGGGATTCAACCTTTGGAATATGGTAGTGACCGACGCCTAAGAACATACATGTTACTCTCTGAAGGGCCACCAAGGTCAGTATCTCCCACTGAACCTGCAGTTGGTGAGACTGACTGGCCAGTTAGCCTTAGGGTTCCTCCTGTCTCTGCCTCCCCCAGTGCTAAGGTTACAAGCATGCACAACATCAGGCACTTTTGCATTGTGAGCTGGGGATCAAACGCAGACCTTCATGTTTGCATAGCAAGCACTTTACAAACCCGGGCCTCTAAACACTTGTCTTTAGTGCCGATCCCTCTGCCCCGTCCTGCTTCTACTTGAGAAGCTGTTACTAGGGAGAAGCCAAGTGTGGAGATGTGGGGAGGGACTTTCTTTTGGAGTTTCAAAGGAAAGAGGCTGGGAACTTCTGCTGACAGGAATCTGCTTCCTCAGATAGGCACAGATCACCTCCACCCTTCCACAGGGATGTGCAATGTCCTGTCATGCTGGGTCTGGTCTGGCCAGGTCCTCCTCCAGTTCAAATGCTGGGAAGTAGCTGGGTCAGCTGCCCTGGGGTGCACACAGGCTCACGAACACTGGAATTTGACCCTTTTCCAGCAAAATAAACCCAGTACAGGGTCGATGGTGAAGCTGTTACCCAGAGAAGAGAAGAAAGGCAAGTGATAACCCTGAGGCCACAGGCCAAGGGTCAGGACCTCCTAGAACCAACACACAGCCCTGGGTTCTGCCATGGGACTGTCGAGCCCCAGGCAGTGAAAATACCAGTTTACCCAGGCATCCCTGGGCTCAGCCCCAATGAATCATGGCCTGTCACTCACTTTCAGCAGACCAGCCAGGCCAGCCAGAAACAGTGAGGGTGGACAGATACATGGCTGGCTGTGGCAACTGTGAATTAAATCAAACCCTTCTAGTTCTGATTTATCAGAAGAAAGACTTTTTTAAAAAAAGTACTGGAGATAGAACCCAGAGCTCCATGGATGCTAAGCAAGAACTCTACCAACTGAGCCCAGAGCAACCTTTCCAGATATAAGTCAATTAAGGATGGACAGCTTCCTTGGGAAAGTGGGAAACTTGAATGCAGAGACAAATGTATATATAGTGGTGACACACTTAAAGAGCTCAGTCTATTATAAGCCAGGGATAGATGCCTAGGGAATGGTGCTGCCCACAGTGGACAGATATTCCCACCTCAATTAGCATAATCAAGATGATCCCTTAAGTATTCTCGGTGGCTTCTTCCCAGGTGAGTCTAGATTTTGTGACATTAACCACACTAGCCATCACACCCATTCTCTACCACCATCCCTCACACAGGTGGGCGTTGAAAACATAACTGGAACCCCAGTATAAATTGCTATGACAGCGCTTCAGAGAGGAGTCAGACATGGGCTCTGGTTCTCAGCTGAAACTGTTTCTTTCCTCCATTCCTTCTCAGTAAGTTACCCCCACAGGCCCAACTCTTTACCCATGGGGCAGACTCAGGCCCCAGCTCAGGAAAGCAAGATCTGTAGCAGTCTAAGGTGGTTCCCAGGACCCCAGCCCCAGAGACTCTCTCCTGGGTAGTCTCCTCCAGATGTATGGATGGGGCTGTGACACAGAAGGGTTCTATAATTCACTAGGTGAGTTACAAAGATGCAGAGCACGTGGGCCTCACTGTAGCAGGTGAGCCCACTGCAAGGCTGGAACAGCCATGTACCCTTGGAGATGGGGGTCAGAGTCAGTACTGAGGCTGCCAAGTCCCTATTTCCCAAGAGTTGAGAGAAGACTCCAAACCGAAGATGAGGCTGGCTCCATCCACACCTGAAGTGCAGCTTGTGGAGACGGAAGACTCAGCTAGCTGAACCATACCCTGCTGCCTTTATTTTATGGGGTGGCCAGCCTCCGTATTCACAGGTCCCACAGCTACAGACTCAGCCAGCTGTGGGGCCACACTTCTCAGAAAGGTTGCATCTGCACAAGCTATGTGTGACTCCCCCCCCCCCATCATGAGCATCTGTCCATGTGGCAATGGTTGGCTGGCAATGCATCTTCTGGAGATGGCTCGAATACTAAGAAGCCTTGAAAGTTCAACATTCTGTTTGCTTGGGCATCTTCAGGGTTGGGCAGCCCAGCCCCCAAGTGCATCATTGTACAGTAGTTAAAAATCAACACTGGGCTGCAGAGACAATTCAGTGGGTGAAGAACCCGCCACTCAAGAATCACAACCAGAGTGCAGATCCCTGGAACCCACGGAAAAACTAGGGTGGTGGGAGACTCTTGTGACCACAGCACTAAAGCAGACAGGTAGGTCCCTCGGACTTCCTGGACTCTTCCTCGGACTCTCGCTAATGGGGAGCTCCAGGTTCAGAGGGAAACCCTGTCTCAAAAAATAAGGTAGAGAGCAGCAGAGGAGGGCACCTGATGTTGATCTCTGGCCTACACAGATACACAGTTGCACATGCACTTACATACTTGTGCACACATGAACATGCACACACACACACACACACACACACACACACACACACACGTGTGTGTGTGAATTAAATTAAAGAAAAACAAAACACAGGAGATTTCTTGAGCCAGCTTGTGGTTGAAGAGGGGAGCAGCTAAGAGGAAAGTGATGCTGTGGTCACTCCCTCCCTCTTACTCAATTATACTGGTTCACTCCCATCCAGTATCTGTAGCTCTATGCATGGGTCTCCCAAGTGGATCTTTTGGGATCCCTGCCCCAGGAGCTCAGAATCTAGCAAACTGGAATCATAGAAGCAGGATGGAACTGACCAGGCTTATCTGTGGCCAGGCAGGATCTGCCCCATGTATCTTAGAACGGTCAGGGAACTGCCGAGGCTGGCAAGAGGCACCCATGAAGTAGGGACATTCAGAAAATCAGGAGGTGACATTCCTTGAACGCAGAGCCTAAGCCACTACAGTGCAGAACCAGCTACCAGGCAGGAGGCAGAGGGCTGTGGCCATGAGATACCCCCACCTACTCACATCTTTGGAGCAGGCATTCCTTTCTCCTACCTGAACTCCATTCAGCCTTGGGAACCTTCCCAAGTGCCTCCTTGTGCCTACTGTTGCTGTGTGATAGATCTGACAAGTGATCAGGACCTTGTTGTTCTGTCCCGGGACCATCCAAAGGACCGCCCGCCCACGCCAGTTCGACAGAGTGTGGCTAGGAGTTCTGTCCTAGGCTCCCCCGCATTCAAACATAACCCCTGACCCTGCTTGCCACACCTCACATCCAGGCTGTCCCAGGGACGGGCTTCAGTCTTGGCCCCATTGCAATCTGGGTTGTCCTTGCTCATCCAGCTAGCTGAAGCTCTAGGGCTTCCCACCAGGACTTCTAAGCATTAACCCACTTCCTGCCAGTGTTGGAGGTCGCTGGCCCTGCCAGCCTCTACACTGGGCCCCTTCATCCTTTCCAGGCAGTTTTCTTGAAAATGTCACATAGCTTTTGCCCATAGTTGATACAGGGGGCAGATTCACCAGAACCACACTACTGAAAAACAGAGGTTGGCAGCAGCTCTTTCGAGCTGGAGCAGACCAGGGAAGCCCTCATGTGGCTTTGTTTGCCTTAAAACTTGAATATGTCTTCCTCCCTACTTTCTACCCTCCACTTGCCCCAGAGTGCACACGTAGACACACACACACAGAGACACACACACAGAGACACACACACATGTAGAGTGGCTACACTTCAAATGTGCCTTGTGTGCCCATGCACTAGAAGCCCCATGCTCAGCCTAGCAGTGAGAGGAGGTGATGGGGCCTTTATGAAGCAGAGCCTTGTGTGAAGTCGTCCTGGGCAGGCATGGATGTACTCCTCGTGAAAAGCAGATTAGTTCTAGCAAGAGTGATTCAATGCAGGGCCACCCCATGCGTTTGCCCCTCTCCTCGATGCTGCTCTGCCATGTAAGATGCAGCCATGGGCCGAAGAGATGGCTTTGTGCCACTGAGACCAAGAGCTAAATAACCATTGCTTGTTTGTTTGAGGTAGGACCTGTGTAGCCCAGGCTGGTCTGGAACTCACTGTGTAGCCCAGACTGAACACCTAAAGGAGTGGAGTAGAGCAGGCTAGTGAGCAGGCCAGCATAGACCTAATCTGGGCAGCCCTTGTGGGGATGAAGAACAGAGAGCACACAAGATGCATCTGAGGGCAGGCCACTCCCTTTTTACAGTTGTATGTTGATCATCTAGAACCAAAAGATGGGGCCTTGGACCAGGCTAACTTCATTCCTGGTAGAAGACTGATAACCCATGAGCTAATTTTGTATGATCTGGAACTGTGACAAGGGTTAAAGGGAAATCAAGTCAAATGTAGGGGTGCATGATGTAATCACAGTACCTGAGAGATAAAGGCAGGGAAAGTAGGAGTTCATCCTCAGCCACGTGGAGACTGTCCGTCCTAAGCTACACAAGAGCCTATCTTGGGAGTGGAAGTGGGAGGAATAACACGAGGAGACAAGGAAGTAGGCTTCTGCGGTGGTAACCCCTGAACAGAGAGACCTAAGCATCAAGAGTGGGAAACATAGGTGTGAGGGGAGGGGTGGGGTGGTGATGCTTACACTGGAAGGAACAGGGACTGCAATCAGAAAGGGTAACTGTGGCTGTAGGTGGGAGAGAGATAGAGATAAGTTAACAGGAGGATGAATTCCTGTACTGACGCAGATCTGGAATTTGGTTTGGAGTGGCAGCAGCTAGGGCTAGGAAAAAGTGGCCTGGAACTCAGGATCTTCCTGCTTTAGGTTCCCTATACTGGGATTCTAAGCACATGCCACCAAGTGCCACCAAGCACCACCATGCCTGGACTCTTTATAGTTATTCACATTCAGATTTTTGTTACAGCAGCATGGCATAGGCCAAGACACGCACTCACACACACACTTCTACACACTCCCTCATGTACACAAACACACTGCACTTACTCACAGAAGCCACAAGCACATGCAAACAGACATGCATGAACATTTGGGACACACAAGTACACCTCCTGTACTCACCCACATGTATGCATCTATATGTACGTGAAGTCCATGCTTCTCTTCTAGGTAACCCTTGGTCATTTCTGTCACTGTACTTGCCTGATTACCTAGAATGTTGTGCTGTTCTCCCCATCATAATGCTACCTTTGAAGTGCAAACAACTGTTCTTTCCTTTGCTCCACTCCCATTCTCAGCTCCAAATCCAAAGCTAGGTGTGTGGCAGGTGCTCAGAGGATGAATGATTGAGTATGTGAACAAGAGAATGGATGGATGAGCATGTCCACGATGAATGAACAGCTAGGCTAGTGGATGAATGAACATAAAAGTGTGGTAGTTTGAATAAGAATAGCCCCATAGGCCATGTATCTGAATACTTAGTCATCAAGGAGTGGCACTATTTAAAAAGGATAAGAAGGATTAGGAGGTGTGGCCTTGTTGAAGGAAGTGCGTCACAGGACATGTTTTTTGAAGTTTCAAAGCCCACACCAGACCCAGTCTCTCCTCCCCCATCACACCCCTTGCCTGTAAATCATGATGTAGAACTCTCAGCTACTTTTCCAGCAGCATGTCTACTGTGTGCTGCTATGCTCACCACCATGATGATAATGGACCACCCTCTGCAACTGTAAGCAAGCCCCCAATGAAATGTTTCCTTTTATAGGTGTTGCCTTGGTCATGGTGTCTTCACAGCAATAGAACAGTGACTAAAACAGTGAGAGAATGCATGAATGAGTGAATGAATGGACAAACGAATGGATGGATGGATGGATGGATGGATGGATGGATGGATGGATGAGCACATGAGTGAATGCAAGAATAAGGAATTAAGTGGGTGAAACACTGAACAAATGAGTGAGTGATAAAATGAATGAATGAACACATGGATGAATAAATGGATGGATGGATGATGAATTTAGATGTGGGAGGGTGAGTGAGACACAGGGCAAGAAGGGTCAGTGGTTTGGACCCTGTGGCCATCAGCAGGTCAGTGACCTCCTCATACCTGTCATCCCTGGTGGGATACACAGCATCATAGAGCCTACACAGAGTTTGTCATAGCCATCATAGAGGTCTGCTTGCTCTCTTTCCCACAGGCTTGTACTCTATGGGTCTGTTCCAAGCTCTATGTCCTGAAGGCTGAGTAAATATACCACAAAAAGGATGGCTACTGTCTGAGTTAGGGCTTTATTGATCAGACACCATGACCGACTCTTACAAAGGACAACATTTACTGGGGCTGGCTTACAGGTTCAGAGGTTCAGTCCATTATCATCAAGGTGGGAGCATGGCAACGTCCAGTTAGACATGGGGTTGCAAATGCAGAGAGTTTCACCTTTTATTCCAAAGGCAGCTAGGAGAAGACTGGCTTCCAGGCAGCTAGGATGAGAGTCTTAAAGCTCATGCCCACAGTGACACACCTACTCTAACAAGGCCACACCTCTTATTAGTATCACTCCCTGGGCCAAGGATATGCAAACCATCACAGCCACCCAAGCTGATGCCACAGCATCAGCAACCTGCTCAGCTCCACTTACTCTCCCTAGCACTGCAATTTTAAATCCACCCCTCCATACATACCACTGCAGACACCAGAGGCTGGGCTTGCATGAGGAACAGGGTCTGCTGCAGTCTGGGAGATGCCTGAAAACCTGTACTCCTGGCCAGGAATGGTGGGGCCAGCAGTCCCTCCCCCCAGTGGCTGGGAATGGATATCTATCACGAGCTTTTGTTTTATGACTACATGACCTCATTGCATGGTGGTCCCCAGAGAGGTCCCTGCCACTGCCCAGCAGCCCCCAAGAGAACAGAAACCCTGATTCTCCAAGACTGAGCTCCATTCTTGACTAGGAGGAAGTGGTTTCCCCACATGTCCCTAGAGGGGCTCTGGCTCTTGAGGGTCTTTACAGTGGGGAAGCTTAGCCAAGAGCACACACTCTGCTCTCCGTGCTACATTACTGGGCCCTGACTTAGGCCTCCAAGGGGTGGGTCTTGAGTAAATGGGTTCCTAAGCATGGACAAGGGCCAGGAGGGTGGAGATGGGATGGCCGCTATGTACAGCTATGTGGAGGGGCTCTCCTGAGATGAGCATGCTGGGAAAGGCCTGGGGAGAAAGTTCCTGAAGCCCAGATCAGTTATGATCTGAGGGGACAACCGGATATTCGGACTTGGAGGTCAGAGGGGAGATCAAGGCTGGAGACAAATTTGGAGTTCACCAAGTCATCCATTCAGTCCATGGGAACCGATGAAGTCACCCAGGGAGAAGGGTGGAGCAAGACGAGAGAAAACCAAGGAACCCCTAAGCCTCATGAGCCTGAGAACCCCAGGAGCCTAGTGTTTCAAACGCAGTTGTTTCCAGCATCCTCTGAGCCCTGAGGCCTGAAGGAGAGGCTCACAGACTGGAAAAGGCAGCAGAATTGAGGGGAGAAGGGTTGCAAAGAGTCATGAAAGGGGGTGACCCCTGGGGGTTGGGTGGGACCTCCTAGCATGGGCTCTCCTAGCAAAGCAGGTCCAGTGTGCCACGTGAGGGTAGCCTTCTCAGGAGCCATGAGGAGGGAGAGGGAGCCAGGGCTCAGATGGGCAGAGGAAGGGGTGCTGTTGAGCAACGGTGGGAATGGCATTACTTCGTGGAGGCGACCAAATGGCTTGTGGATAGATCAAAGCAGGAAGCCCTCAGGAAGAAGAAGGGACTGTGTCCGAGCTGCATGCAGAGCCAGGGCTGGAGCCGAAACGACAGCTACTTGACACACAGCCTTGTCTGTTGGAGAGGTGAAGAGACTTCTCTCGGCCACATCACAGGATTAATGAGAGCCAAAGCCTGGCTCCATTCCTGAGTACTCACCTGGTCCCAACAGCTTTATCTACACTTCCGAAATTACAGTTAGGTGCTTCCATCAAAGGAGGGCACCTCGGAGTAGGTAGGGGCAGAGTCCTGAGGAACCCTTGCCTCCTTACCTCCCCTGAGGCAGTGCCTACCCCAGCCCTGACCACTGCTCTGTAGGACCCATTGGATTCTTGCCACTGTCTTGAACCTTCAGAGCTCGGCCTCGGGAGAACAGAGGATCCGGCTGGAATTCCTCCTGAGCTAGAGTAGGGTAGGAAGGCCTCCCTCTAGCTTCTTGGAGGCCACTAGTACATAAATTCAACTGATCATCCCAGCAAGAGGTGAAACCTGAGGCCTGGAAGAAAAAGACTCAAACTGTGAGTGAAAAATGCAAAGACAGGCAAAGCCAACTGCAGGAGGCAGAGGTCCGGACAGGGTCTTCAGGCAGGGCCCAGAGGCGGTACACAGATCTAGGTCTCTGGTGGACCACTTTCTTTGTGTACCCCATTCCAGGCTTGTACCCCAGTTCACAGCACATCCATCATGGCCATTCTCAGAGCAAGGCACTGGAGCAGGAACCAGAGGCCACTCCCTATCCTGGAGGATGCAGCCTTGAATTGAGTAGGGATGTAGGTAGGTATCACAGGAGACCAGAGACGTCTCAAGTGTGGCTCTGTCTGAAGCCCAGCAGGTCATGTGGGCGCCAGGCAACCCAAGGCATTTGGATGGTAACAGTGGGTGGTCCCTTCTCCTTTAGGAGAAGGTGCAAACAGTCCTGGAAGAAGCATCAAGCGTACAGCCAGGGCTCTGTGCAGCCCCTCTCAGGGCCACTCAAGAGTAACTACAGCTGCAGACCAGGTTGGAGGATGTTCCACAGACCCTGCTGGAGGTACCACTGTAGGATGGCCAGCTGGGGGTGGGCAAGAGTTAGGGAGGGTCTACCAGGGATCATCTTGCATCCTGAGAGATTTTCTTCACCGAGATACAGCTTGGAAACACACAAACAAACTTGAAGCTGACCCCCCAGGTCAAGAGGAAAGCCTCCAGGCTTTTACCACCTATTCCCTCCCCAGGACTCTCAGGAGTCTTCAAACAGCTCCATATTCTCTTAAGTCTTCTTAGAATAACCCACAGGAAGCTTGCAGACCAAAGCCAAGGCCACTGGGAAGTTTATTAACAGAGGCTGAAAAGGTTGGCATTTCAGACAGGAGTTCGCAAAGGCTCTGGAGGCAAGACTTTAAAGAGCAAGGTACCTGCTGGGCCAGGGGTGTGACTCTCGTGTCACTGAGTGGCAGGGCCTCACTCAGGGCAAAGACAGAAAGATCTTGTCTGGCTTTCTATCCCTCCAGACTGTGTCATTCCCTCCTTCCCTTTCTGCACAGCACAATGACTGAGAAGGCAGCCACACTGGGAACCACAGAGTAGGCGGGTGGACAGACAGACAGGGACAAAGCCAGCCCTGAGGGACTGACACTGTAGTGAACAAAATGGAACCATGGTCATGTGAGTGTGGAATAGACAGAGTGCTGGGTAGCAGTGAAAGAGAGTCTAGGAAGGCGCTGGGGACCTGAGGCAGGACAGGTAGGGTGGAAATTTATGGGGACAGGAATGGGGAAAGGGACTCATCCTGGAGTTTGTGGGTAGCCTCTTGGAATAGCAAGAAGTCCGGGGATAATCAACCTTTGGTCTCTAGGAATCTCCCAGCAACCCCAATGACAGGAAGGGGCGTGTCCTAAGCCCCTGTGCAGCCTTAGGGGCTCAAGGATTCACTTTAATAGGTTTAACCCATCCAAGGCATCCCTAGAGCCCCTCACCCCTCCTCAGAAGAGAAGGAGAGTGGGGGGGGGGGAGCCCTACCAACCTATTGAGATGTAACTTGAGGCCATCAAAAAGGTGTGTGTGGCAGATGCTCCCTAACCACAGCTGCTGCTCTTGGAGAAAGTTGTCCCCACACCTGGGAACCTCTTACTCTCCCAGCAGTCTGGTGAGAGGTGCACAACTGTAGCCTCCCTCAGCCCTGAAGCAGGCTGATCCAGACTTTGACCTTGCTGCCACTGAGAAGAAAATTACCTAAGGTGGAGCCTTCCAACCTAGATGACTCTTTTGTTCTGCCACCTGCCATTGCTCTCTCCAAGACACTGCTACCTGTTGAGAAGCCCCTGAGACATTCTGGAGGAACTTCCTATTCTGCACATCGCCTACTGGCTTGCTCTAGACACCAAGAATGGACTGGTGGGGGATGGGCCTTCCCCTTTTATAAGTAGACTCTCTTAGTAAACTGGCGGGCCTTGAACAGAATTATGTCTGGTCTCCATTAATCTCTCGCCATCTAAATCTCTTTCAGCCCCAGCCTGCCTCCCTGGTGTACCTGGTTCAAGTAGGCCGCAGGCTGGCATACAACACACAACCCCACTGTGGTGTACCCTCCTTCCATGGGCTGTGGGAAGTAAAGAAAGGAGATGGAGAGAGACTAAGGCTGAGAGGGTGGGTAGACAGATGGATAAGGACAGAAACACAGAGAAAGATCCATAAAGACATAAAAAGTTGAGAGAGACAGTGATAGAGATATTACAGAGGAAAATGCGTAGAGAGACAGATGGACGGAGACAGAGATGTTGCAAGCATACCCTTGGTTCCAGCTTTACATCTAGCCAGGAGGATAGGAGGTTCACATATTTATTCAGAGGCTTCACCCACAATTGCTTGGCTGCCTCACAGCAGCCCGTGGCATGGCAGAGCATCATAGTGGGAATCTTGTAACAGCAGAGAGAGAAGGGGCCAAGGACAAGATACAGCTTACTAGGGCTGCCTCTAAGGGTCTATTTGCTTCAACCAGGTCACCCCTTTTAACAGTCCATTCAGCTCTGAATTCAATCCCTGATGAGAAGAGGCTTGTTTGATTAGCTGTTTGTTGTTGCTGGGTTTTTTTTGGGGGTGGGGACAGGGTCTCATATAGCTCAAGCTGCCATCCAACTCAATATGTAGCCAAGGATGGACTTCAAATTCCTGATTTTCCTGCTTCTACCTTGCCAGTGCTCGGATGACAGCTATGCATCACCCTACTCAGCAAAGCTGGGTAGTTCATCCAGGAAAGAGGCTGACTTGACCCATTGTGTCTGGAGGCTGGAAGTTCACAAGTATGGTGCAGATATCTGTTCACATCTGGCAAGAGTTTCATGCTGTGTCAGACTTGGTAAGAGTCATAGATGCCGAGATGGAATCCTTCTGAGATAGCAGTCCGGTAGGGGAGAGCTCATGTTCCCAGCTCTCCACCATCCTGTGAGTAGTTCTACCTACTTCTCCCTGTGAGATGATTCAAGCCGCATCCTGGGACCCCACCCCAAAACACAGCTGCACTGGGAACCAGGTTACCGGCACATGGCTTCTGAGCACACATTCAGACCATAGGCAACTGCTTGCATGAGGAGAATCCTGCTGTTCTATCTCTTCTGTCCATTCCAAAGCCTCCAGTGGAATCTTCCAGGGGCCATGCAACATGGTGACATTGTCCCTGTGACATCTGATGGCATGAAGCGCCATAGAAGATGAGTCTGGTCTATTGGCTATAGTTGGCCTCGGCTTGGAGATCTACCTGAATTTATCACTATGGCCTCTAGTCCAGTTCTCCCCTGTTCAGTGTTCCTTTGCTCAAACTCAAGGCAGAGCTGGGCCACTCCAAAGTCTGTGGCCCCCAATTATAGAACCCCTTCAGGTGACTGGACTTCGTTCAGGTGACTCTGAACCTTAGTTTCCTCTTATATTTTCAAGTCAGATCTCATATGTAGCCCTGGCTACCCTGGAACTCACAGAGATGTACCTACCTTTGTTTCACAAGTGCTGGGATTCAAGGTGTGAACCAAGCCCAGCTATTTCCTCACTGTTTGATGGGGTGACTGCTTAGGAACCTCTCAAGTGAGAGAGCCCAGGGTCACAGGGAGCAACTTGCTTGACTCTCATGCAGAAGTTCCACAAAGGTTCAGCCCTTGTTCCCTGGCAGAAGGAGTCAGTTCTACAGTGTTCCTGGGTACCACTTCTCCCCAGCCTCCTGTGGCTCCCTAGGGCCTCAAAAGGCTTTCCTCAGGCTCCATTCAAAGTCTTCCCCAATCTGACTTCAACACATCTTGCTAGAGAGCTTTCCTCCCCATCCTACTTGGAGTCTAGATTCTGTCCCTGGTGTTTCCCTCAAGTTTGGAAGCCTTCCTGGGAAGGACAGACACACAATTTGCACTGGCCTCTAGCTTCTGAGCCTCTAGACAATAGCACAGCCAAGGGGGGGCCCAGAATTCCACAGCCCACTGTTGGAGGGGAAAAGACAGAGGCCTCTCCTCCCTACAGAGTGAGGCCCTCCTCTTATGGAATGCTTGTGTGGGGCAATGCGCAGTTTGTTTGTAAAGTAGCCCTGTGGGGCCTGGATGGAGGGCTTTGCAGTGAGAGAGCAGGGGACCTGTTAGGTGAGTCCTCACCTTGTCCCCTCCCCTCAGTGTCCTGAAAATTGAGAATGAGAATCAGGCCTCGGCAAGGTGAATGTCCCCCTGATGAAACAGCCCACCAGGACCCCTCAGGGACCCATAACTCATTCCATTCCTGGGTGGTGGCAAAGTTGGTAGTGACCTGGGGACAGAGAGGCTCTCATGCTTTACAAGGCACCAGGAATGACAGACAGCAGGGGTGCAGTGGCAGGCACTCCAGGAGCATTTGTGGGGAAAACAAACAAACAAACAAACAAACAAACAAAAACCCACAAAAAACAAAACAAAAAAACAAACAAAAAACCGTGCCTGCTTCACATCAGCAATCAGAGCCTGCTTCCCTACTCAAGAGCAAACATGTACTGCCCAGATTGTCGGGACTCCAGTCTCCAAGCCCCAGTCTCCCCAACCCCACCCGTGCACATGCCAATGGTAGCAAGTACCAAGCCAATGACTGACTGATGGAGTGACCAAGCAGGCTGACCAAGCGCCTGTACAGTGTCTGCAACAGTGAGTGGCTTCAGGAGCCCCTACCCTAAGCTAAGGCAAACCCACCGTCCCCAAGACATTGTCTGGGGCTCTGCAGCACAACCCACGAAAGGGCCCAGAACCTGAAGCCAATCTGAAACACAAGCAAAAAAAAAAAAAAAAAAAAAAAAAAGTAGTCGGAACCAGCAAGCACTCTTCCAGACAGAAGATCTTAAGCGCCAATCCTGACGGCCACAGGCAAGCCCACAACTATTGTCCGGAACTGCAGCCAAGATTCGGAACGACACAATTCCTCTTCGGAGGAAGAGTGCAGGGAATTTAAAAATAAAAATAAATATAAAACCCCTCTCCCCCTCCTCCTCTCCTTGGGGGGAAGGGCTCGTTGCCATTCCCAGCTGCAGAACTGCTCAGGCCCCACGCGGAGACCAGGAGGCGGCTGACGATGATTGGGCCTCGCAGCCGGCGGCTCAGCCAATCTGCTGTCTGGGAAGTGGGACCATTCATGAAAGCACTGCGAGGCGCGGGGTGCGGGCAGCGCTGGGTTGTGGTGGATTCCTGTGGTTCCGCACTTTGCCACCTGGCCTTTGGCCCTGGCCTGGTGCAGGGCGAGTCCCTCGCAGGAAAGACCCCAGTCAGAGGCTGCAGAACATGCAGGACCTTTTGAAAGTTTGCCCGGGCAGGGCCGGGCCGCAGAGCCGGCTACTTCAGGGGTTGTGACCATGAAGTCATTTTTCTCCAGATTGGAGTCATGTGTTTTCAGTTCCCTAGTAGCCATTGAGTTCCCTCTGAGTCTGGGGCCCGCCCTAGCTGCCAGTAGGAGCATAAAGCTGGGGCCCCAACCGATTCCATCTTGGATTACTGGTGCTCAGGTTTACAGAGACCTCAGGAAAAATGTTTGGGAGGGAGTGGGCTGCTGCGGGCATGGCTTGACCTGATGCTTTTTAAATGAGTTAGCTAATTAGTAAATAAAACAAAACAAGGTCACAATCAGCCGAGGCTTACCTCAAATTCACAATGTAGCTGAGGATAATCTTTAATTTCTGATCCTTCTGCCTCTACCTCCTCAATGTTGGGATTACAGATTGCAAGTGTGCACCACCATTGCCTGATTTATGTATTGCTGAGTTGGAACCTAGGACTTCATACATGCTCAGTAAGCGTGCTATCAACTGAGCTATGTCTCCAGGTCCCAAGGCTGCTTCTGAGGTCTATGTACTGTCCTCCAGCCCCCAAGACTCTGGATCTGGAACTCAGACAATATCACTGCCAATGGGGTCCAGAATGCCACAGACCACTGTTGGAAGAGGAAAGACAGAGGCCTCTCCTCCTTGTAGGGCCATGTGCAGTTTGTTGTCTTGCAGAGCCTGACTGCACGCCCTTGCTGTAAGAGAGCGAGGGATAAGCCAGGTGACAACCGGTCCTCGGACAAGGTGAATGTCCCCCTGATGAAACAGTCCAGCAGGACCCATCAGGGACCCAGAACTCATTCCATTCCTGGGTGGTGGCAAAGTTGGTAGTGACCCAGGAGCAGAGAGGCTCCTGTTCCTTGCCAGGCAGCAGGTGCGACAAAGGCAGCGGGAACTATGGTCTCCAAAGCCCCATGTCCTTCTCAAGCATGGCCACCACACTGCTCAGTGGAGCCACTGAGCACGGGGACACACAGAATTTTCTCAATGGAAAGATTTCCTCATAGCAAGTATTTCGCCAGGGCCTCTTGGGTTGTGAAGGAGGCTCCACTGCTTCCAAGTATGTTGAGCAAGCCTAAGAGCTTAACTCAAAAAAGTAACAACAGTTGGGATGTAGCTGAGTCTTAGAGTGTTTGGGTTTGATTTCCAACACCACATAAACTCAGGATGCTGGCACATACCTGCAATCCCACAGCTAGAGAGATGGAGGCAGGAGAATCAGGAGTTTAAGGCTAACCTTGGCTACCCAACAACAACCACAAAAGCCCAATGAAGTCTGTGGTTGGAGGAGGCTGGCTGCACAGCTGAGCTGAGCTTCAGGTGGCAAAGCCCCTCCCCAGATAGGGCTCCTGGTTCCTCCTTTGTGCGGTGGTGGGCAGAGAAGGGCATTCCCATGCTGCTCTGCAGCACGTATGCAAAGCTGGATGCTCACAGAGACAGGTGAGAAAACCAATGCCCCTGGTGGGCAGGACGGTAACCACATGCCCCCAGGCTGCTCTCATTGCAGATGGTGTGAACCTAGGAGTCAGAGCTGCCGAGCATAAATAAGGGAAGCAGAAAACAGAGAGGGCTTGGTGGGGAAGCCAGGATACCACTTCTCTCTTCAGTCCTGGGCTGAGGCAGCCTCCCTCTGTTCATCTTCTTCTCAAACAGAAGATGTTAGGGGTAGAAAAGCCCATGGGTTCCCAGACCAAGGCAGGCACATTGGCTTCAGCAATACAGAGAGAACCCTTAGAAATTTAGTGACACATTTTCTTGTGGCTCAGAAGCATAGATGTACCCCAAGTGACTTGTAGACTGTCCCTTATCTCCCAGGACCTGCCTGTCCTCCTCGGCTGCCAATAATGGCTCCAATGGAGTTTCAGAGTCAGTCAGCAGGCTCAAGATGATAAAGTATTCCACATCTTCAGACATGAAAATATATGTCATAGAGTTAGGACATGGTTTTTGGAATGTTTCAGTCAGTACACACAGGTCACACTGCAGTAACACCCCCCACCCCCACCCTCCACACCACCCCCACACCACAATGGCTTAAAGTACAGTTGCAAATGTTCCCCATTAAGAGCCATATAATAAATAGGTTTTCAGTCTGTCTCAAGTAAAGTGGCTTCTGAGAGTGTAGATGTGACAAGGCCATGTTCTGGTAAGACTCCATCTGTGGAGAGACAGCAAATAGATAATGTGATGATTGGTCTGGGATCAACTAAGAGACAGGTCTTGTGGGCATTTCCAGGAAGGCAAACTGAGAAGCTGCTCCTACCAGAGTGGGTACCACCTTCTGGAAACAGACCAGATCTAAAGAACTCCTGGGGGAAAATAGGCCTATCATCTGCCTGCCTTTTCCCCTTGCTTGTAAGTGCATCAACACTGTTGCCGCTGCTGCTGCTGCCACCACCGCTGCCATAGCTGCTTTCTTCCACCATCCTTCACTGCTGTCAGGACCTTAACTCTTCAGCCTTCCAGTGAGGACTAAGGACCAGCAGCTTCTGTGAACCCTCCGGGTTCTCAGACTGTGACGTTGACCTTGTGGCATGGGTTCTGTCAGATCCTCAGCCTCCTCAGCATATAGAGGTCACTGTTGAACACTCTTGCCCATGTGGTGTGAGCCAATCTAATAAAGCCCCCTTGTGATATATTTTCATGATAATTACTCCTCCAGAGAACTCTTGACTAAAACAAATGGAAAACAGGCCACCAGTCAGGCCTCAACTGGACGACCCAAAGAGGGGGCTCCCAGGGACCAAGTACTTCTGTTCAGGTCTTTGCCAACTGTCCAAACATTTCCCAACCACCTTTATAGAACTTGTCTTAATCAGGGTTTCTATTCCTGCACAAACATCATGACCAAGAGCAAGTTAGGAAGGAAAGGGTTTATTCAGCTTACACTTCCATACTGCTGTTGATCACTGAAGGAAGTCAGGACTGGAACTCAAGCAAGTCACAAAGCAGGAGCTTTGGAGGGATGTTCTTTACTGGCTTGCTTGCTTCCCCAGAACAAAGACTACCAGCCCAGAGATGGTCCCACCCACATGGGGCTTTTCCCCCTTGATCACTAATTGAGAAAATGCCTTACAGTTGGATCTCATGGAGCCATTTCCTCAACTGAAGCTCCTTTCTCTGTGATAACTCCAGCTATGTCAAGTTGACACAAAACTAGCCAGTACAGAACTGTACCCAGCTTCATCTGACTTCTTGTCTCCTCCCTGTGTCTTTGTCTCCAGAGCACATGGCTTTAAACGAGGCTTCCACTCCTTAGCACAAACACTGTAACCGCAGGAGTCGCCTTCTATTTTGATTTGCTCACACCAGGCATGTACACAGTAGGTGCTCTATATATGTTTATAAAATTGAAGTCAGGCAGCCACAAGAGAAAAGGAAGAAAGAAAATCCAGACCCCAGGTATAGTTGGCTCAGGGCTGGCATCAGAAGCATCATGCTAGTTCTGAGAGCCCTGGGCAACCTCTGTGTGTGTGTGTGTGCGCGTGCGCACATTTCCTCCAATCTCACAAGCTATTTGTGTGACAGTGGCATATGGGAAGCAGACAGCAGCACCCCCTCTGAGGTTGAGGGAGCAATTTGGGACTCTGCCACCTCTGCAGGACCCTGGGCTTTACAGAGCATGGAGGCCTTTAGCACAAGCTGTGCCCTGGGTCAGTTGGTGCATCCCAGAGACAGAATTGTAAAGTATGGACAACAGCCTATTGTTCACATTTGAAAATAATGACAAAAGAGAGCCACTGTCGGGCCTGGGTATACAGGAGGCTGAGTGTGGAGGAGGCTAAGTGTGCAGGAGGCTGAGTGTGAAGCAAACACTTGGGCTGCAGAGAAAGGAAAACCTTCACAAGTGAAAAGTGGAAATTCTAAATATGGAGCTGGGAGGGGAAGTGGGAAATCCCCCTCCACCCCAGCCCTGTGGCTCTCCACCTTACCTTACCATCTGACTTCTGGGGCCTGGGTGCTGGGGATGGAATGCATGAAGGCCTGAGGACTGGGGAATGGAGACTGCATTCTATTTTAAATTACATCAAAAAGGAATCTGAGGGCTGTGGAAATAGCTCAGTTAGTGGTGCTTACTAAGTAATCATGAAGACCTAAGCTCTGATCCCCAGGGATGGTGTGGCACACAAAATCCCAGGGCTGAGAGACAAAGAAAGAAGGATCCCTGAGGTCTGTTGGCCAACCAGCCTGGCCAATTGTGAAGCTCCTGCTTCAGTGAGTGTCCCAAGTAGGGTGGGAGGCAGTGAAGGAAGACACTGAGAATTGGCCTCTAGACCCCATGTGGATGTGTGTGGGCACACATGTGCATGCACGAATCTTATCCATGTGGATGTGTGTAGGTATAGACATGCACATGTGTGTGCATACAGGACTATTCTCTGCTATCCTCAACCATCTTTTGTTGAGCTCTGAAATGGCTACACTATACCCCTGAGCATCCAGTATCATTGGAAACTTCAAGAGACACTGGGCTGGTGACCATGGTGACCCATGAAGCCTGTCGTGGGACCATTCAAGAAGGTGCTGGATGTGTTGGCCTAATTTTGGGACCATGCCATCCAGCCACAAAAACATCCCTGAACTTTAGGGGAGGCATGGGTAACTTAAAGACTGCTGTGTAGTCTCCTTTGTTGGCTGCCCAACCCTGGAGGCCCTGTCCCTAGCCGCGCCTGCCAACAGAGGCAGAACCAGAAGTCAGGCATTTCCGATGGCTCTTCCCACCGGAGAAGGAGGCCAGGAGGCCATCGGGTGATGGGAGCCCTAGCACCAAAAGTTGGCCTCCAAAAATAGCCCTTTCATCCTGTGTTGGGGGCTGTGGGCTATACCCCTGCAGGAAAACAGACAGAGCATATGGAAGCTTCCAATGACTGCACGAGGTACCAGCTGGCCTTTGAACCTGACAATCCTGTCTCCACCATTGTGCAAATCACACACATACTCAACTCCCAGTCCACAACTGAGCTAGGCTGGGCCTCACAGGTGTATGCCCAGGAATCCTCAGAGGGAACTCTCTCTTACTCTGGGCTAGGAGAGCTGTGGCTACTGCCCTGGGAGCATGTCCCTTAGAGATGCTACTGTGTCGCTATCATGGAGGCTGTGCCTGGGTTGTGAGCAGGCATGACTCACAGGCCTGCTCAGCGGATTCAGCCTCTGGAGCAGTTTCCTGCAGATAAGCCCGATATACAAGGGAAACCTGGCCAGGAGGGTGTCCTTTTCAGAGCACTTCCTCCAAGCCCCCTCCACCCCCGCCCCCCCCCCCGGGCTCATTTGTCATTCCAAGCATAGTTTCAGCTGCACTAAGGGATTTCCTCATTAAAGTCAACTTCCTCCTAGGTTAACTACACCTCTTGGCATCTGAGACCATCCCATTTTCTGATTTATTTATTTATTTATTTAACTCCAAGTCTCATGGTGGGTGGGGCTCTACTGCCCTTTGGGTGGACCTGCCAGCACCTAGGCAGCCTGGCAGGACAGGGCCTCCTGTACAGGCTGCCTCTCTAAGGCTTTCTCCTGCAAGATGAAGTTTTGGCCTAGACTGTATTGAGGGCTGTAATGGTGGGGGGTGTGGATGTTCCATATTAGCTTGCAGTGCCCCCACCTCCCTTGGCCCTAGCCAGCCCCAGCCCTGTAGACTGGATTCCCATCTAGATCTGCCAGGCACAACTATGGGCTCCCAGGAAGTGGAGGCAAGGAGACCCCTCAAGGCAATCTTGAGTGGGGTGAAGGACAAGGGGCTTCCCTTAGGACCTAGCAAGGTTGCTTGAGATTAAAAAGTGAAGCTAGAGAGAAACAGCTCACTGGGTTGTGGAGTACTCAGTGAAAGGCCCAAGCTCTGCTCTTTGTCTCCAGGCCTTTCACATCCTGCAGCTCGGTGAATTTTAGCCAGGATAGGTGATTTCCCAGAAGAACTGCTGGTGCCGGCCTGGCAGGCTTTTTCCCAGATGGAACCAGATAAGATGAGTTGTGTTTGGAGCTGACCACTTAGTCAGGAAATGAGGTAGCACTGTGGGCTATTTTAGGGCAAGATTCCAGAAGGTCCTCTTCAGCCAAGTAGAGGCCACCATGGCCTTCCTGCTGGGAAGAGTAGACAGTCCACATTGTATAAGGTACCTGTGCCTAATGGGACTTGTGGGCCTGTCTCTAGAATGGGGGTGGGGTGAGGTACAGACTTACCAGGGGCATTCTGACAACTGGACAGAGGGGGAATGGTTGTTTAACTCAAAGCCAGCTGGATGGAGCAGGGGGCTGGTGCCATGAGATCCGAGATCAAGCAGAAGGAAGAAAGAGTATAGATGTGGGAAAATGGATGGGTGGATGGACAGACGGATGGATGGATGGATGGATGGATGGATGGATGGATGGATGGATGGACGGATGGACAGGTGGATGGATGGATGGGTGAATGGGTGGATGGATGGATGGATGAATAGATAAATGGATGGATGGACAGACAGATGGACAGGTGGATGGACAGATGTATGGATAGATGAATGGATGGGGTGGATGGATGGATGGATGGATGGATGGATGGATGAACAGACAGATAGATGGATGAATGGACAGATGGATGGATGGACAGATGGATGGATAGATGAATGAATGGGGTGGATGGATAGATGAATGGATGAGTGGATGGATGGACAGATGGATGGATGAATGGACAGATGATAGATGCTGAGAGGAAGGAAGTAGGTAGGGAAGCAAAAATGAGATTAAGAAACAAATTAAGGAGCAGGAGTCTCTCCTACAACCCCTGGGTGGCTGCACTGGTAAGGGGATCCCTGTGTGGCTTCCTTGCCCTGAGGTAGCAAGGAAGGACAGGTAGCATGAAAGGATGGGTCCACAGAGTTTCCCTCTCCCCTTCCTAGAAGGCCTCCCTTACCGTGATGGGCCAGCCTCCCAGGTCTGACTGTTCATGGCTACCATGGAGAACCACCCAAGTTCCGACGGGTCTGGCACCAGCAGTCCTGGGCCCAGCACAGTAGCTCCAGCTTTGGTGTGGTAGTTTGAGTGAGAATGTTTCTCATACATGCTGGCATTTGAACACTTGGTCCCTAGTTGGTGACACTGTTTGGGGACATTTAGGAGATATGGCCTTGCTAGAGGAAGTATGTCAATGGGGATGGGCTCTGGACTTTAAAAGCTCCTATAATTCCCAGTTCACTCTCTTTTGCTTCCTGCTGGTGGTTCAGGATGTGAGCTCTCAGCTTGCTGTTTTAGCCACCATGCCTACCACCATGCCTGCCATCCCCCCCACCATGACAAACTGTAAGTCCAAATAAACCCTTTCTTCTATAATGTGCCTTGGTCATGATGTCTTATCACAACAGAAAGAAGACTGATACTGTGAGTGTGCCAGAAGGTTCTATGTCAACTTGACACAGCTAAAGTCATCTGAGACGAGGGAGCTTCGACTGAGAAAAACGCTTCCATAAGATTGGGTTGTAGGCAAGCGTTTAAGACATTTTTGAAATTAGTGGTTTGTGGGGGAGGACCCAGAGGCTGCGTTCCAGAGATAGCCAAGGTTGTACCTTGGGCTGTGGCTAGACTTGGTAATGTATAAGAGTCACCCAGGTGGTACTGGTTTTGGAGGCATGAAGGGATCCTGAAGAGCAGTTAAGCTCAGCACTGTGAGAGGCCATGGAAGGCCATTGGTGAAGGTGTAGCCTCAGTTACAATTGATGGCTCAGGACTGAAGGGATCATGCAAAGGAGTTGAGGCTTGGCATCATGAAGAGAGCCTATGAGAGGCTATTGGTGAAGCCTAGTTATAACAGAAGACAGCAGTGTTTTGGAGATGCCAGTACCATGAGATGACCACCAAGAACAGCAGCAGCAGTGCAGTATAGGCAGGTGGAGCCTAGAAGACAAGGTGTGTGCTACAAAGTGACCCAAGCCCTTGGAAGAATCCAGAAGATCATGAGTGGATCCCAGACATTGGACTGTTGGAGTTTGATTTTGCTTTTGACTGTGACTGTACCCTGGTATTTTTCCCTCTTGAAGGAAGAAAGTATTTTAGTGGAGCCCACAGTTAAGAGACTTTTAATTGTAAAAAGACTTTGGATTTTAAAAGAGATTGGATATTTTAAAGGGATTGAAATTTTAGTAAGAATTTGCAAAGACTATGGGACTTTTAAAGTTATTTACATCTTGGGTATGAATAAGAAAGTAAGGGTTGAAGCTTAATAGTGATGTGTTTGTGTGTCAAGTTGACAAGGGGTCAATTGTACTGGTTGGTTTTGTGTGTCAACTTGACACAGGTTGAAGTTATCACAGAGAAAGGAGGTCAGTTGGGGAAGTGCCTCCATGAGATCCAGCCGTGAGGCATTTTCTCAATTAGTGATCAAGGTGGGAGGGCCCCCTTGTGAGTGGTACCATCTCTGGGCTGGTAGTCTTGGATTCTATAAGAAAGCAAGCTGAGCAAGCCAGGGGAAGCAAGCCGGTAAGTAACATCCCTCCATGACTTCTGCATCAGCTCCTGCTTCCTAACCTGCTTGAATTCCAATTCTGACGTCCTTTGGTGATGAACAGCAGTGTAGAAGTGTAAGCTGAATAAACCCTTTCCTCTCCATCTTGCTTCTTGGTCATGATGTTTGTGCAGGAATAGAAACCCTGACTAAGACACATATATACACACACATGCGTGTGCACACACACATACATACATGCATATACACGCAGCAAACGAATGAAACCAAAGAAAGACAAGTGTTGTAGCTCCCTGACTGCCAGGGCCTTGGCGTCTGCATTTTACAACACTACTCTCCTGCAGCAACTTTTCCAGCAGGGAGTCTGGGACGCACCAGCTTCATTTAATGGTTCTCAGCAGCAGAGTCTGGCTCTAAGCAGGTGCACCAGCTTCATTTAATGGTTCTCAGCAGCAGAGTCTGGCTCTAAGCAGGTCTGGACTGAGCACGTGATCAAACAGTGGTGGGAACCCCATTCAGGCAAGCAGGCCCCTGGGTTAGAAATGTCACCAGGATCCTTTGACACCAGGAAACAGGTGTCCCAGGTCTCAGACCCAGTACCGCACCACACCCTGCATCTCCCGAGTTCCAGTGTGACTCCGGAGGAACAGTGTGACCTGAGTGAGTAGAGAGCAGTAGTGCTTGCCTGACACATCTGAAGGCCCAGGGTCAATTCCCAGCACCACATGATACAGATGTGTCCCAGAATTCAGGAAGTGGAGGCAGGAGATCTGAAGTTCAAGGTCATCTTCCTTCTATTACACAGCAAAGTAAAGGTCAGACTGGGCTACATGAAACCTGTCAGGAGGAGGAAGAGGAGGAGAATCAAAGAAAAAAAAAAACCAAAAACCAAAAAACAGAGAGAGGGAGGGAGAGAAGGAGGCAGGGAGGAGGCTGGAGAGCTGGTTCTGAGTTAGAACACTGGCTGTTCTTCCAGGGAACCTGGGTTTGAGTCCTCACCCCCAGGTAACCCTCTTCTGACCTCTTGGGACCCACACATAGAGCACAGACTTACATTCAGGCAAAACACCCACACACATTAAATTCGTAAATAATTTTTTCAAGGGAGGGGAAAAAGAGATGAAGACAGAGAGGAGAGGAGGGGAGGAGAGGGGAAGGGAGGGGAGGGAAGAGGAGGGGAAGATGCTTGGTAACTTAGGGAATGACACAGTCCTGCTGGCCTCAACTGTCAGGACCTCTCTGCTTCAGGTGTGGCCCTCACTCCAGCAAGGCCTCCTGGGAATCCCATGTAAGAGGCTGAAAGCCAGTGATCCCATCGCTGGGTCTCAGCATGCGCATCTGTTCCACTAGGACAAGGTATCAGCAAGAATCCCAAGCTCTCTCCTCAGCCAAAAACCTGGGTTCTGCCAACATGAGCATCAGTAATGATCTCTGGTTGGCTGTCCAGGTCCAGGAGGGCATTAGGATCCCTGTGACCAAGGCTCCCTCATCTTCTTCCAGGGTCTCCTGATTCTTCTCACCCCATTTGGGTTATCAGTCTTAGTCTGAAGGCAAGATGGCTCAGTTCCCTGTGCCTCAGGTTGACACAGTGACATACCAGGCAAAGTCTTCATCTGCACAGGGCAGCACAGAGCTAAGGAACACTATGACATTGTCTTCTCCTTGTCTCTTTCTTCCTTCCTTTCTTTCTCTCTTTCTTTCTTTCTTTCTTTCTTTCTTTCTTTCTTTCTTTCTTTCTTTCTTTCTTTCTTTCTTTCTTTCTTTTTTTCAGGACAGGGTTTCTCTGTATAGCTGTTAAATGACCTGTTGAGTGGGTGGCTGGCCATTGGTCACAGTCCCCAAACATAGTAAACACTCAGAAAAGAACAATTTCTCATTAGAACCAGGAAGTGCCTCTAGCCAACTGCAGTGTATTTCCTGTCTCTTCTCAGGAGGCAAGGGCTGGAATGGAGAGATGGCTCAGAGGATAAAGCGCTTGCTGTGAATGTGTGAGGATCTGAGTCCATACTGTGCCTGTAACCCCATTGTGTGCCTGTAACCCCAGCATGTGCCCATAATCCCAGCATTGATGGGGTGGATAAAGCAAGTTCCCTGGGTTTACTGAAAAGTCAATCTTGCCAAATCCATGGCAAAAACCCCAGTTCAGTGGAGAACAACTGAGGAGGACACTCAGCCTTGACCTCTATCTTCCACACTTCAGCCCACCGAAGATTTACATGTCACAGAGCAGTCTGCATGGCTCTACCCCTCTGCTTGACACTTGCTCAAGCTACTTTCTGAAAACCAAAACCCTAAACTGGGTGTGGTTCATCATGCCTGTCGTCTCAACACTAGGGAGGCTGAGGTCAGAGGATAACCATCAATTTGAGGCCAACCTGGACTAGTAAGTGAGTTCAAGGTCAGTCTGGGCTACAGAAAGAGACTGTCTCAAACGGGGAAAAAAAAAAAAACCAAAAGAGTATGATGCCAGCACTCAGGAGACTGAGGCAGGACGATTCCCATGAGTTTAAAGACCAGCCCTGGCTACACAGTGAGAACAACCTATGGGGGGAGGCGGGAGGAGGGAAGAAGAAGAAGAGGAAGAGGAGGAAGAAGACAAAGAAGAGGAAGAAGAAGAATAGAGGAACAAAGAAGGAGGAGGAGGAGGAGAAGTTGTAGTAGAGACAACAGCAACAGGTGAGGAGACTTGAGCTGTTGCCCTATGAGATGGACAAGCATCTCAGGACCCGACTCAGACCTTCTCCCCTGACCCCAGCACCAGCTGAGTGGCCATGGAAGTCTGGAGCCTCCAGGTTACTTGGAGGAGTGTAGCCTCTTGCCTCTTGCAGGATTTCTCTGGAAGCTAACCTGGAGATCCCAGCAGTTTTCCAAATCATCCTTTCTTCTCTGCAGATCGATTTTCTGAGGACAGACCTAGGCTGGGTCAAGGGTTCTAGGAAAGGGACTGCCTCCCTCCCCACCTCCCATCCACTATCCTAGTGGCACATTCTGCAGAGAAACCATCTCCATCCAGTAACTGGATTGTTTAGGAGAGCATCTACCTCAGTTGCCATGGCAGCAGCATCTGAAGCCAGCTCCAGTTGTCAGCATAGCCAGGCACACATAAAAGTTTCCAGCCTAGTGGGAAACATGAGTTCATGCAGGGAACAGGAGGCTTCCCTGACTCGGGGGTCCAACCAGGGGACCTCAGAAACCTGAGAAATTGCCTAAAAGGGGGAAGTCAAGAACCATAGAGAAATCTTCTTACCCAAACCCTCAAATGTCAACAGCTCCTGGGTGCATTACAGTCCAAGGCTTCCATTACCCACTCACCTCAATGCCCAGTGAGGCAGCTGAGCTACGTAGTGAATTGAAGGCCAGCCTGGGATACAGAGCAAAATATTCAAACAAAACAAAAACTCCCTGCAATGCAATTTGGGAAGATATATGGCCAAGAAAGATGGGAATAAGACAAGGGCTCTCTCACTGCTCTTCACCAAGGTTTCAGCCTCATGGGGTTGGGTCCTGAGATTCCAGTGTGACCTCAATGCTTCCCAGGAAGGCACATGAGATATACAGAATCTAGGAGGATGTCAGACCTGCTTTTTTATCAAGATGGCCGCTAGCTGGTCACCTTGCCAGCTCCTATCTAATTTTGTGCCTGGAATGGGGTTTTCAGCCAAATTCTAGCTCTGAGGTGGGACAAAGAAACAGAAGGCAGTGGCAGCCTCTGGTCAGAAGGCAGCATGTAGAGGAAATCTGTGTAGCTGGGGCTGACCATCAGTCTTTGTCAATAGCTCATATGCAGCAGAAGAAAAGCTCAGAGTTTCATGTGGCAAGAGCACTTTTGTGCATTTGTCCATAGATGACATTCAGCAAGACTTGACAGGTACCTGCCATCCACCACACACTATGCCAAGCACTAGGGAAGTGTATCATTCATTCATTCATTCATGTACACATTCAACAAGGAGTCCCTGGGTGGATGGCCCAACTAAAATAAGAACAGAGGAAGTGGGTAAGGACCTACGCTCAGGACTGGTGTTCACAAGGGGCCAACAGCAAGAAGCCTAGATTATTGCAAAACATTCAGTTTCAGGGACAGAAAGGGAGCCACAGCTGCGGCACTAATCACCATAGAGGGTAATGACATTGTGATGCCATTCTACAGATGGAGAAAGTGAGGCAGCGAGTCAGTACACCACATCTAAGATCACTCCACTGAGGAGTACTGAGACACCTGATCTGCTGCCCACTGGAGCCTCAGCATAAAGCCAAGCTGTCAGGGTTGAGAAAGAGACCTCTTGGCAGCTGGACAGCCATGTCTGCCCAAGGCAGATAGAGGAGCCAGTGTGGCCCAAGGTTTATTGGAAAAGAGAAGGCAGGAGGATGATGTTAGCAGTGGCTGGACATGGAGAAATAGGGTGACCTCTTACTGGACACCCAGGGAGAAAAATTACTGGAAAAGCCTGGAAAAGACCAAACGTTGTTTTAGCTGACTGAGAGACATCCGGCCCTGTTCAGCTCAGGTGTCTGGGCTCATGGACCTCAGCCACACCCAGTCATGAGCTCACTGATCACAAGCACCTGCTCACAAAACAGCCAGACTCTCCATTCACACCTGGATGGGCACTCAAGAGCCTTCCTCAAGGGGAGCAGAAGACTGAAAGTTCTAGAACAGGTGAAGATGGGGATTTGGAAGCTGAGCTAAAGAGAAAACAAGGTCAAAGACTTGAAGGCAAAAATCTCAACCAGAGATGAAGACAAAAGGGGTGTTGGGGTGACTGAGTATAAAGAGGCACATTGAGGATGAAGCTGGACACGGCAGAAGACCTCTGTGAACAGCTCAGCCTGGAAGAGTTGGGAGGACGGCAGAGTATGGGGTCCTTGGAGCCCTGGACATGAGCCCTGAGACCCACAGCACTCCTGAGAGTGCCACATGGGAGAGCCAGTTGCAGGTATGACTCTATCTGTCCTGGTGAAACCTGAGAGACAATTGTAGGATTGTACCCATTCCCCAGATGAGATTGCTGCAGCTCAGATGACCACTTGGGACCTCAGATGTCATCAGCAGAGACCACTGGGAATGTCACCAAGAACATCCAAAGACCAAATGTGGACAGTGAGCTTCCCACCCTGGAAACTTCTGGGCCGTTATTGTGCAGACTTGTGGTCCCTCTTCAACCTTGGATACCTGATAGGCCTTGGACCCCAAAAAGTCCCCAACCCTTTGTATCTATACTTCACCTGATCTGGGGTCTAGAACAGCTGGAGGAGGGCCAGGACCTCTAGGATTGATTTCTGCATGTCGTGAGTCACTTACAGCCACAGGAGAACTGTATGAAGTTTTCATATCCAGAGATTTCCCCAAATTTCCAAATTTGCTTTTTGTGGTCCTCAGGCATTTGGAGAAGTTCTGTCACCAGTGGAAGTGGTCAGGGGCCACCATTCCAGGTCTCGCTGAGCCCCAGTCCGTGTAGCCTCAAGCAATGATATTAACAGCTCTCCAGAGAGAGCAGGAGCAGCAACCAGAAAATGGAGCAGGTAACTGAGCTGCTAGCCCGGCTGGGAGGAGAAGGCCCCTTTCTACAGAGTGGGTCAAGGAAACCTAAACCTATCTCTACCCCATAGAACTGCTATATGAACAGCTCTGTCCCTCGTGTGTGTGTGTGTGTGTGTGTGTGTGTGTGTGTGTGTGTGTGTTTGTGTGTGCAGGTACATACATATACATGTGTGTGTGTGCACGCAGGTACATGCTATGTGTGCACATGTATAGGTCAGAGGTCAACATCTGGTGTCCTTTTTGATCACTGCCCAACTTACTCTTTGAGTTGACAGGGATTTTTGAACCTCACTAACTTTGCTAGACTGTCTGAAGTGTACTCCAGGGTTCCCCTGTCACCACATCTCTAGCATTGGAAGCATATGCCATAATGGCCTGCTTTGGAGGATCTAAAGTCGGGATCTTATGTGTATGTGGCCAGTACTTTGCTGACTGAACCATCTCTCCAGCCCCAAACCCTCTACTTCCTCTCTTGCTCGTTCTTTTTGTTTGTTTTTTGTTTGTTTGTTTGTTTGTTATTCAAAACTTTGTGTAGTGCAGACAACAGACAAGAAAGGACCAGCGTGTTCACAGACCTGCCTGCAAGCATCAAGGTGGACTCCTAATCTTTCATCCACGAGGTGGGCAAGCCTGCCCAACCTTGTTTGCCATGACCTATTCCTGTTTAGAGGGGTGGAGATCAAAGAGCTTGGAGGGCCCCATTCCCACGGGTGGGGGTCCAGGGAGCCTCAGCAGGCACTCAGCAGGCCAAGGCCAGGCATCCCCCAAGCCCCCAGCCCTCCCCGCCGTCCAGGCGGCCCCCCGAAGCGTCCTTCGGCAGCAAGGGCCTCGGGCCCCACGTTCAGTGTCTGTGCTGAAGCCCCAGGGTGGGGAGGGAATTCCACAGGGCTCATGGTGATTTATAATGGAAACCTTGGTGCGGCTGGGCATTGTTCTCCCTGACAGAGTGAAGAAAGAGACCACTAAATCCCAGCCCATCAGAAGCAGTGATGGAGCCTGCCGTGTCCGGCAGTCCCGATGCCCTCCACCACAACAAAGTGGCCTTTTGTGATTTATTACATTTTTCTCCAAAAACCTTCAGCCATGCACAAGGCCAGCCTAGATCCCCAAGTGGGCTGTCCCTCACTGTCCCGCTGAGGGAGACGCCAAGTGTCAGTCTGAATAACGCGCCTTCAATACTTCCCAGGAGCCGGCCTGGCTCCAGGGGATAAAGCCGCCCCCACACTTTCTCAGGCTCTTCAGGCCTGGATGAAAGCTGCCCCAAGCAGGCCGGCGACAAGTGGCCACCACGCCACCTGGCCTTCAGCAAGAATGGACTGTCTGGGCTGATTTGGTGACTAGCCCCTGCTGGCGAGGGCAGGAGGGCTCTGACAGGGTGAGAGGTTGCTGGAGAGAGGGAACCTTCCAGTGCCGCGAAGCTGATGAGAAAATCCAGGGACTCCCAGGCATCCTTCAAGGTGCCAGTGGGACCTGGTAGCCCAGTGTCCATGACTAAAAAGCAGAACTATCAGCCACATATCAAGCATAGAGTAATTCGCTTTTATTGATTGATTATGTATTTGCATATGTGCACAGGTACATGTGGCGAGGGGTTTGAATGCACACATATACATGTTTGTACAGCCAGGAGATACTTCAGGGGGCATCCCTCAGGCCCCATCAACCTTTCTTTGAGCCACTCACTGGTCTGGAGCTCACTGAGTAAGCTAGTGAGCTGGCCAGTGAGCTCGTAAGGACCACTCTTCCTCCCCATTGCTAAGATTACAGGTGCACACCCCCACTTCTGGTTGACTTCCTTTCTTTGATGTGGGTTCTGAGAATGGAACCTAGGTCTATCTCCCTGGCCTGGAAGACTCCTTAAAAGAACAATTTCTATGTCCTTTTCAAAGTCGAATCTGGACAAGTGAATTCTGTCCTTCATCTATTGATCCGTGAATTCCCTCATTCGTTTGTTTCTGTTTTTACCACCTGGAGCCAGATCTACTGGGAGGAGGACCCACCTAACACTACACACAAGCAGAACGGGCCCCATGCAAAACAAAATGTCCCCGTTCAAATGGGAACTCCCATAGCAGTGTAGATCCAAAGGTAGAGAGGGCTAGCTAGCCCTGGGTGACTGCCAGATCTGTACCAGACACACTGACCCTGATCTGAGTACTTTTCACCCCCCTGTCTTGAAGGGCTCCCATTAGGGGTATAGTCCACAGCCCAGCCCCAGGCCCCCATGCACACCTTACCCAAGCATGGTGAGCAGGGTGCTTATATTGCTTCTGGGGTTCCCACCTTGAAAATGGTCTCGTCTAACCATTTTATCTTCTAAGTAGGAAAACTGAAACCTGGGAACCAGTGTCCAACCTGCCTGACCTCAGAAGCCTGTGAGAAGTCCTGCTTCCCCATCTCTCCTTCCTGTAACCCTTAGCGTATGACTGACCCTGGAGCAAACCTGGACCTCAGAGTCATCCCTCTCTGGATGATGTGATAAAATCCTCTGACAGGCTTAACTTACAGGGGAAGGGTTTATTCTGCCTCAGAGTTTATTCTGCCTCAAGGCTATAGTTCATCATGGCAGAAAAATCAAGGCAGGAACATGAACTAGCTAGTTACATTATGGTGTCCCCTGCCTCCTGAGAGCCTCGACTTGTGAAACAGGGCATAGCCATGCCCAGTGACGTAGCCAGGTCCAGACAAGGTGATGAAAGCCACCCATCCAAAGCCAGGAGATGGGGAAAACAGGAGTGAATTCATTTGAAAGCAGAAAACCATGCTACTGAGCCCAGCCTCACCTTCTTCTCTCCACGACTGTCCATGCCTGTGCTAGAGACATTTGTTATGCTGTGTATTAGACATGTCTATGTGGCTGACTGTGGAAAGCCATCTCTCATGGTCACAGTCTTTTCTCTTTTCTTGAGGGCTGGCTCTAGCTCTGCTCTAAGACTTAACTCTAAGACTACTCCCACCCTTAGCTTATCCTGGCCACCCCAGAGGAAATGTGGGGACTCCTGGCCTGGGTCACCATGCCGGCTGTGGGTCCATCCAGGTGTGTGCAGGGAAGACCAGGATGCCAGTCCACCACCCAACAGGAGAGAAAGAGGAGCACACAAGAGTACTATATGACTCTAATAGATGAGCCCACGGGAACGCAGAAGCTGCCCAGGAGACACAGAGCTGGGACCAAGGTTCCTGGGAGCCTCAGTCTATATCTGGTCCCCTTCTTCGTACTTCTTTTTTTGAGGACTTCTGGCCCTGGTGGACTGGAAGATCCCAGAAGGCATTAATACCATTCATCCCTAAGCCTAGGCCACGATAAAGTCAGAGCCCAGGCTAGCCCCTAGGTGCAGGCTAGCCTGCCACCTCTCAGTGGTACTCAGAAAAGACTCAGTTGAACAGGGATGATTGGAGAGAGAAGAGTGGAACTTGAGTGAGCTGAATTGAATTAGACTAAATGACTTCCAAAAAAATGACTTCCCTGGGCTGGCTCATGGGTCATTTTCAGCAACGTACTGGAAACAGGGGCCCTGTTTTACTCCCTCTAGGTCTCTCTGCATGGGTGATTTCAGGGGTGAAAAGCCTTGCCTAACGACACATGGCTGACATGGGTTAATGTATACCCCAAACTGCTTGTCGTTTTTTTGTCAGGAAACTCCAGAACAGGACTAGGGATGTAGCTCAGTCTGCATGAAGCCTTGGGTCTCCAGCACCCTATAACTCAGTGTGAACACACCTGTGATCCTAGCACTGAGGAAGCAGAGGCAGAAGGATCCAAGTCCAAGGTCTTTTTGGCTACATAGCTATTAGAAGCTGTCCTGAGCTATGTGAGATTCTGTCTCAGAAATCAACAAACAAACAAAAACAAAGCTCTAGAACTGTCTACTGTTTCTTTGAATTTGGCAGGGGATGGGGGCACACAAAGTGACCAGAAGCAGAGGTGGCTACAGGGGGCCACTAAGACAAGAAAGGGTTGGGCCAACCACTTAGGACCAGATCACAGGCCTGCCCAGTCTTGTAAAGAGTTGAATTTGGAAGCAATTGGCCTCCCAGACCCTTGATCTATGCCCCTTGACCTCTGCCCTCTGCCGTGTGCCATGCAGCCCCTCCTCCTAGGGCAGAGTGGACACCTGCACCAAGGCTGGGCATTAGCCAGTGGGACACAGGCAGGGGTTTGAAGACCCTTACATGGTGTGCTGCTAGTTTCTTGTCAACTTGCCACAAGCTAGCAAACTAGAGTCGTCTGGGAAGAGGGAACCTCAATTGATAAAATGCCTCCATTGGATTGGCCAGCAAGCAAGCTTAGAGGAGATTTTCTTAATTAGTGATGTAAGAGGGCCCAGAGCATTGTGGGTGAGACTACCCTTGGACTGGTGGTCCTGGGGATGTATTCAATGCAAATTGAATGAGCCATAAGGAGCAAGACAGGAAACAGTGTTCCTCCATGCTCTCTGCTCCAGTTCCTGCCTCCAGGCTCCTGCCCAGACTCCCCTCAGTGATGGGCTGGAAGTATAAGCAAAATAAATCCTTTCTTCCCCAAGCTGCTTTTGGTCCTGGTGTTTTATCACAACAGAACCCCTATAGTTAGGGTTTGGTTGAGGTAGCACTGTGTTTTGTAAAGCGCACAGTGCTTTCCCAACTCCAGGAGAAGGTTCCAGGCAGTTACCCAAATTTAAGGTGGTGGTAGCAGCTCCTCTCAGAGCAGAGCACAGGTTGGAGGAGCTGGGAACTCATGCTATTCTCTCCCCTGCTGCTCCCCAGATGCCTCCAGACCCTGAGCCTCCCTTTCAGTTCAGACAACAGGAGCTGGTGGCTCAAAGAAGGACTTGTCTCTCATAGTTCCAGGAGTCCCAGGTCAGAGCCTGTGTGTGGTGAGGGTCACCTCCTGGTTCTGCAGTCTGACTTCCCCTATGTCCTCTCTGGATATTTTCTTATAAGGACACTAATACCATCATGGAGCCCCATCCCCATGGCCCAGTCCCTTGCCTACTTCCAAATACCTTGAGCTTTAGTGGTAAGTCTTCAGTGCTCGCTTCGGCAGCACATATACTAAAATTGGAATGATACAGAGATTAGCAGTAAGTCTTCAGCACAAAAACTTGGAGCACTTGGGCCTTTGGTTTTTGATGAGCATATAGACCAAACCCTGGTCTCAGTTCCACTTGCTGCTGAACCCACAAGCACACATTTCAAGTCTTAGGGGGTGTCAGGGACCCCAGGAGATAAGGAAATGCTTGCTTAGGCCACACTTGCTGCTTTCTGACACTGCAGGACTTATGTGTACAGCCAGACCTGGGGAGGCACCATCAGGGGTCCTCAAGTGAGAGCTGGCTCACAAGGTGTCCATGCTGCCCTTCCCTGGAGGAGGAGATTGCATGGTGAGGTAGATCCCACAAGGTCCATCTTCTCTTCTGCTCGGTGCCTCCTAGCTGCACATCTGACCCAGAGCCTTAGATAGGCTAGCCATGGTATCTTGCTGAGCATTTGTGCCTGGAGCAATGGCCTCCTTCTTGTTCCTAAACTGACCAATGTATTGCTCCTTTCTGAACCCTGATGAGGCCTCTCTCAGTGAATGGGATGGGGCTGTGAAGTGGGTAGGGCATGGTGATAACTGAAGGGCTGGTTACAGACTCTTTTAAACCTCACTTCCCCTTCGGCTACCTCCTCCCCCTCTATCATCTCCAGACAAGCAGGGTGGGCCACTGAGGAGGCCTGGTCCCTGAAGGCGGTGGTAGCTTGTCAGGCTAGGTCACCCAAATCAAATGTGATGGTAAGATGGGCCCTTCAAATTAGGCCAGTGTTCTGGGGTCTCACTGATTGTAGCCTGCACACAAAGGAGTCCAAAGGGGTCACCCAGGGGTCATTAATTTGGTTAGGGTTCATTGTTTACAAAAATTAGGGCACCAGAAGCACGGCTTGCGGAAGCCCCCATCACCATCAGCACTTCTAAGAGTCCCGCCTGGAGTCCTGGAGAGAAGACCACCCACCAGGGAGGATGAGTCCTGGGTCATTCCCAGACTCCAGCACAGATGGGCACAGAGACAAGGTTGGCCCCATAGGCTCCCTAGCTTGCCTGAAGAATGTTCTGGAGAGCTGAGAATATCTCTTCCTGATTTCCATGGAGGGTTTGGCTCTGAATTCTCGAAACCCCACCTTAGAGACCAAGCAAGCAAGTTCCCAGAACCCTACCTAGGAGAGCAAGCTCCTAAAATGGCAGCCTTTAAGGAACATGGCCACACCCTCTCCAAACTGTTAAAGGCAGATGTCACATGCCCTAGCATCCCCAAGAAAACAGAATATCAGGATAGAAGGGAGAAGAGCTTTGCTGCATCTTCCCTGGCAGAGAAGGGACAGCACCCGTCACACCACACACAGAAGAGGACAGCAGCCCAGGCAGACAGTGTCAGATGAGGGTCCCCGCCCTGTACTGTAAAGGAATCACAAGGCAGATACATCACTAGGGGGTCCTGTGAGAAACAGAAAGGTGGACTTGTTTCAGAGTTCTAATTTAGGCTTAGAGTCCTGGAGCACAGATGCAGCTGGGGTACGGCAGGAAGATGGGGTCACATGGCTCCTGTATACACAGTTCCTTCCAGCTGCCTGCCAGGGAAAGCCCAGGGCAAAGTGCACACGGTGCATTCCTCAGGGGGCTCCTACCCCATGCAGGAAGCAGCAGGGATAAGGATGGGGATCACTGGTCATGGAGTGGTTGAGTAAGCCAAGACCCCAAGAATGATGTCAGCAGGCCCCATGGGATGCTGAAGCAGGGAGGTACGGGACAGCTCCTTCAGTCTCAGTACATGCTGGAGGGTAGCTACTGGTGCCCTGTGCTCTGGCTCCTGGCATATACATAGCACTGGAAACACCAGAACACCAGAAGCGCTGTGCCCTCCTGCCCAATGCTGAGCCCAGAGCCTCTGCCAACCTCTTGTCATTTTTCTCTTCATGCCCAGCCTCCACCTGGGTGGAGAGCTCTTTCTGGAATGCTCATACTTTTACAATCCAAAAGGGATTCTTTTATGGATCTGGTCTTGGTGACACAGACACAGGTCTGTAACTTCAGTACTCAGGAAGCAGAGGCAGGAAGATCTCAAGTTCAAGACTAGCCTGTGCTACATAGAAAGTTTCTGTCTCCAATAAATAAATTAATAAATAAATAAGTAAATAAATGAATAAATCAGAAAGCAACAATTTGAGGGCAATTACATGTGAAATTGGAATTTTATGAAAGAATTCGTCAATGTGGTCTTAGAATGATAAATGGGATAGAGACAGGAGGTAACCATAGAGGAGTGTCTGGGGCCAAACACAAAGGACCTCCTGACTCAGAGGACTACAGGTACTAAGGGCTGTCTACCCACTGGTGTCTCAGCTCTGTCTGGAAGAGGGGAGAGGTGCTAGGTGGTCATGCCAGGATCCCCCTGAGCCTTGACTCTTCAAGATTCTCACCCACCATCCGGGCACTTAGCAGGTATGGGGCTCCTAGCCTGCAGTCCTGCCGAAGAGCCAACCCCTCCAGGAAGCCAGGGAGAACTCCTTTCCCTCAGTTCCCACGCCACCTTCTCAGGGGCCCCCTAACAAGCTGTCCCTGTGTTCCCTGAGCTCTGGGTGTGAGTGTCTCTGCTATGGGGACAGAGATTGCCACCTATTGTCCCCCTGGCTATGGTGCCAACACTGGATGGGCATCTGTAAAGTTCACGAACTCCACTCTTCCTCAGCCTCAGCACAAAGTCCATCAGGGACACACCACCTGCCACTGGGCCAACGGCCCGCCCCTCTGACCGTTTGCCTGCTTTTGCACTGCTGAGCAAAGTAGAGGCCTTGGCCCCTCCCAGGAGCTGGGAGTGGGAGAAGGGAAATGGGCAAATGATGAAGGTGACACGGACCCAGGCCACACAGAAAGCCAGACTGGAGCCAGCAACCAGTTCCCACCACAGCTCTGGCTTTTCTTCAGGCCTGACCCAGAGCAAGAGCATCTCAGGACCCTGCAGCTCCCCAGGGATGGTTCCCAGGAGTCCAAATTGGCCTGGAGTGGTGCCCAGGGATCCTGGGAGGGGGGTGACTACAGCCTTCAGGGGCACCAAGGGCTCCACTGAGAGTCAATGTCATCTTCCCTTTGGCATGCTAAGAAAAGTTCTTTGAGCAGGGTTAAAGGGTTCCTGTTAGACCCGTTGTGTCTTCTTTTCAGAGTCTCTGACTCCCAGGAGTGTAAACCCACTAGTGGCTCTCCTCTCCCCAACTCTTCCACCCTCAGAATAAAAGGCCAGTGGTGGGGGTGGGGGGTGCCTGCAATTTAAACCTGCTTTCCAATGAAACTCTTAGACAGCGTGAGCAGTGTTCATCTATCCTCCTACCCTAAGATGGGGTGGAGGAAGCAGCGTCTTGGGTAGAATCTATATGACCCCATGGGCAGGTGCTTCTTGTTCTAGAGAATTCTGTAGAAGGTTAGTGTGGCTAAGGTCGTTTGCAGAGTGACCTAAGGAAAGTTGAAGGAACAACAGGACTCCTGACTCCCAGGAGAGCCTTAGTCAGACCCCAGCCACCAGCCAGGAGAAGAGACGGGACCAGGGCTCATCCCCCAGTATCAGGTGCCCTGGTCAGACCCCCAGCTATTGGGGGGCTCAGACAGGGATGGTGGCTGTGTTTACCACATTAAGGCCACACAAGGCATGTCCACACCCAGACAGCTTGAAGCGACCTTGTAAGCACCTGCCATTCTGCAGAAGGGGTTACAGAGACCTTGGAAGGTATGTCCTTCACTCAGCCCCACACCTCACATGAGAAGCAGGTTCTAGTCACCTACCCTATGTATCTGTGACAATCCCCTCACACTGAGTCCCCATCAAAACCTCTGGGCTGCTCCTGGACCCTCTGAGTGTGTTCTGAGTGTGAGCATCCAAGCTGACAGCCAAGGAGTGATGGGGCATCCAAGCTGACAGCCAAAGAGGGGTGGGGCATCTAAGCTGACTGACAAGGAGGGGTGGGGCATCCAAACTGGCTTCCTCAGCCCTTCCAGTGCTAGCAGGGACAGTCACACCCCTCAGCAGACACAAACACTTTCAGTTGCCTCAAGTGGTCCATATCAATGTAGTTCAAATGACCAAGGCATCTTAAACCAGGCCTTTTGTAGGCTACAGGCCTCATAGAGGAAGACATGTGACCCTTGACAGATCCTAGAGCAAGTAGCAGAAGCGACTCTTATAACTAGTGCCCTGTGGCAAGTACTGTCTTATTGGAGTGGAGAACCAAACCCAGCAGACACCCCTAGAGGAAAGAACTTTGCAGGGCCAATGGCCTGTCTATGAGGGTTCATCAGTAGAGGCTTAGGGAGAGCTTGAGAGACACCTGTGAGAGATCTCTGAGATGGAAAGGGCACTGTCTATACCCACTGACGTCACCCCGTTCCTTAGATGGGTTGGGGAGGCAGAGAAGGCTGGACAGATGGATGGTGGGTGGGTAGACAGATGGATGATTGAATGGGTGGATGAATGGATAGCAGATGGGGAGCTGAATAGATATATGATAGGTAGATAAATGATGAGTGGGTGGATCAGTAGAGAGAGGGATGGGTGGGTGGTGGGTGGGTGGCTAGATGGATGGTGGGGGTGGATAGATGGATGGTAAATAGGTGGGTGGATGGATAGAGTATGGCAAGGGCATAGATGGGTAAGTAGACAGGTGGATGGATCAGTGAGTGGATGGAGGAATGGGCAAGAGAAAGGAAAGGTTGGTTGTTGGAGATTAAACCTCCCTATTCCTGTAGAGACAATGTCCATTGGTACCTTTAGTGTTTGTAGATCCAGGGGCTTGTTAAGTTGCATCCACATAAAAATATACAAATACATACATGCCACCTATCTGAAGGGCCATACACCTTTATAGCTCTTGCTTTCATATCCCATAGAGAAATGTTGACTAATGCCTAACTAGTGACCATCCAAACTGACAGGAAATGGAGCCCTGCCCTGTGAATGATCAAGTTAACCCCTGGGAAGAGCACATTGCCCACTGCCTCTCTCTGGGGTCTCTGTTGTGCAAAGCACCATCACCTGGCAGACCTAGTGAAATCATTCATTGTCCCAAGTCCTGGAGACCTCAAGTTCAAGACTGAGGTGCTACAGGTCTAACTACTCACAACCTCCCCTCATTTGGCAGACAACATCTTCTCCCTGTGCCCTTATGTGGTCCTCTTCTGAAGACTGTCATGTCGAGTAGGGCCTTTATTTTACCCTAAATGTGTCTAAGGAAACACTGTCTCCAATAAGGACCCACTCTGGGATCTCCTGGGGGCTAAGTTTGCAGCAGGCGAGTCTGCTGCAGAGGGTTGTGATTCTCCTGTACTTCTTAGCTATGCCAAGACCCTGCGGTCAGCAGAAGAAAGAACTTTGTGCTCAGCATCCCACAAGTCTCGTCTTGTAGCACCAGGCTATCTGAGGGTCAGCCACATGCTTGATGTGGCCCAGAGCCCCTGCCTTCATTCTTCAGTGTCCCAGATTATCAGCCTCTTGGCCTTTCTCTTCCAGTTCTCTCTCCCCAGGATGGACTCAGCCTCTGGTGGGATCCCTACACATACTATTCTACACATACTATTCTGTATCCTTGGCTCTGCTATGCCAGCTCTCTGGGCTTCTGTGTCCTGCTCTGTGAGTGGGTTTCTTTTTTTTTTTAAAAAGAAGTTTATTTATTTTATGCTTATGAATACACTGTAGCTTCAGACACAAAGCCACCATGTGGTTGCTGGGAATTGAACTCAGGACTTTTAGAAGAGCAGTCAGTGATCTTTACCACTGAGCCATCACTCCAGGCCCCGTGAGTGGGTTTCTTAAGGATCAAATGGTGAATATTTTCCAGATGTTGGAGAGCTAACAGTGCCCAAGAAGCACAAGGGCAGTGTTGACCAAATACAAGAAGAGGCCACCTTCATGAAGACTCTGGACTCGCTATCCCCATGAGCCTCTTAGAGGCTGAAGGCTTGTTGGCTGGGAAAAGAAGGAGGGGCCAAACTTGTTAGCCAGAGGGGCTCTTTGCCCCCTGAGGACACTCAATAGGCAGCCACAGCCATACCGTTTGATGAGAGAGGTAGGCCCACTGGCTGGCAATCTTTCTAACTTATTTACCACACTTGTTCAAGCATATTCCTGGCAAGGAAGCTAAGACCGAGCAAGACACTCAGGCTTGCCTGGCGGGCTGCTGTAGTGGCTGCTGATGGAGGAGTTTCAAGGGAGGTCATTTGTCTGAAGCGACCCAGCCAGGACCCCCACCAGGGCAAGCTTTACAAACCCACGACAGCAGCTCGTTCCTCCAGGCTGCAAGGGTACGGGAAGGGCCCCATGTCTAGATCTAAGGCCTTTTGGAACACCAGAAAGCAGAACCCCACCCCACTCTCCCGCCTGGTGCCACTGGACTCCTCAAGTCCCATGCTTTGCAGTCTTCCAAACAGAGAGTAAAGTTTCAGATCTAGGCAGCCTAAATCAGCCAAGAGCCAGGTAGGCCTGAAGTCGACCTCCCCACCAGGCTGCCCTGGCCTCCAAGAGTCAGGGCTTCTCCCTGGTATCCGAAGACATGGGCCTAGAGGCCTAAGTAAGGAAGAAATTTGTCCAAGGCCCATTAATAGCTGCATGAGTGTGGGGGAGTCCAATTTCTAAGTACCCTGCCACCAACACCTCCTTGTCTACCTCCAACGTTTTCTTGCTGGATAAATGAGTGGATCAGGTGATGTAGTCACAGATTATTAGGTAGAAGAGTAGTCCGACAATCGCTCCAACTGAAGTCTGACTTGTTACCTACCTCCCAAGATACTGACTATAGACATTTTCATAAACCCTACTAGCCAGGCATGGCGGCACACGCCTGTCATCTCAGTACTCAGGAGACAGAGACAGGAAGAAAGCTACAAGTCTGAGGCCAGCCTGGTCCACATTGGCTATTTCAGGCCAACATGAGCTACAAAGTAAGACCCTATGTCCCCCAAAAGCCACAAAATGAGTCAGGTGTGGTAGTACATACCTACAATCACCCTGTCACTTCTGTGAGCATGAGGCAGGAGGATCAGGAGCTTAAGGTCATCCTCAACTACATAGAGAGTTTGAGGTTAGCCTGGGCTAGGCAAGACCCCTTTTCAATGATAAAATAAAAGGCTTTTTCTGTGGAGCAGCTCCTGGGAAGCTCTGAGATGCAGTGGGGGTGTTTTGGGCAATAGGAAAGGCCCAAAACCCTCTAGAGAGAAGAGAGGCCTTGATGACTCCCCACAGAAGCTCAGCAGGGCTGGAGGAGAGAGGCAGCCAGGTACCCTGGTCCCTAAATTCTGTCTCTCCTCTGACTGCTGGAGGAGCCCTTCTGTCAGCTGCAGGCCACTTCTTCCCAGAGGCCCCTGGGGTTCCAGAGCTCCAGTTTGCTCCTTCATTCTATGAGTGGAGAATTTGGTATACAAGGTGGGACTTACAGCTGAATCTGGGTCTCATCTCCTTGGCAGGCCAATGGCTTGCAGGGAAAAGAGGTTACATTCAAATCTAACACACACACACACACACACACACACACACACACACACACACACACACAGAGAGAGAGAGAGAGAGAGAGAGAGAGACAGACAGACAGACAGACAGACAGACAGACAGACAGACACTCATGCATCTTGACCTGACCTGAGTCTGGAGTTCCAAGTGCAGGTCCTAAAAGCAGGCTTTTCCCACACTAATCTTCACTTGATCCACACACAAGTATACTGCCCAGTGCACAGAAGGTGAAACAGAGAGGCCCTGTTGCTCCACAGGTTGGCTATGACTATGCACAGATTGACCAGTACCTGAGGCTTGACCACACTACAGACTCATCTGCCAGTCAGAGTCAAACTCCAAGGCCAGGGAGAAGCAAGACACCTGAGACATGACTGTGAGCTATCCGCTGCCACTCTGATTCCCCAAGACCACCCAGCAGAGAAGGGAGAGGCTAGTGCCCTACTTTATTAGCCTTTGCCCATGACCTCAGCTGTGTCTGCATCGGGGGTCCCAGACAGATGGGAAGTGACACATCTTCTGCAGAGGCCCTAGGACCACATACAACCAGGTGACACTTCTGAGGGACCACGTACCGGACCTCTCCTCTGGAGCCCATCTTTTAGCTACACAAACAGGCAGGGTGTTAGTGACCATCCTACATAACAGACAGAAAAAGTGAAGCCCAGAGATGCCCAGTACTTTGGGGGTTTGATGTTGTTGTTTGTATGTGACAGGGTCTCAAATTCACTATGTAGCCAAAGATGACCTTGACCTTAGGAGCCTCCTGCCTTCACCTCCTCAGCTCTGTGGCTACACATACGTGTGCCACCCTATCTGCTTTGTGCAACACCAAGGATCAAAGCCAGAGCTTCATCCATGCTAATCAAACATTACCAATGGAGACACACCCCTATGTCAGGATGACCTAAAGCTTTCTGTTGAGAAATCTATGGCTGAGGAGTACCCTGGGCAGCTGCAGGAGGGGGCCTAGTGTGCAAGTTTGGGAGGCCCTCCCCCAACACACACACTTCCTTGCTCTGCAAGGAGAGAGGTTTTACCTGCATGGAGACAGAGATGGATAGGGCTGGGGAGGAGATGAGGAGACAGGGGAGGTCTTGGGGATAAGGATAAGGTGGCTCCCAGCCGGGGCCCCTGGGGAAGATGCTATGATGGCTTGTCTTGGTTGCCGACTGGACATCTGGAATTAACAAAAATCCAAAAGCTGGGCATACCTGTAAGAAATTTTTCTTGATAGTTGACTCTCTTGTTGCTGAGATAATCTTTTGCTGGTGATGGAACCTACCTCTACTGGATCCCAGCGAGGACTGAAAACTGACAGCTCTCTAGAACCTCTCTGGGACTCCAGCACCAGATGGGAATACTTCTTGCGCACGCCAGACTGGCCAGCAATAACGCTGCAACAGTTTATTGGGAGAGCTTGATTGCAGAGGCGAAGAGACCCCGAGCCCAGAACTGGTGCTGCTTATATAGGCCTAGGAGAGGCGTGTCTCACACCCGAATTGGTTATGCACTAAGCCTCATTTGCATGTTCCTCATCTGATTGGCTACTCTCTCTCTCTCTCTCTCTCTCTCTCTCTCTCTCTCTCTCACTGTACCTCACAGAGCCTCATTATCATACCTCATTTGCATGTCTCACATCTGATTGGTTATACTCTCAAAGCCTCATTATCATGCCCGGGCCAGGCAGTGTCTTTGCAAAAAACTTTACTGCATATGTACACATTGGTTGTTTGTCCAAACGTATGCGTGGTGGCCAGCAGTAGTCAGCGCCACTCTGCAACGGCACATGTGGCTTCCCACAAATACTGAGACATTCTGTGACTTAGCAGTCATCCATAGACTGAACGACTGTCATATCTTTGGTCTTTCCTTTAGGAGACAGGCTCTGTTGGGCTACTCAGACTACACAGCCTGTAAGCCACTCTGATGAATCCCTCTGTGTGTGTGTGTGTGTGTGTGTGTGTGTGTGTGTGTGTGTGTGTGTGTGTACATGCATTCTATCAGTTCTGTTCCCAACTAATACAGATGAGAAACTCCATTCCATGGCAGGGCTGGGGACTGCCTAGGCCCTAACCAGAAGCAGGCAGGAAGATGTGATTGTCAGTCACCATGAGCTGCCACATTCCTGAGGTCTCCTCCTGGCCTGAAGCCCCACCCCTGCCCTTCCTCTGGCCAGTCTCCTTGGGGGGTCCTTTCCCCAATATCCCCCTGTTCTGCTAGTGTTTCAATCCAGACCCCTCCCAGACCCACCCTGCCTGGGTTTTCAAGTTTATTCCCAGGGGCCCTAATGGTGGCTGTTGCCTCCCGCCCTTGGGCTGGGTATTTTCGGGCATCCCCTAAATGAAAACATTTGAAGCATGCTAGAAGCCCAGTGAGTCCCCAAGGCTTGGGTGGGGTGCTTGGAGCTGGCAGGGAAGAGGAAAGGGCAGGAAGGGAAGCTCAGAGCAGAGGGGAGGGAGCCCCTAGGAGCCAGCTGCAACCAGCAGGACCGTGGGCAGACACAGGATAGATAAGGAGCCTATGGAGGGCCTGGAGAAAGCTGCTCTTGGGCCTGAGGATATCAGACAGGCTGAAACCCTGCCCCCCACACACACACATACACTCTTTATACCTTCCTCCTTACCCATGAAGCAGGAAGTGAATCCACAAGCCCATGCAAGAGCACCAGGCTCAATCTCAAGTCTAGAACCTGAGAAGAGGTTACATAGTATACTGTACATCAGAATCTTCAAGGCCCTGGCACCCATCAAGTGTGTCACAGGGCCATGGCTGATTTCTCAAGTGGGACATTTCCAGAAGCCCCCAGGGACCTGCCATGGTCCAGGAGAAGACAGGTCGTTTGGGCATCTTGCCAGAGGTCTTGCACCCTGTGGGAAGCTCAGGATCCCGTCCCTATCCTGCTGTGACAGCCTGGTAGCCAGCACTGCCTCTATATCCCTTATCCTTAAAAATCTCTATGAGGATCAAGACAGAGAGCCTATGGCTTAGAAACTGCTGCTCTGCAGAGGAGGAAACTGAGGCATGGTGCAGAAGTCAGTTCCTACTTCATGGGTCTAATGACTAAGGCTCCTATGCCACTTGTCTGTCACCCACATCAGAAGCATTCTAATACCACAGAGACCTCCCTCCTGGATGGTCTGCCAAGGACTGAGCGGGTTCTCGGGGCAGGGCTTGGCACATCTCAAGCCTTAGAAATCATTACTCAGCAGCAGCCATGGGTTGTAGGGATGGGGTTGGCCAAGATTCCTAATGGCTCTCTGGGGTATGGCAGTCTGGGCTGGGAAGCTGGCCAGGGCCACCTCAAGCCACCACACACCCCTCACCCCCAGAGGCTCCTTGAGGTGGGGATCACACCCTCAGCCTCTCCCAGGACAACAAGAGGGCACAGAGAAAGAGCTTTCCTCTGGGGAAGGTCCTGGAGAGCTTCTGGGCCATGTGGATAGAGGCTGCTAAAGAGGCAGCAGGTGGCCCACACAGTGGCTCTTTGTGCCTCCTGTGGAGGTTGTCACCAAGCTCAGACATCACAGGTCTTGAGGTGGGGATGCACAGCAAAAGGAGCACCATAGAGGGCCACCACACACACACAAGGGCTGTGGTCCTCAGTCCTCAGGCCCACAGGAGCAGTAACCTCTCTGAGAATGCAGGGCCCACCCAATCACCAGTGAGATGCAGGGACCCTAGCACAGACATGGGCATGAGAAGCCAGCACTCCCAGATGCTGCCATGGAGGCAGCAGGAGCAGGGAGCAGGGTGGGGGTTGGGGGTGGGGGTGGGGGTTCTGCACACTGGCTCGGCACAGCCCTGCCTTCCATGGGCTTCAGGTTCTCACACTTGGTGGTGGCATTAGAGCCCTGAGGCCACAGCTAGGTGGGCAACTGAACGTGGCCAACTATAGGAGACAATATGACTTGAAGCAAGAGGATCGTGGACACCTGTGGGCATGGTCCTAGAAACGAACTTAGAACTTTGGCCTGTCTGTAGTCACCAAGTGTCACCTAGGATCAGAAGAGACTCAACTAGGGACTCTGTGCCCAAGGTCCCCTATCATAGACCATGCTCAGGATCTCAAAGGTGCTTCAATCACCTTTCAGAAATCATTTTTCAAGAACACAGATGAAAGGCTTGAAGACCCCCTGGTTCTTCCAAACTCTCTGAAGGCAGACCCCTTGACAAGCCAGGGCCTCTGGACCTTAATTCTAGGGAATGAGACAATGACATGGCACCTTCCATGCCCCAGTGGCCACAGGAACAGGCTTATGAATGTTGAAAGGAAAAAAAAAACACCCAGCTTGGGGGAGCTTTCCCACAGGCCACGGGTATTTTTAGCTGTGGAGCCCAGAGGCTTGTTAAGAATAGCTTCGGCCAGTGGGAACATGCTCCTCCACAGGCTGCCAGAGTTCCCAGCACCCAACAGTGAGCACTCACTCAAGAACCAGAAGAGTCCTCATGCCAGGGCTACTCTGAGGCCTGGACAGGGCCAGCCTGACTTGCAAAATCCAAAAATCACTATTGGGCTGACTCCAGGGACATAGTCAGGGGCCCGTGAATCCTTTGGGGAAAGACAATGGTGCCCTTACAGGCAGGAGGGACTAGTTACAGTACGGCCTGTAATGATCCCCCTGGAATCAGGGTGCCATACTTAGGTATCCCAGTGAGGGCTTTGGGCTGCAGATCTCCCATCCCAAAAGAGGTTGTCCCAGATTGGGTCAGAAAAGCACCTGGAGTTTGGTCTACAGATTGGCCATTCCATTAGAGGGCTAAGGATTCAGTCCAAGGTCCAGGGAGAGAAGGAAGGAGCCAGGCTGGCATGAGATAGAAATTGTTGGGCTACCCAGATTATAGCATCTAAGTGCATGTAATAAATCATCTTTGTAATCTGTATTATTTATTGTTGGTGGAGAACAGAGGTGAGTCCTGAATTGCATGCTGTACATGTGGCGGTCAGAGAACAACTTTAGGGGTTGGTTCTCTCCTTCCCCTTTACATACATCGCAGGGATTAAACTTGGGTCAGGTGGCTTTTGTAGCAAGCTCCTTTCTTTACCCACTAAGCCATCTTGCCAGCCCCTGTCCTTTTTTGAAAGTTTCTCTCACTCAGCCCAGAGCTCACTGATTCAACTGGCCAGCCAGGGAGCTTCAGAGAAATTCCTGTCCCTGGCTGCTCATCCCTACAGAACTGGGATATAGGCTGCTGTAATCAGTGTCTTTTAAATGTGAGTCCTGGGGACCAGACTCAGATCCTTAAGTGGCAGACAGTTCACTGACTAAATCCTCCAGCCTCCTACTTTGTTTTGTTTAGTTTTTTTAATGTGTATTATGGGTGTGGGTGTGTGCACATGAGTGTGGATGCCCTCAGAGGCCAGAAGAGGGAATCAGGTATCTTGGAGCTAGAGTTACAGGTGTTTGTGAGCCATCATGTGGGTGCTGAAAACTGAGCCTGCGTCCTCTCTGCAAGAGCAGCAAATGCTCTTAACCACTGAGTCATCTCTCCAGCCCTTTATCTTAGTTTCTGAGATGGTCTTTCACTGAGCTCGGAGTGCACCCATTCAGCTTGGCTGGCCAGTGAGCCCCATAGATCCTGTCTCTGTTCCCAGTCCTGGAGTTACACTCAGGTGCCACCACACCCAGATTTTTACATAGGTGCTGTGGATTGAACTCATGTTCTCATAGCAAGTGTTTACCAGCTGAGCTACGGTGCAGCCCTGGGATTCACTCTCCCTCCTCTCTGTACATAGTCACCTGAAAGCTACTTCTCCCTGCCCTATACCCTATAAGAATGTCCTGTGGAGCAGCCACCTGGGACATGAAGACAGTGGAACCCCCAACCTTGACCTCTGGGAGCACCAGCAGTCACAGGGAAAAAAACAACCCAGAGGAGGGGATGCAGGGGCAAAGGCCCAAGAGCAGGTCCAGGGAGAAGGCCCAAGAGGTAAGGGAGAAGGAACCTGATGGAGAGGCTGGGAAGATGGCTCCCTCAACCATCAAAGATTAAAAGACA